>NC_140641.1:1200000-1800000 GCF_978046115.1 Saccoglossus kowalevskii | reverse complement strand
GTGTGCATTGTAGACCCCTGCAGCCCATGGACTGTAATAGTGTGTGCATTGTAGACCGCTGCAGCCCATGAACTATAATAGTGTGTGCATTGTAGACCCCTGCAGCCCATGGACAATAATAGCGTGTGCATTGTAGACCCCTGCAGCCCATGGACTGTAATAGTGTGTGCATGGTAGGTCCCTGCAGCCCATGGACTATAATAGTGTGTGCATTGTGGACCCCTGCAGCCCATGGGCTGTAATAATGTGTGCATGGTAGAACCCTGCAGCCCATGGACTGTAATAGTGTGTGCATGGTAGACCCCTGCAGCCTATGAACTGTAATAGTGTGTGCATTGTAGACCCCTGCAGCCCATGAACTATAATAGTGTGTGCATTGTAGACCCCTGCAGCCCATGAACTATAATAGTGTGTGCATTGTAGACCCCTGTAGCCCATGGACTGTAATAGTGTGTGCATGGTAGGCCCCTGCAGCCCATGGACTGTAGTAGTGTGTGCATGGTGGGCCCCTGCAGCCCATGGACTATAATAGTGTGTGCATTGTAGACTCCTGCAGCCCATGAACTATAATAGTGTGTGCATGGTCGACCCCTGCAGCCCATGGACTATAATAGTGTGTGCATGGTCGACCCCTGCAGCCCATGGACTGTAATAGTGTGTGCATTGTAGACCCCTGCAGCCCATGGGCTGTAATAATGTGTGCATGGTAGAACCCTGCAGCCCATGGACTGTAATAGTGTGTGCATGGTAGACTCCTGCAGCCCATGGACTGTAATAGTGTGTGCATTGTAGACCCCTGCAGCCCATGGACTGTAATAGTGTGTGCATTGTAGACCCCTGCAGCCCATGAACTATATTAGTGTGTGCATTGTAGGCCCCTGCAGCCCATGGACTATAATAGTGTGTGCATTGTAGACCCCTGCAGCCCATGGACTATAATAGTGTGTGCATTGTAGACCCCTGCAGCCCATGGACTGTAATAGTGTGTGCATGGTAGGCCCCTGCAGCCCATGGACTATAATAGTGTGTGCATTGTAGACCCCTGCAGCCCATGGACTGTAATAGTGTGTGCATTGTAGACCGCTGCAGCCCATGAACTATAATAGTGTGTGCATTGTAGACCCCTGCAGCCCATGGACAATAATAGCGTGTGCATTGTAGACCCCTGCAGCCCATGGACTGTAATAGTGTGTGCATGGTAGGTCCCTGCAGCCCATGGACTCAGTGTTCTCCACAAGGGGTTTTAGGCGGGCGGCCCGCCCATCAAGTTTTACGGCCGCCTAGTAACTCTCAACACCCGCCCACCAACGTACATCCAGGTGAAATTATTTGTAAAAAGCTTGCATTGTTCTTCCCAAGCCTAAACAAAAGAGTAGTTGCCCAACCCTTTATTTTGCTATTGTTTCAACAGTCCAAACATAAACAATGTCCATTGGAAGTCTACAAGCAGTTATCAAGTGTATTCATGGCAATGCGTCAATCTTGAATTCATTGTCGCCCGACATTGTTGCCACTTATTGCTCACTATACGCAACTACAGTGGTTTCAATTTACAGCTGTATTTTTAATAAACGCCTTCCGATCACGAAAGAAAGAAGTAAATACGAACGAAATGTATATGCACAGAAAATAAACAAATATATTAGCAGATTGCATGTAAACTCGAACAAAAATTTAAATTCTAGCCGTATTTACAACGTTCGCTCGATTTTCATTGTGAAAACAGCATGGAGAAGGCAAACTGATGACCTTTTGGCCTACCCCATTCAACGACCGTCTGCTACCCATCGCTGTTGGCGCTGTAACGATTTAGTATCTAAGTTGCATAGAGGAACAGCGCATTCTGGGTGTTCGTGTACTGAATTCGGAAAGCGATAATAAACATCAAACATGGCTGCTGGATTAGTTTACCGCGAGTATTTGTAATTGAATAATTTTAGTTATCTTTTCCACATACTTTTTTCAATTTATCTACTAGTATTTTTTATGTCTAATCTTTCGAGAACATATCAGATTCTTTTATTTTGCCGATTGCTAGCATTTTTTTCTTGAATTCCAAAACAATGTGTGAAAACGCAACGTATCGTGGCCGTACATGCGTAAATGCATCTTACCGTCCGTCGGCACGGGTGAGTACTGATGCCACAAATAAAAATGTTATGGATTTTGTTTTAACAAATTGTCCGTTTTGGCTTCGTGGGCAAATCATCTCGTATATTTTCTACATTATAACTCAGTTATGTTTTGTACTTGCTCTTGGTTACTCGAATTGCATTTCATGAACGCAGAATAATTTGCGAACGCATAAATCACCGATTTCAAACTTTTTGCATTTCGCAAATATTGATAGTGACCAATCTGTTTGTATTTCAAAAAATTGTAACATGTTCCAATTAAATTAAATTAAAAAGAGAATAGTAAATAACTTAGTGTGTATTGTAGTTCATGTCATAAATGCGAGAATGTTGTATGTAAATGATATGCAAATTCATGCTAATTAGGCCGCCCACCAGCTAATTTGGATTGTGGAGAACACTGGGACTATAATAGTGTGTGCATTGTAGACCCCTGCAGCCCATGGAGTGTAATAGTGTGTGCATTGTAGACCCCTGCAGCCCATGGGCTGTAATAATGTGTGCATGGTAGAACCCTGCAGCCCATGGACTGTAATAGTGTGTGCATGGTAGGCCCCTGCAGCCCATGGATTATAATAGTGTGTGCATTGTAGACCCCTGCAGCCCATGGACTGTAATAGACTTTATAGTGTGTGCATTGTAGACCGCTGCAGCCCATGAACTATAATAGTGTGTGCATTGTAGACCCCTGCAGCCCATGGACTGTAATAGTGTGTGCATGGTAGGCCCCTGCAGCCCATGGACTATAATAGTGTGTGCATTGTAGACCCCTGCAGCCCATGGACTGTAATAGTGTGTGCATTGTAGACCGCTGCAGACCATGAACTATAATAGTGTGTGCATTGTAGACCCCTGCAGCCCATGGACTATAATAGTGTGTGCATTGTAGACCCCTGCAGCCCATGGACTGTAATAGTGTGTGCATGGTAGGTCACTGCAGCCCATGGACTATAATAGTGTGTGCATGGTAGACCCCTGCAGCGCATGGAGTGTAATAGTGTGTGCATGGTAGACCCCTGCAGCCCATGGACTGTAATAGGGTGTGCATGGTAGGTCGCTGCAGCCCATGGACTATAATAGTGTGTGCATTGTAGACCCCTGCAGCCCATGGGCTGTAATAATGTGTGCATGGTAGAACCCTGCAGCCCATGGGCTGTAATAATGTGTGCATGGTAGAACCCTGCAGCCCATGGACTGTAATAGTGTGTGCATGGTAGGTCCCTGCAGCCCATGGACTATAATAGTGTGTGCATTGTAGACTCCTGCAGCCCATGATCTATAATAGTGTGTGCATGGTCGACCCCTGCAGCCCATGGACTATAATAGTGTGTGCATGGTCGACCCCTGCAGCCCATGGACTGTAATAGTGTGTGCATTGTAGACCCCTGCAGCCCATGGGCTGTAATAATGTGTGCATGGTAGAACCCTGCAGCCCATGGACTGTAATAGTGTGTGCATGGTAGACCCCTGCAGCCCATGGACTGTAATAGTGTGTGCACTGTAGACCCCTGCAGCCCATGGACTGTAATAGTGTGTGCATTGTAGACCCCTGCAGCCCATGAACTATATTAGTGTATGCATTGTAGGCCCCTGCAGCCCATGGACTATAATAGTGTGTGCATTGTAGACCCCTGCAGCCCATGGACTATAATAGTGTGTGTATTGTAGACCCCTGCAGCCCATGGACTGTAATAGTGTGTGCATGGTAGGCCCCTGCAGCCCATGGACTATAATAGTGTGTGCATTGTAGACCCCTGCAGCCCATGGACTGTAATAGTGTGTGCATTGTAGACCGCTGCAGCCCATGAACTATAATAGTGTGTGCATTGTAGACCCCTGCAGCCCATGGACTATAATAGTGTGTGCATTTTAGACCCCTGCAGGCCATGGACTGTAATAGTGTGTGCATGGTAGGTCCCTGCAGCCCATGGACTATAATAGTGTGTGCATTGTAGACCCCTGCAGCCCATGGACTGTAATAGTGTGTGCATTGTAGACCCCTGCAGCCCATGGGCTGTAATAATGTGTGCATGGTAGAACGCTGCAGCCCATGGACTGTAATAGTGTGTGCATGGTAGGCCCCTGCAGCCCCTGGACTATAATAGTGTGTGCATTATAGACCCCTGCAGCCCATGGACTGTAATAGTGTGTGCATTGTAGACCGCTGCAGCCCATGAACTATAATAGTGTGTGCATTGTAGACCCCTGCAGCCCATGGACTGTAATAGTGTGTGCATTGTAGACCCCTGCAGCCCATGAACTATAATAGTGTGTGCATTGTAGGCCCCTGCAGCCCATGGACTATAATAGTGTGTGCATTGTAGACCCCTGCAGCCCATGGACTATAATAGTGTGTGCATTGTAGACCCCTGCAGCCCATGGACTATAATAGTGTGTGCATTGTAGACCCCTGCAGCCCATGGACTGTAATAGTGTGTGCATGGTAGGTCCCTGCAGCCCATGGACTATAATAGTGTGTGTATTGTAGACCCCTGCAGCCCATGGACTGTAATAGTGTGTGCATTGTAGACCCCTACAGCCCATGGGCTGTAATAATGTGTGCATGGTAGAACCCTGCAGCCCATGGACAATAATAGTGTGTGCATGGTAGGCCCCTGCAGCCCATGAACTATAATAGTGTGTGCATTGTAGACCCCTGCAGCCCATGGACTATAATAGTGTGTGCATTGTAGACCGCTGCAGCCCATGAACTATAATAGTGTGTGCATTGTAGACCCCTGCAGCCCATGAACTATAATAGTGTGTGCATTGTAGACCCCTGCAGCCCATGGACTGTAATAGTGTGTGCATGGTAGGTCACTGCAGCCCATGGACTATAATAGTGTGTGCATTGTAGACCCCTGCAACCCATGGACTGTAATAGTATGTGCATTGCAGACCCCTGCAGCCCATGGACTATAATAGTGTGTACATGGTAGACCCCTGCAGCCCATGGAGTGTAATAATGTGTGCATGTTAGAACCCTGCAGCCCATGGACTGTAATAGTGTGTGCATGGTAGGCCCCTGCAGCCCATGGACTGTAATAGTGTGTGCATTGTAGACCCCTGCAGCCCATGAACTATAATAGTGTGTGCATTGTAGACCCCTGCAGCCCATGGACTATAATAGTGTGTGCATTGTAGACCCCTGCAGCCCATGGACTGTAATAGTGTGTGCATTGTAGACCCCTGCAGCCCATAGACTGTAATAGTGTGTGCATTGTAGACCCCTGCAGCCCATAGACTGTAATAGTGTGTGCATTGTAGACCCCTGCAGCCCATGGGCTGTAATAATGTGTGCATGGTAGAACCCTGCAGCCCATGGACTGTAATAGTGTGTGCATGGTAGACCCCTGCAGCCCATGGACTGTAATAGTGTGTGCATTGTAGACCCCTGCAGCCCATGAACTATAATAGTGTGTGCATTGTAGGCCCCTGCAGCCCATGGACTATAATAGTGTGTGCATTGTAGACCCCTGCAGCCCATGGACTATAATAGTGTGTGCATTGTAGACGCCTGCAGCCCATGGACTGTAATAGTGTGTGCATGGTAGGTCCCTGCAGCCCATGGACTATAATAGTGTGTGCATTGTAGACCCCTGCAGCCCATGGACTGTAATAGTGTGTGCATTGTAGACCCCTGCAGCCCATGGACTATAATAGTGTGTGCATGGTAGACCCCTGCAGCCCATGGACTATAATAGTGTGTGCATTGTAGACCCCTGCAGCCCATGGACTATAATAGTGTGTGCATTGTAGACCCCTGCAGCCCATGGACTGTAATAGTGTGTGCATGGTAGGTCACTGCAGCCCATGGACTATAATAGTGTGTGCATTGTAGACCCCTGCAACCCATGGACTGTAATAGTATGTGCAGTGTAGACCCCTGCAGCCCATGGACTATAATAGTGTGTACATGGTAGACCCCTGCAGCCCATGGAGTGTAGTAGTGTGTGCATGGTAGACCCCTGCAGCCCATGGACTGTAATAGGGTGTGCATGGTAGGTCCCTGCAGCCCATGGACTATAATAGTGTGTGCATTGTAGACCCCTGCAGCCCATGGACTGTAATAGTGTGTGCATGGTAGACCCCTGCAGCCTATGGACTGTAATAGTGTGTGCATTGTAGACCCCTGCAGCCCATGAACTGTAATAGTGTGTGCATTGTAGACCCTTGCAGCCCATGGACTGTAATAGTGTGTGCATGGTAGGTCCCTGCAGCCCATGGACTATAATAGTGTGTGCATTGTAGACCCCTGCAGCCCATGAACTATAATAGTGTGTGCATTGTAGACCCCTGCAGCCCATGGACTGTAATAGTGTGTGCATGGTAGGCCTCTGCAGCCCATGGACTGTAGTAGTGTGTGTATGATGGGCCCCTGCAGCCCATGGACTATAATAGTGTGTGCATTGTAGACTCCTGCAGCCCATGAACTATAATAGTGTGTGCATGGTCGACCCCTGCAGCCCATGGACTATAATAGTGTGTGCATGGTCTACCCCTGCAGCCATGGACTATAATAGTGTGTGCATGGTCGACCCCTGCAGCCCATGGACTGTAATAGTGTGTGCATTGTAGACCCCTGCAGCCCATGGGCTGTAATAATGTGTGCATGTTAGAACCCTGCAGCCCATGGACTGTAATAGTGTGTGCATGGTAGGCCCCTGCAGCCCATGGACTGTAATAGTGTGTGCATTGTAGACCCCTGCAGCCCATGAACTATAATAGTGTGTGCATTGTAGACCCCTGCAGCCCATGGACTATAATAGTGTGTGCATTGTAGACCCCTGCAGCCCATGGACTGTAATAGTGTGTGCATTGTAGACCCCTGCAGCCCATAGACTGTAATAGTGTGTGCATTGTAGACCCCTGCAGCCCATGGGCTGTAATAATGTGTGCATGGTAGAACCCTGCAGCCCATGGACTGTAATAGTGTGTGCATGGTAGACCCCTGCAGCCCATGGACTGTAATAGTGTGTGCATTGTAGACCCCTGCAGCCCATGGGCTGTAATAATGTGTGCATGGTAGAACCCTGCAGCCCATGGACTGTAATAGTGTGTGCATGGTAGGTCCCTGCAGCCCATGGACTGTAATAGTGTGTGCATTGTAGACCCCTGCAGCCCATGGACTGTAATAGTGTGTGCATTGTAGAACCCTGCATGCAGCCCATGGACTGTAATAGTGTGTGCATGGTAGGTCCCTGCAGCCCATGGACTATAATAGTGTGTGCATTGTAGACCCCTGCAACCCATGGGCTGTAATAATGTGTGCATGGTAGAACCCTGCAGCCCATGGACTGTAATAGTGTGTGCATGGTAGACCCCTGCAGCCCATGGACTGTAATAGTGTGTGCATTGTAGACCCCTGCAGCCCATGAACTATAATAGTGTGTGCATTGTAGACCCCTGCAGCCCATGAACTATAATAGTGTATGCAACAACCTTTATTGATATCGTATCCCCTCTGGGATCTAGATTAGAATACAATAAGGATATAAGGAACAATAAAATACATAAGTAATAATAATAATAAAAAAGAAATAAATAGTAATACTGTGAAAATATTATTATATAAATATTTGTTGGTGTTATTTTGAGGCAGCTGGTAAATTGCTTTTCATGAAATTCTCTCTTTTAGTGAAACAGTCGCTGATAAACTTGGCAATTGCTTGGACGGTTTCAGAATTTTTGTTATTGAGAAGTGCTTTCAGATTACCGGATAAGTTTACGTTTTCAAACAAAGCATCTCTTTCAAATTTGTACAGGTTACAATTGAAGAGAAAGTGTTCTTCATCTTCAATTTCATTGGAGTCACAGACAGGGCATGTTCTATTTGAGATATCTATGTTGTGATATCGCCCAACTTCAATCTGAAGTATGTGGGCACTTATCCTCAGTTTAGTCATAGATGATCTGTGGATGGGGTTTTTAATAATTTCAAGGTATTTTTCAAGTGCAAAATCAGTTTTCAGCTGTCTGTAGTGTGTGCATTGTAGACCCCTGCAGCCCATGGACTGTAATAGTGTGTGCATGGTAGGCCCCTGCAGCCCATGGACTATAATAGTGTGTGCATGGTAGACCCCTGCAGCCCATGAACTGTAATAGTGTGTGCATTGTAGACCCCTGCAGCCCATGAACTATAATAGTGTGTGCATTATAGACCCCTGCAGCCCATGAAATATAATAGTGTGTGCATTGTAGACCCCTGCAGCCCATGAACTATAATAGTGTGTGCAAGGTCGACCCCTGCAGCCCATGGACTATAATAGTGTGTGCATGGTCGACCCCTGCAGCCCATGGACTATAATAGTGTGTGCATGGTTGATTCCTGCAGCCCATGGACTATAATAGTGTGTGCATTGTAGACCCCTGCAGCCCATGGACTGTAATAGTGTGCATGGTCGACCCCTGCAGCCCATGGACTGTAATAGTGTGTGCATGGTAGACCCCTGCAGCCCATGGAGTGTAATAGTGTGTGCATTGTAGACCCCTGCAGCCCATGGACTATAATAGTGTGTGCATGGTCGACCCCTGCAGCCCATGGACTGTAATAGTGTGTGCATTGTAGACCTCTGCAGCCCATGGACTGTAATAGTGTGTGCATGGTAGGCCCCTGCAGCCCATGGACTATAATAGTGTGTGCATGGTAGACCCCTGCAGCCCATGAACTGTAATAGTGTGTGCATTGTAGACCCCTGCAGCCCATGAACTATAATAGTGTGTGCATTATAGACCCCTGCAGCCCATGAAATATAATAGTGTGTGCATTGTAGACCCCTGCAGCCCATGAACTATAATAGTGTGTGCAAGGTCGACCCCTGCAGCCCATGGACTATAATAGTGTGTGCATGGTCGACCCCTGCAGCCCATGGACTATAATAGTGTGTGCATGGTTGATTCCTGCAGCCCATGGACTATAATAGTGTGTGCATTGTAGACCCCTGCAGCCCATGGACTGTAATAATGTGTGCATGGTAGACCCCTGCAGCCCATGGACTGTAATAGTGTGTGCATTGTAGACCCCTGCAGCCCATGGACTGTAATAGTGTGTGCATGGTAGACCCCTGCAGCCGATGGACTATAATAGTGTGTGCATTGTAGACCCCTGCAGCCCATGGACTATAATAGTGTGTGCATTGTAGACCCCTGCAGCCCATGAACTATAATAGTGTGTGCATGGTAGACCCCTGCAGCCCATGGAATGTAATAGTGTGTGCATGGTAGACCCCTGCAGCCCATGGAATGTAATAGTGTGTGCATGGTAGACCCCTGCAGCCCATGGACTATAATAGGGTGTGCATGGTAGGTCCCTGCAGCCCATGGACTATAATAGTGTGTGCATTGTAGACCCTTGCAGCCCATGGACTGTAATAGCGTGTGCATGGTCGACCCCTGCAGCCCATGAACTATAATAGTGTGTGCATTGTAGACCCCTGCAGCCCATGAACTATAATAGTGTGTGCATTGTAGACCCATGCAGCCCATGGACTGTAATAGTGTGTGCATGGTAGACCCCTGAAGCCCATGGACTGTAATAATGTGTGCATGGTAGACCCCTGCAGCCCATGGACTGCAATAGTGTGTGCATGGTAGGTCCCTGCAGCCCATGGACTGTAATAGTGTGTGCATTGTAGACCCCTGCAGCCCATGGACTATAATAGTATGTGCATGGTAGATCCCTGCAGCCCATGGACTGTAATAGTGTGTGCATGGTAGACCCCTGCAGCCCATGGACTGTAATAGCGTGTGCATGGTAGGTCCCTGCAGCCCATGGACTATAATAGTGTGTGCATTGTATACCCCTGCAGCCCATGGACTATAATAGTGTGTGCATGGTAGACCCCTGCAGCCCATGGACTGTAATAGTGTGTGCATGGTGGGCCCCTGCAGCCCATGGACTGTAATAGTGTGTGCATGGTAGACCCCTACAGCCCATGGACTGTAATAGTGTGTGCATGGTATGTCCCTGCAGCCCATGGACTGTATTAGTGTGTGTATGGTAGACCCCTGCAGCCCATGGATTGTAATGCCCACCTTGAGTGGAAGTTGTTTTCTGTTTTATTCTATGTTTTGGTAAGCCCACCTTGAGTGGAAGTTGTTTTCTGTTTATTCTATGTTTTGGTGACCCACCTTGAGTGGAAGTTGTTCTCTGTTTTATTCTATGTTTTGGTAAGCCCACCTTGAGTGCAAGTTGTTCTCTGTTTTATTCTATGTTTTGGTAAGCCCACCTTGAGTGCAAGTTGTTCTCTGTTTTATTCTATGTTTTGGTAAGCCCACCTTGAGTGCAAGTTGTTCTCTGTTTTATTCTATGTTTTGGTGACCCACCTTGAGTGGAAGTTGTTCTCTGTTTTATTCTATGTTTTGGTAAGCCCACCTTGAGTGCAAGTTGTTCTCTGTTTTATTCTATGTTTTGGTAAGCCCACCTTGAGTGCAAGTTGTTCTCTGTTTTAATCTATGTTTTGGTAACCCACCTTGAGTGCAAGTTGTTCTCTGTTTTATTCTATGTTTTGGTAACCCACCTGGAGTGGAAGTTGTTCTCTGTTTTATTCTATGTTTTGGTAAGCCCACCTTGAGCGCAAGTTGTTCTCTGTTTGACTCCCGTGTGCCAAGCACAAAAGGGAGTCTTTGCAGTTACCCTGTCTGTATGTATGTATGTCACTTTTTTTGTTCCACCGTTATCTCAAGAACCACTAATCAAATTTTGGTGAAACTTGGTACATAGATGCTCTGGGATAATGCGCAGAGTTGATTAGGTTTTGGTAAAAATCTATGAATATTAATTACCTAATTTGCATGATAATTAACTGATTTTAAAAGCCACTGCCTGAGAGAATCAGGCAGATTTGAAAAAAGTCGGAAGATGGGGGTCGGCGGATTTCTTTTATATTCTGAGGTTTAAGTACATCAAGGGTCCTTACTACGAAAATAAGGTTAAAAATTTCTGATCATAATTATCTTCATAGTTATCTCACCCCCCTAAAATAGACCCTTTTTGGGTATCTTCAAAACCTCGCATCTTTCAATTTATGGTCATTTTCATGACCCTCATAAAGTAATTTAAGAGTTTGGGATTCAAATGAAATTTCCAGGGCTTAAAATCTAACCCTTCTTCTTTACATTCATGTAAACAAATTTTAAAACAAAGCATGGAAAGCTTCCATTTTTGCTATAGGGGTGTTGCAATTATTTGCATTTTTCAAGAAGCGGAAATAAGCAAAATTTTGGCAATATTCAAAGCTGTATAAAAAAAATGGCCTAACTTTTTTCAGGCTGATTTTTTCATAGAATGTGAACCAAACATAGGTCAACCCATTACAAGTTTCAAATCCGTGGAGTGTCTTCAGCTCTTTTGTCAGGAGCTGCTTAAAATTCAACCTTTTCAAGGAAACATGAAATTATTGAATCTTGTACATGGTGCCAATGAATTATAATTATGTGCAGTAAACCAAACATAGGCATTTGAAAAAAACACCTTACACCAAGAGGATGTCCTTAAGAAATTCTGGCAAATATAATTTCAGGGATTTCCATCTGTTTACACCCCTATATCGAAAAATGGTCTGCCCCTATGTGATAATGTACATCTAAATCATACATACGAGTCATAGATTACTTGTACAACACAAAACGGGAATATGATAAGGAAGGCATATAATGATAAAAAATAACTTAAATAGTAATCCATTGGTACATGGACTTTATAAAAACATTACAGGTCTGAGAATAAACCTTTAGGGTCACACATATCACGAAAATACACAACAAATGGCACCATGAAGTTTTAAGAATAATAATGATTACAATAAATTCCTGTCAATTTTTATGTCATTTCCTTTATGTTCTCAACTGGCAGGCGCAAATATGTACATTAAAATCAGTTTGGATTTCAGAGGCAGATTGATAGGGGTTTGCCCCCCCCCCCTGAAACAAAATTGGGGAGGTAGGCCAAAAGACATAACCCCCAAATTCAATTTTTGCATGAGGTAAAAGCAACTCCTGAGAAAATTATTTATGTTTGTTTTGCTCCTTGTTTAAAAAAAATAAGTTGCCTTTGCTAAGCTAAGATATTTGCAATTAGTAATCAAAAAAGGTAATTAATTTAGTAAGTATTTTGTTCCCTGTTTTAACATTTCAAAAATACACTTTTATTAAATTGTGAACAATAATTATATTTTTATATAAAGTGTATCATTTGGTGCCATACGAGAGTGTTCTTAACTTGAAATGTCAAAAATGTGCTTAATGGATTTTGCAAACTAACCCAGGTAGATTGGAAAGATCAATGTATGTACAAGACGACTGATAGTTAACTATAGTTAATACACACGTATGAAAAGCAGAACCTAATTAAGTTCCAAGATTTTCCCTCGACGGAGTAATGAATGAGTGAAACCATTGCAAGCCATTGTTAGGCCTAGCATATTTATACCTGAATACTATCAAATCATTTTAGCAATGATGGAAGAAGTTTCATCATCTACATTGCAAGTGTTTCATTCAGTTTACGGAGTACAATGTTTCTTTCAGTTTACGTAGTAGCGCAAGTACACTGCTGTATGTACTCTTCCAGTGGCTTCAAAAAGCTAAGTCTTCTAGACAATGGTCATGCATCCTTTATTTTGAATTGTTCACATATATCTTTTGAGTCTTTCAATTTGAGTGATTTCTCCAGCGTGCGATTTTCATAGAGATGACATAAGTTTATTCCTCTGAACATAATTGGATGTTGCAACCCCAGTTCTTGGAAGACAAGATCATGCATATCAACACGTTCGCTATCAGCATCATACTTGTCATCGTCGTCCTTGCTGTCATCAGGCTTCTGGTTACTCTGCATTGGGTCAGCAACAGGCAGGTGACTTCTTCATTTAGCCTGCTTCTGCTTAGCTGCAAGCCTGCTAAAATAACTTTCTATTTGTCTGGTTGTTTTCCACTCTGATGAAGTGAACATCAGATCTCCATCATCCCTCTTCAGGAACCGCATTTCTTTGGAGACTTGAGCTGGATCAGCTTTACGGCCTGTTTTGTTAAACTTCTCAATTAGATAGGATCTTACACCTTGAGTTACTTTCTGGTGTTTTTTCAGTCCTTTCAAAGCACAGCCCTTTTCAGCAACCTTCACTGCAGCGATCTCTTCACGACTAGAATCGATTGTTGGCATTAGTTTTCCTTTTGAAAGGTGACACCTTAGCTGCCCACTTTTCCCTGATGGCATCATACATTGTTCTTTTGGCACTTCTCGTTGGTGTTCCTCGGTGTCCATATGGTTTTTGAAAGATGTGAATGAATGTATGCATCCTTCCTCTTCACAGGAAAATACTTGCTGGACATGTGAAGTCTCTGGAGTGGAATATCTGAGTGTTCCTTTCTGCTGGGATGTCACTTCAGAGAGAGAAAGAATAGTTATGTCAGTAGGTCCCTAGTTGTATTGACGATTTGCAATTAACTTGCCAGTTGTTTTCTCTGACCAAGTTTACCTCAGCAACTGCTACCCTACAACCCTTGGTACCTCCGTGGGAATCCAAAGCCTTTTTTATGTATTCAGCAGTCACTACGACATTCTTTTCATTGACATAGTGCCTAATATGTGCTTTCATTGGAGCAATCTTTCTGTCACAGATATCCTTGCCAGACTTGGGATAAGATAAATCGTATCTCTTCACGATTATACCTGTTCTGTTGCCAATGCCAGTGAGAGCGAATAGAAGCCGCCCATTGTGGTAGCAACCTGAGTTGTCACTCTTGAGGAAGGCATTGACAATCTTTGGGTTCAGTTGCTTGACCGTGGAAAGGACATGTTCAACAATCGATGCTACAGCAAACCAATTCTGTACAAAACACTCCACTTTTTTGCCATTTTCTTTCAAAATGACACAAGACACATGCCAGCTTCTTCCTCTCTTGCCAAAGAAGTCAGCCATTTGCTCACGAAACTGCAAAGGAAGAAACTTCATCGCCCAATCCATGACCAAGAGAATACTGGAATCATTTAGATTGTTCAGCACGTCATTTTTGGCGCACTCCTGATTTGATGTTCGTGCAATGTGCGCTTTCCAGGCATCAATGTCAAACTCAAACAACATGCGTTCCTTTTCTTGAGGAGATAGAGAAGAACTCTGGATATTGTTCCTGATACTGTGTAGTACATCGCTCACAATTAGGTGTGTGGTTATGGCTGCATTCTGAGGAGAATGTATCAGACTTGTGGTCACTAAGAGCATATCTGAGACAATGATAAGAACATCCATCGGCAATGCTAACATGTGTCTTGAAGTCAGACTTCAAATACAGTTTTGAAGATTTTGAATCGTGTCCAGTCTGACGACAAAACTCATCATCACATCCATTATCCCGAAGGCTGGTCAGCATGTCATCTAGAGTATCAAATGCACGGCCACCTTTTGTCAGATAATAATCTAATCCTTGGAGAGATTTCTGTTGGCTTGCTGAACATACTCATAGTACCCGTTACTGGACGAGCTAAAGCTTTGATATTGCTTTATGATTCTACTCGGAATAACAGTTCTGATAGCATTTGGAATTCTAATTCTTGTTCCATCATCCAGTTTCAAATATCGTGTTCCGAAGGCAACATCTTGAAGGTAATGGGATGTAGATATCAATGAAATGGTCTACCTTTACTGTATTCAATAGACTTTGTTGGATTGTTACTTTGGGTGGAGGCTTTCCACTTCCACCTCAAATGCATGTTTTCGTGCAAGGTAAATTTTGTACTTGCTTAAGCCAGGAATGAGTTCTTGCAAGAACTGACTTAAAGAAGTCATTGACAAATATAGACAGAATCTAAACTTTCTCTTCAGCTCATATGGGTTCATAGTTCATTATATAATTCAGAAAATGATTTTGATACATGAATAACTGACAAACTAAAAATTCAATGTATATTATTTAAATAAAAAGAAAAAGAAACATATGAATGAATATACCTCTTAACAAGCAAGGTGTCAAAAAAGCTAGATACCAGGAGCAGCTAGGTATAATGTAATGGAGCTATATGAAGTTGTACCACTTTGATACACTAATCATGGATGGCAGCCTCTTTTGACCAATAGTCAGGTCATGGTCAGGTCTCTCAAGTTCAGCTGACCTGTGATGCCTGTGTGGTATCTGTGAGCATGTGCAGCCCATATATTGTTCATTGCCGTGATAAAGAAATACATGTTGCAATGCAGTGTACTCCAGAAGACAATGCAGAGTCATTATATGAAATACATGGATCTCTCTTTCTCTCTCTCAGTTTCTGTCTCTGTCTCTCTCACTCTCTCTCCTACTCTGTTTCTGCCTCTGTTTCTATGTGTGTGTGTGTGTCTCTCTCTCTCCCTCTCTTTGGTTGCATCTCGGTGATTTACAGTAACAAAATAAAAATGAATTAGGAGTTACACTTTAGTCACACCCATTTTATCTATACACGAACAATGGTTAGGATCATCGTTCTTGTTGCAGATATGATTCAATACATGAAATAAAATAAGGAATAACATAGGCCTAATAATATAATATTTGATAGAATCGGTCAGTCTTCCACAATGGTGGATGCATTTCAGTAGAATATTCATAATACTGTAAAGGGGGTAATTATTCACTGGGTTTTAATTTAGCTTATTTCGCTGACTGGAAAAATGCGCTAAATTAAAACACAGTGAATATGTAAAATTTAGCATAGAACACATTATCTAAATGACGAAACCGTGAATTTAAAACCCACTGAATATGTCTAAAATGGTAAATCAGTGAAATTTAAACCCAGTGAAAATTAGTCATTTTACAGTAGACAAGAAATACATATCAGCTGAAAATTGCACTTTTTCACAATTTTGAAAAAAAATTACCTACTTTAAGAGGCTGAGAGCAAAAAAAAAAGATACTCTACGGATTTGAAACCTGGAATGACCTAACCTGCGTTGCCCCTATATCCCACACAAAAATCAGCTCAACAAAATTTGGGCCATTTTTTTTATAGCACTTCAAAAATAGCCCCAAAAGGGCTATTTTCCAATTTCTTTAAAGTCAGCAAAATTGCGTCACCCCTACTGAAAGAATGGAATGATCCAATCATTTGTGCAAATAATGAACTATATAGCCTGAAAGGGAAAGGCTTGAAGAAGCCAACCTATCAATTTCAAATGTTTTGGACAAGATTCAATACACTTAAATTCGGGATGAAAACAGTACGAAATTTGAAATTTGCCAATTTTAGCGGTACCCCAAAAGGCCATTTTTAAGGGGTCGGGATAATTATGAAGATAATTATGATTAGAAAATTCTAATGCCGTTTTTATTAGTTTAAAACTAAATCTATTAAAACCTCAAAATATGAAAGAAATTTGCCGACCCCCATGTTCCACCCCCTGCCTGATTCTCTCAGACATGTGCTCTTAAGCTGTTCCAAGACTGTTCCACTGATTTTTGAAGAACCACTCATTGGATTTCAATGAAACTTGGCACATGGATGCTCTGAACTAATGTGCAGATTTGATTAGTTTTGGGTAAAAATCTGTTAATATTATTAATTACCTAATTTACATAATGATTAATCAATTTTCGGCTTTTCCACTGATATTTCAAGTACTAATCATAACATTTCAATAAAACTTGGTACATAGGTGTCATATGACACTGCACATACCTGATAGTTTTGAGGGTAATATCAGTACATATTAATTACCTAATTTGCATAATTAATTAATTTTCAGCTTTTGATATTTCGAGTAGTAATGATCACGTTTCAATGAAGCTTGGTACATAGTTACTTGAGGACTGTGCAGAGACCTAATTAGTTTTTGGGTAAATATTTGTGCATATTAATCACCTTATTAGCATAATTAGTTAATTTTCAGCTTTTCACCTGATATCTCAAGTACTAATCATCACATTTCAATGAGACTTGCGACATAGATATTCTAGGACTATGCAGAGACCTGATTAATTTTGGGTTAAAAAATTGTGCCTATTAATTACCTAATTTGCATAAGTAGTTAATTTTTTGCTGTTCTATGATGTCTAAAAACCACTCATTGGATTTCATTGAAACTTTTAAAGAGTACCCATCACATTTCAATGAACCTAAGACTATGCACCATATTAGTTTTTGGTAAATATTTATGCTTCTTAATCACCTAATTAACATAATTAATTAATTAATACTGATATGATCATCACATTTGAATAAAACTTGGTACATAAATGCTCTAGGACAATAGACAGTCTGATTAATTTTGAGTTAAAATCTGTTCATATTAATTCTCTAATTAGCATAATAATTAATATTTTTTGGGTTCTAATCACATTTCAATGAAACTTGGTACATTGTGCAGACCTTATTAGTTTTACACTTAAATCTGTTCATATTAGTTACCTTATTTGCATAATTAGTTTTCAGCTATTCCATCAATATCTCAAGTATAAGTAATTTTGAATTAATTTTTAATGTGTCTCCAAAACTCTCAGCAAACGGGAGTTCTTTCTAAGCTTTCTTTGATTTATTCTATGTTTTGGTAACCCACCTTGAGTGCAAGTTGTTCTCTGTTTTATTCTATGTTTTGGTAACCCACCTTGAGTGGAAGTTGTTTTCTGTTTTATTCTATGTTTTGGTAAGCCCATCTTGAGTGGAAGTTGTTCTCTGTTTTATTCTATGTTTTGGTAACCCACCTTGAGTGGAAGTTGTTTTCTGTTTTATTCTATGTTTTGGTAACCCACCTTGAGTGCAAGTTGTTCTCTGTTTTATTCTATGTTTTGGTAACCCACTTTGAGTGGAAGTTGTTTTCTGTTTTATTCTGTTTTGGTAACCCACCTTGAGTGGAAGTTGTTTTCTGTTTTATTCTATGTTTTGGTAACCCACCTTGAGTGGAAGTTGTTTTCTGTTTTATTCTATGTTTTGGTAAGCCCACCTTGAGTGGAAGTTGTTCTCTGTTTTATTCTATGTTTTGGTAACCCACCTTGAGTGGAAGTTGTTTTCTGTTTTATTCTATGTTTTGGTAACCCACCTTGAGTGGAAGTTGTTTCCTGTATTAATCTATGTTTTGGTAAGCCCACCTTGAGTGCATGTTGTTCTCTGTTTTATTCTATGTTTTGGTAACCCACCTTGAGTGGAAGTTGTTTTCTGTTTTATTCTATGTTTTGGTAAGCCCACCTTGAGTGGAAGTTGTTCTCTGTTTTATTCTATGTTTTGGTAACCCACCTTGAGTGGAAGTTGTTCTCTGCTTTATTCTATGTTTTGGTAACCCACCTTGAGTGGAAGTTGTTTTCTGTTTTATTCTATGTTTTGGTAAGCCCACCTTGAGTGCAAGTTGTTCTCTGTTTTATTCTATGTTTTGGTAACCCACCTTGAGTGGAAGTTGTTTTCTGTTTTATTCTATAATTTGGTAAGCCCACCTTGAGTGCATGTTGTTCTCTGTTTTATTCTATGTTTTGGTAACCCACCTTGAGTGGAAGTTGTTCTCTGCTTTATTCTATGTTTTGGTAACCCACCTTGAGTGGAAGTTGTTTTCTGTTTTATTCTATGTTTTGGTAAGCCCACCTTGAGTGCAAGTTGTTCTCTGTTTTATTCTATGTTTTGGTAAGCCCACCTTGAGTGCAAGTTGTTTCTGTTTGACTCCCGTGTGCGAAGCACAAAAAGGGAGTCTTTGCAGTTAGTGTGTCTGTATGTATGTGTGTGTGTGTGTGTGTGCTTGGATTGTTATATGTTGCGAGGACAAAAATACAGATATATAGCTACTTCCGAGGACATACACACCTTCCGAGGACCTTTTTCATAGTCCTCGGAAAACATAATTTATATTAATAGTTAATTCGATTATTAATACGTTTTGCGTAGCTTAGGTTTAGTATCGGGGGAAGGTATGGTTCAGGTTATATTAATATTAATATAATTGTACCATACCTTACCCCGATACTAAACCTAAGCTTCGCAAACATTTCTATGTTCAGTCACGGGATATTCAACTCTTGTTTAATTAAACTTAATTAAAATGCAATTCTCCATTGTATTGCATTGTAATTGAGTTTAATTAAACTCCAATTAAAACGCAACCCTATATAGGAATGCGTTTTAATCGAGCTCATATCGCAACTATATTAAAAGTTAATTCAACTATATTAAAAGTTAATCCAATGAAGTCCTCGGAACATATAGTAATACAAGTATATGTGTGTGTGTATGTGTGTCCGTCTGTTCCACTGATATCTCAAGAACCATACATCAGTTTTTGATGAAACTTGGTGCATAGATGCTCTGGGCCAATGCGCAGATTTGATTAGGTTTTGGTAAAAATCCATGCATATTAATTACCTAATTTGCATGATAATTAGCTGATTTTTAGCTGTTTCATGGCTGTTCCACTGATATCTAAAGAACCACTCATTGGATTTTGATGAAACTTGGCACACAGATGCTCCAAACTAATGCGCAGATTTGATTAGTTTTGGGTAAAAATCTGTGCAATATTAATTACCTAATTTGCATAATGATTAATCAATTTTCGGCTTTTCCACTGATATCTCAAGTACTAATCATCACATTTCAATAAAACTTGGTACATAGATGTCATAGGACACTGCACAAACCTGATAGTTTTTAAGGTAATATCAGTATATATTAATTAGCTAATTTGCATAATTAATTAATTTTCAGCTTTTGATATTTCAAGTAGTAATCATCACATTTCAATGACACTTGGTACATAGATGTCATAGGACACTGCACAGACCTGATAGTTTTTAGGGTAATATGAGTACATATTAATTACCTAATTTGCATAATTAATTAATTTTCAGCTTTTGATATTTTAAGGAGTAATCATCACATTTCAATGACACTTGGTACATAGATGTCATAGGACACTGCACAGACCTGATAGTTTTTAGGGTAATACAAGTACATATTAATTACCTAATTAGCATAATTAATTAATTTTCAGCTTTTGATATTTCAAGTAGTAATCATCACATTTCAATGAAATTTGGTACATAGATGTTATAGGACACTGCACAGACCTGATAGTTTTTAGGGTAATATTTGTACATATTAATTACCTAATTTGCATAATTAATTAATTTTCAGCTTTTGGTATGTCAAGTAGTAATCACATTTCAATGAAATTTGGTACATAGATGTCATAGGACACTGCACAGACCTGATAGTTTTTAGGGTAATATCAGTATATATTAATTAGCTAATTTGCATAATTAATTAATTTTCAGCTTTTGATATATCAAGTAGTAATCATATTTCAATGAGACTTGCTACATAGATCTTTTAGGATTATGCAGACACCTGATTAGTTTTAAGGTAGCGGGACTATTATTTGCATACTTGTTTTCATCTTCAAATTGTGACTAAATGACTACAAATAGACCCGGGAAAGTATATATTTTTAGAATCGCCAGACTTCAAGCTTTTCACAAGTGTATTTTGCATGCCCGTATCTGCATTCTACGACGCGTTACTCAATCAAAGGTGAAAAATTACTTTTTCTGTAAAAAAAATAATTACGCATTTATGCTGGCGATAAGAAGTATTTTTTTCACTTTTCCTAGTTGTTCAATAGTCTGGTAAATTGAATGTGTCTGGTCAGTTTTATTCAAGCAACGGGTTTTAAAAAATAGTGTGCTGAATTTCAATTACTGTTTTAGTCACATTGCCCCCAACTCAAACCAAAACTCCTTGGTAAATAATCGATGAAATAGTTTGTCTGGACACATTCAAGTTCCTCTCATTGTCACCTTAAAGCTGTGAAAATTTGGTGTTAATCCGACGACAATAAGTATACGTTATTTTTTGTTAAAGACCTTGTATTTTGAAAAACATAAACTCCTAGAAAACGTCCATGAAGTAACAGCAAAGATTTTCAAGCTTGTTTATCGGCACAATCAATTTGTTTTTCCATCAAGGTCTGTTTTACCATGTGTAGGGGCATCCAAATGTGTAAGGCTATTGGAAACCCAAAAAATAAAGGAATGGGATAGCTATAATTGGATAAATTCGGCATATGAAAACACCAAAATCAATGATTTTTTTCAGTGGCTGTGTGACCTTGTGTCTGACACATTCATATGCAAATGACTAATCTGTGAAACAAACAAGGGCGGAGACAAACCACTCGAATGTTTGGAAACACTCATTGTGTGTCAGATAGCTACTGATAACACATCCTAGCGTTGCTTTGTCTTGAGTTTATCTTTGAAACTTATAGGCACACAGATTAAACCTGTGTTGTTGATTTTGGAAAACACTACTGAGGCTGCCTTGCTTCCCTTCAGAAAATATACATTTTAACCAACTTACATGACATTCTATGTTATGTTGACTTTATCATATGAAATTGTATAGTGCATTTCATCAATTAATAAATAAATGTGAAAATCGTAATTTTCAACACAAATAATTGTCTCGCTACCTTAATTGGATACTAATTACCTAATTTGCTTAATGTTACACTGATATATAAAGAACCACAAATTGGATTTTAATGAAACTTTTAAATAGAACTATGCAGAAACCTAATTAGTTTTTGGTAAATATTTATGCTTATTAATCACCTAATTAACATAATTAATTAACACTGATATCTCAATTACTGATCATCACATTTGAATAAAATTTGGTACATAAATGCTCTAAGACAATAGACAGGCCTGATTAATTTTGATTAATATTAATTCTCTAATTAGCATAATAATTCACAATTTTTTTGTTCCGTTCTGTTCATATTAGTTACCTGATTTACATAATTAGTTTTCAGCTTTTCCATCAATATCTCATGTACAAGTAATTTTGAATTAATTTTAATGTTTCTTCAATACTCTCAGCACACGGGAGTTCTTTCTAAGCATTCTTTGATTTATTCTATGATTTGGTAAGCCCACCTTGAGTGCAAGTTGCTTTCTGTTTTATTCTATGTTTTGGTAACCCACCTTGAGTGCAAGTTGTTTTCTGTTTTATTCTATGTTTTGGTAACCCACCTTGAGTGCAAGTTGTTTTCTGTTTTATTCTATGTTTTGGTAACCCACCTTGAGTGCAAGTTTTTCTCTGTTTTATTCTATGTTTTGGTAACCCACCTTGAGTGCAAGTTGTTTTCTGTTTTATTCTATGTTTTGGTAACCCACCTTGAGTGCAAGTTGTTTTCTGTTTTATTCTATGTTTTGGTAACCCACCTTGAGTGCAAGTTTTTCTCTGTTTTATTCTATATTTTGGTAAGCCCACCTTGAGTGGAAGTTGTTCTCTGTTTGACTCCCATGTGCGAAGCACATAATGGGAGTCTTTGCAGTTAGTGTGTGTATGTGTGTATGTGTGTCAGACTGTTCCACTGCTATCTCAAGAACCATACATTGGTTTTTGATGAAACTTGGTGCATAGATGCTCTGGGCCAATGCGCAGATTTGATTAGGTTTTGGTAAAAATCCATGCTCGTTAATTACCTAATTTGCATGATAATTAGTTGATTTTTAGCTGTTCTATGACTGTTCCACTGATATCTAAAGAACCACTCATTGGATTTTGATGAAACTTGGTACATAGATGCTCTGAACATATGCGCAAATTTGATTAGTTTTTGGTAAAAATCTGTGCATATTAATTACCTAATTTGCATGATATTTAGTTGATTTTTAGCTGTTCCATGATTGTTCCACTGATATCTAAACAACCACTCATTGGATTTTGATGAAACTTTGTACGTACATGCTTTGAACTAATGCTAGGTTTTGATTAGTTTTTGGTAATAATCTGTGGATACTAATTACCTAATTTGCATAATGATTAGTCAATTTTCGGTTTTTCCACTGATATCTCAAGTACTAATCATCACATTTCAATGAAACTTGGTACATAGATGTCATATGACACTGCACAGACCTGATAGTTTTTATGGTAATATCAGTACATATTAATTACCTAATTTGCATAATTAATTAATTTTCAGCATTTGATATAAGTACTAATCATCACATTTCAATGAAACTTGGTACATAGATGTCATATGACACTGCACAGACCTGATAGTTTTTATGGTAATATCAGTACATATTAATTACCTAATTTGCATAATTAATTAATTTTCAGCATTTGATATAAGTAGTGAGCATTACATTTCAATGAAACTTGGTACTTACATACTCAAGGACTATGCAGAGATTGATTGTTTCCGATAAATATTTGTGCATATTAATCAACTAATTTGCATAATTAGTTAATTTTCAGCTTTTCCACGGGTATCTCAAGTACTAATCATCGCATTTCAATGAAACTTGGTACATAGATCCTTTAGGACTATGCAGAGACCTGATTAGTTTTAGGGGAAATAATTGTGCATATTAATTAACTAATTTGCATAATTAATTTTCAGCTTTTCTTCTGATATCTAAAGTACTAATCATCACATTTCAATGAGTCTAGAATCATGCAGACCCAATTAGTTTCCGGTAAATATTTGTGCATATTAATCACCTAATTTGCATAATTAACCAACTTTCACACTGATATCTCAGGTATTAAACATCACATATCAATGAATGTACATGGATGCTGTAGGACAATAGACAGACCTGGATAATTGTGGGTTAAAATCTGTACATATTAATTACCTAATTTGCATAATTAACCAATTTTAAGTTTTCACACTGATATCTAAAGTACTAACTATTCCATTTCAATGAAACTTAGTACAAAGATGCTCTAGGACAATGTCCAAACCTAATTAGTTCGGGGTAAAAATCTGTTCATATTAATTCCCTAATAAGCATAAAAATTCATAATTTTTTGGTTCTAATCACATTTCAATTAAACGACAACCACTATGCTACCAGTGACTGGTATGATTTTGATTCTTGTTTATCTTTACAGCATTGCAATTCTTGTTAGCTATTCTTTGGCTGGTGGTGAAGCATATTCAAGTATACTTGGTTTAAGGTAAATATTGCTGGATAATAAATGTTGACTTGACAAGATGATTTCTAGTTTAATGCAAGTCAAGATGATATATATTCCATTTCTATATATCAAATCATATCAAATGTCAAATCTGTGATGCTATGCTTTCACTGTATATAACTGTATTATCAAATCTGTGATGCTATGCTTTCACTGTATATAACTGTATTATCAAATCTGTGGTGCTATGCTTTCACTGTATATAACTGTATTATCAAATCTGTGGTGCTATGCTTTCACTGTATATAACTGTATTATCAAATCTGTGGTGCTATGCTTTCACTGTATATAACTGTATTATCAAATCTGTGATGCTATGCTTTCACTGTATATAACTGTATTATCAAATCTGTCTTGCTATGCTTTCACTGTATATAACTGTATTATCAAATCTGTGTTGCTATGCTTTCACTGTATATAACTGTATTATCAAATCTGTGGTGCTATGCTTTCACAGTATATAACTGTATTATCAAATCTGTGGTGCTATGCTTTCACTGTATATAACTGTATTATCAAATCTGTAGTGCTATGCTTTCACTGTATATAACTGTATTATCAAATCAGTAGTGCTATGCTTTCACTGTATATAACTGTATTATCAAATCTGTGGTGCTATGCTTTCACTGTATATAACTGTATTATCAAAATGTGATGCTATGCTTTCACTGTATATAACTGTATTATCAAATCTGTGGTGCTATGCTTTCACTGTATATAACTGTATTATCAAATCTGTGGTGCTATGCTTTTACTGTATATAACTGTATTATCAAATCTGTGATGCTATGTTTTCACTGTATATAACTGTATTATCAAATCTGTGGTGCTATGCTTTCACTGTATATAACTGTATTATCAAATCTGTGTTGCTATGCTTTCACTGTATATAACTGTATTATCAAATCTGTGGTGCTATGCTTTCACTGTATATAACTGTATTATCAAAATGTGATGCTATGCTTTCACTGTATATAACTGTATTATCAAATCTGTGGTGCTATGCTTTCACTGTATATAACTGTATTATCAAATCTGTGGTGCTATGCTTTCACTGTATATAACGGGTTATTCTGCAATTGAAACAATTGCATCATTTCGGGGACTTCGCTTATGGGATTTGCTCATATTCCCCCAAGATCATTCATATTTTCTTAGGTATATTTTGCGTGGGTTTTATTATTATTGTTAATTTTATTATTGTAATTACTAATACCTCATTAACGACTTCACAGGCAGCCCTCGCTGCGTCAATGTCTAAACTCAGTAGTTGCAGCCCCCGCTGCCTCTACCCATAACCTCTTAACTTCATGCAGCCCCCGCTGCATAACCATGGTGTAGCCGCAGCACTCGCTGCCTATACTTTACAGTTGCAGTCATGCTGCAATCTGCCATTCCATACTAACATCATGCAGCTATGCTGCACCAACCAACATGTTTTCAGTCTTATTCTAGTTTGTATTTTAGTTTAGAAACTGTAAGCCAGCTAGTTTACACCTGCTTTGTTCTACATTTTGGGGGCGGCACCAGGGACCATCTTATCAGTCTGTTATGCATTGTCTCACTTTTGTGTACGATGGTCTTGTGGTGTGCCCCCCTATTTGCCAAATAAATTATTGGTTCATGTACATGCTCTTGTGTTTGTGTCATAAATACAGGTTTAATGTGTAATATTAAACCATGTTTATGACGCAAATCTCATGCTCTCTCGCGTGATATTTACATAGATCTCGCACTTTTTCGCGTGGCTCAACATCACAATCAGTTTGTTTCTGGCGCCATATTGGAAGTAGCCTGAAAGTGTTACAGAGCTTCTGCTATTCTCGTTTTATTCACCCGCCACCATCCCCATTCTCCCCCATTAGGCTGGCATTAACACCATTTCGGGGGACTTCGCTTATGGGATTTGCTCATATTCCCCCAAGATCATTCATATTTTCTTAGGTATATTTTGCGTGGGTTTTATTATTATTGTTAATTTTATTATTGTAATTACTAATACCTCATTAACGACTTCACAGGCAGCCCTCGCTGCGTCAATGTCTAAACTCAGTAGTTGCAGCCCCTGCTGCCTCTACCCATAACCTCTTAACTTCATGCAGCCCCCGCTGCATAACCATGGTGTAGCCGCAGCACTCGCTGCCTATACTTTACAGTTGCAGTCATGCTGCAATCTGCCGTTCCATACTAACATCATGCAGCTATGCTGCACCAACCAACATGTTTTCAGTCTTATTCTAGTTTAGAAACTGTAAGCCAGCTAGTTTACACCTGCTTTGTTCTACATTTTGGGGGCGGCACCAGGGACCATCTTATCAGTCTGTTATGCATTGCATCACTTTTGTGTACGATGGTCTTGTGGTGTGCCCCCCTATTTGCCAAATAAATTATTGGTTCATGTACATGCTCTTGTGTTTGTGTCATAAAACTGTATTATCAAATCTGTAGTGCTATGCTTTCACTGTATATAACTGTATTATCAAATCTGTGATGCTAAGCTTTCACTGTATATAACTGTATTATCAAATCTGTGATGCTAAGCTTTCACTGTATATAACTGTATTATCAAATCTGTGATGCTATGCTTTCACTGTATATAACTGTATTATCAAATCTGTGGTGCTATGCTTTCACTGTACGGTATATAACTGTATTATCAAATCTGTAGTGCTATGCTTTCACTGTATATAACTGTATTATCAAATCTGTGGTGCTATGCTTTCACTGTATATAACTGTATTATCAAATCTGTGATGCTAAGCTTTCACTGTATATAACTGTATTATCAAATCTGTGATGCTATGCTTTCACTGTATATAACTGTATTATCAAATCTGTGATGCTAAGCTTTCACTGTATATAACTGTATTATCAAATCTGTGATGCTATGCTTTCACTGTATATAACTGTATTATCAAATCTGTGATGCTAAGCTTTCACTGTATATAACTGTATTATCAAATCTGTGATGCTATGCTTTCACTGTATATAACTGTATTATCAAATGTGTGATGCTATGCTTTCACTGTATATAACTGTATTATCAAATCTGTAGTGCTATGCTTTCACTGTATATAACTGTATTATCAAATCTGTAGTGCTATGCTTTCACTGTATATAACTGTATTATCAAATCTGTGATGCTATGCTTTCACTGTATATAACTGTATTATCAAATGTGTGATGCTATGCTTTCACTGTATATAACTGTATTATCAAATCTGTAGTGCTATGCTTTCACTGTATATAACTGTATTATCAAATCTGTGGTGCTATGCTTTCACTGTATATAACTGTATTATCAAATGTGTGATGCTATGCTTTCACTGTATATAACTGTATTATCAAATCTGTGGTGCTATGCTTTCACTGTATATAACTGTATTATCAAATCAGTAGTGCTATGCTTTCACTGTATATAACTGTATTATCAAATCTGTGGTGCTATGCTTTCACTGTATATAACTGTATTATCAAATGTGTGATGCTATGCTTTCACTGTATATAACTGTATTATCAAATCTGTGGTGCTATGCTTTCACTGTATATAACTGTATTATCAAATCTGTGGTGCTATGCTTTCACTGTATATAACTGTATTATCAAATCTGTGATGCTATGCTTTCACTGTATATAACTGTATTATCAAATCTGTGGTGCTATGCTTTCACTGTATATAACTGTATTATCAAATCTGTGGTGCTATGCTTTCACTGTATATAACTGTATTATCAAATCTGTGATGCTATGCTTTCACTGTATATAACTGTATTATCAAATCTGTGGTGCTAAGCTTTCACTGTATATAACTGTATTACAAATCTGTGATGCTATGTTTTCACTGTATATAACTGTATTATCAAATCTGTGATGCTATGCTTTCACTGTATATAACTGTATTATCAAATCTGTGATGCTATGCTTTCACTGTATATAACTGTATTATCAAATCTGTGATGCTATGATTTCACTGTATATAACTGTATTATCAAATCTGTGGTGCTATGCTTTTACTGTATATAACTGTATTATCAAATCTGTGATGCTATGCTTTCACTGTACGGTATATAACTGTATTATCAAATCTGTGGTGCTATGCTTTCACTGTATATAACTGTATTATCAAATCTGTGATGCTATGCTTTCACTGTATATAACTGTATTATCAAATCTGTGGTGCTATGCTTTCACTGTATATAACTGTATTATCAAATTTGTAGTGCTATGCTTTCACTGTATATAACTGTATTATCAAATCTGTAGTGCTATGCTTTCACTGTATATAACTGTATTATCAAATCTGTGATGCTATGCTTTCACTGTATATAACTGTATTATCAAATCTGTGGTGCTATGCTTTCACTGTATATAACTGTATTATCAAATCTGTGGTGCTATGCTTTCACTGTATATAACTGTATTATCAAATCTGTGGTGATATGCTTTCACTGTATATAACTGTATTATCAAATCTGTGGTGCTATGCTTTCACTGTATATAACTGTATTATCATATCTGTGATGCTATGCTTTCACTGTATATAACTGTATTATCAAATCTGTGATGCTATGCTTTCACTGTATATAACTGTATTATCAAATCTGTGGTGCTATGCTTTCACTGTATATAACTGTATTATCAAATTTGTAGTGCTATGCTTTCACTGTATATAACTGTATTATCAAATCTGTAGTGCTATGCTTTCACTGTATATAACTGTATTATCAAATCTGTGGTGCTATGCTTTCACTGTATATAACTGTATTATCAAATCTGTAGTGCTATGCTTTCACTGTATATAACTGTATTATCAAATCAGTAGTGCTATGCTTTCACTGTATATAACTGTATTATCAAATCTGTGGTGCTATGCTTTCACTGTATATAACTGTATTATCAAATCTGTAGTGCTATGCTTTCACTGTATATAACTGTATTATCAAATCTGTGGTGCTATGCTTTCACTGTACATGTATATAACTGCATTATCAAATCTGTAGTGCTATGCTTTCACTGTATATAACTGTATTATCAAATCTGTAGTGCTATGCTTTCACTGTATATAACTATTATCAAATCTGTGGTGCTATGCTTTCACTGTATTATCAAATCTGTGGTGCTATGCTTTCACTGTATATAACTGTATTATCAAATCTGTGGTGCTATGCTTTCACTGTATTATCAAAAAACTGTATTATCAAATCTGTGATGCTATGCTTTCACTGTATATAACTGTATTATCAAATCTGTGGTGCTATGCTTTCACTGTATATAACTGTATTATCAAATCTGTGGTGCTATGCTTTCACTGTATATAACTGTATTATCAAATCTGTGATGCTATGCTTTCACTGTATATAACTGTATTATCAAATCTGTGATGCTATGATTTCATTGTATATAACTGTATTATCAAATCTGTGGTGCTATGCTTTTACTGTATATAACTGTATTATCAAATCTGTGATGCTATGCTTTCACTGTACGGTATATAACTGTATTATCAAATCTGTGGTGCTATGCTTTCACTGTATATAACTGTATTATCAAATCTGTGATGCTATGCTTTCACTGTATATAACTGTATTATCAAATCTGTGGTGCTATGCTTTCACTGTATATAACTGTATTATCAAATTTGTAGTGCTATGCTTTCACTGTATATAACTGTATTATCAAATCTGTAGTGCTATGCTTTCACTGTATATAACTGTATTATCAAATCTGTGATGCTATGCTTTCACTGTATATAACTGTATTATCAAATCTGTGATGCTATGCTTTCACTGTTTAAAACTGTATTATCAAATCTGTGGTGCTATGCTTTCACTGTATATAACTGTATTATCAAATCTGTGGTGATATGCTTTCACTGTATATAACTGTATTATCAAATCTGTGGTGCTATGCTTTCACTGTATATAACTGTATTATCATATCTGTGATGCTATGCTTTCACTGTATATAACTGTATTATCAAATCTGTGATGCTATGCTTTCACTGTATATAACTGTATTATCAAATCTGTGGTGCTATGCTTTCACTGTATATAACTGTATTATCAAATTTGTAGTGCTATGCTTTCACTGTATATAACTGTATTATCAAATCTGTAGTGCTATGCTTTCACTGTATATAACTGTATTATCAAATCTGTGGTGCTATGCTTTCACTGTATATAACTGTATTATCAAATCTGTAGTGCTATGCTTTCACTGTATATAACTGTATTATCAAATCAGTAGTGCTATGCTTTCACTGTATATAACTGTATTATCAAATCTGTGGTGCTATGCTTTCACTGTATATAACTGTATTATCAAATCTGTAGTGCTATGCTTTCACTGTATATAACTGTATTATCAAATCTGTGGTGCTATGCTTTCACTGTACATGTATATAACTGCATTATCAAATCTGTAGTGCTATGCTTTCACTGTATATAACTGTATTATCAAATCTGTAGTGCTATGCTTTCACTGTATATAACTATTATCAAATCTGTGGTGCTATGCTTTCACTGTATTATCAAATCTGTGGTGCTATGCTTTCACTGTATTATCAAAAAACTGTATTATCAAATCTGTGATGCTATGCTTTCACTGTATATAACTGTATTATCAAATCTGTGGTGCTATGCTTTCACTGTATATAACTGTATTATCAAATCTGTGGTGCTATGCTTTCACTGTATATAACTGTATTATCAAATCTGTGATGCTATGCTTTCACTGTATATAACTGTATTATCAAATCTGTGGTGCTATGCTTTCACTGTATATAGTATGATTATGAATATAATTTATAATCTGTGTTAATGCTCAATTATGACATGCATTGACCAAGCTGGCATCCCCCTTTCATATTTTGACACCTCCCATGCCACATTGTACTTCATGCAATATTTGCTCACATTTCGTCCTTCAGACGGATTTACATTAATTAACGCCAGACTGTTCATTTGCTTATCTGTGCTCGCATCCTCTTCAAGCATCAGTTCGTTTTGCCGCACCGTACGATACACATCGTCTCAGCAGAATTCCTTGCGAAAGCATTTCAGCCATTCATTTGTCACAAATACCAGTCTTTCTTCACGACATCCAGTTTCAACATGCCTCGAGGACGGGGAAGATCTAAAACCAACCGTGGCGGTCGCAAGTCTCAACGAAATCGTCGTACTCCAGCTCGCTTCCAAAATGTTGAGACTATAGACGTAACTGACTCACCGCCGCAAGAATCGTCAGCACGCAAAGGAGATCCCACTGTACTGTAGTACAGTCAACGAACTCCCCCAGCGATGTCATCACAGTTAGCAGAAGCGAACTCGCAGATCTCGTTCATAGCCTACAACAGCAAGGAAACTGTCAGACGCAGCCGAATAATATTTCGCAACCGCCCGCTGCTCCACAACCGTCGGCAAGCCTCGCGTCATCACGCGATCCAAGCCAAACAACACCATCAAGTTCGATGGCAGCTGACTCTCTCACAAATAACAGCCTTCCGATGACTTGGCCAATAGCTAGTCAACATAATGCGATCGTACACAATAATACCGCTCATCAAGACAATTCGATGTTTCACCAACAACTTCCAGCTACTACAAGCCAAGCATCGCTAGCTCACGCTAATCCTAGTCAACAAAGTTTTGCTACCAGGGGTCATTTCAACGCAACCAACATGGCCGCTCCCATACAACGTTTCGCCGGTGAGGGCATTCTCACTTCCGCTTCCGGTATCAACACTGCGACACAGGCGATGCCGATGATGAACAATGCCAGCATTGCAGTTCCTCCTATCATCCCACCTGCAGACTTGTTTTTGCCATACGTCGACCAGCAAATACTCAATCAACTAGCAAACCGGGGTAAGTTTGTTGATTTGTCCGATTTACACCCTGACTCAAGAAAACCAAATGCCACCCAGATCTCAAACACCCGAGTGGCTTTGGACTCTGACGATCCCTCAGTCGCTGTTCTCTCAAAACATGCAAAAAAGAATGAAATTCGCGATCTAGCAAACTGGCTAGAATGTTGGTCAACATTTGCTGCCTATAGGGCGCATTATTTTCCCCATGAGGCTGTACATCTATTCAACTACCAGCGTCACATCGCCAGCCGAGCTCTTGAGTTCAAGCCAGAAGCATGGGTCACCTATGACAAAGAATTCCGTCTAGATTACTCATGTTACCCTGGCCTACGGAACTGGAGTTTGCCAAACAACCAACTTGATTACAAATTCTGCTCATTCCAACATGTCCTGACTGTCATCAAAAAGGTCATACCAAACAGGAATGCCAACGAAGCAGGAATCCTTATACATGGGTAAACGAATCTGCTGACAATTATAACAATATAGCGTGCCGTAATTTCAATCAAGATCGCTTCGAAACTTCATGCCGGTATAATCGTCTCCACATTTGTTCGTCTTGCCACTCTGCAGGCCACACTGCCACTAGCCACCGCGATACCGAGACGAAAAACCATCTTCCTTAATTTGGGGCCACATATCAGTCATCCAAATATGGAAAAAAGGCTCCTCATCAAGTCCACGGATTATGCAACTTGTCCAACTGCTGTTCTTTACTGCAGCATCTAATAACTTTCATGTTGGGTCCCAACGAAAACTCCAGACCTGTGCACCCTCTCAACGGCTCCGATGTGCGACGTAGTCCCGTCAACCTCACACAACAAGCCTGCCACTACATCAACCTGAGCATTGCACCAGGTACACGACAGACATATCATGCGGGACAAACTCACTATCTTCTCTTCTGTCGCATGTATGGAATGAATCCTTATCCACTAACGCAACGCTCAACGATTCTGTTTATGACACATCTCGCAACGTCGTCACTTACCTATGGTACGCTAAAAGTTTACCTTGCAGCTATCATCCGTGCACACATCGAAACTGGCTTCACCTCATCAATACGCGACGACCTCCTGCTTCACTTCACTATGCAAGGCATTAAAAGACATTACGGCGTGCCAAATCGTGTAAAACTCCCAATCACCATTGCACTGATGCGAATTCTTAAGGACACTGTCGCAAACCATCCCACTATTTGCAACCATGACAAAGCTATGTTGTGGTCTGCCTTCACACTGGCGTTCTTCGGCTATGCTTTCACTGTATATAACTGTATTATCAAATCTGTGGTGCTACGCTTGGTATGTATGCTTATATTATATATATACTATAAGCTAACAAGATGTTTGTTTGCTTGTTTCTAGTGATCCATACGCTAACATACTAACACCTGTGTTTGTATGGGGACTAGCATTTGCTATAGTTTTTGCGCAGCAATGTATACAACCTGTTGTTTCACTATTGACGTTTGTAAAGGGGTCTTTACTTATTGCAACAGTAAGTCCAGTTATCTTCTTTTTCTACTTTAATATATTTGGTAATTGACTGTCAGTGCTGCTATGCATATCATTAGTGTGTGGTTTTAGGATATTACCGGTACACCTTGTATGTGGTCTGAAAATAAGATTTATTGTTATATCTGTGCGTTCATTGCCATTTTCCAGAACTGCCTTGATTGTTGGTGCAAAGGCAGCCCATTGCTTTGATGATTTGATATCTAGCTGCCTGTTGTGGTTATCTGTACAACTCATTAAACCATTATTCATTGGTTGTGTTGATGACTGCTTTCCACAACAACATAATTTAGAGAGGGAAGTTATAGTTGGGTCTCTTTGGCAACCAGATCCATAGCAATGGCACATATAACAGCAGTTTTAAGATCTTTAAGGTAGAGATGCAGGTTCTTGGGCACTTGGGAGTGAAATTTCTTTTTTATTAGCTCCGCTGTCGACTTTGTCGAGCGGAGCTTATCATATGAGTGGTCGTCCGTCATCCGTGTCAATGTTTTACTTTTTCGACTTCTTCTTGAAAACTACAAGCCTGAATGCTTTGATACTTGGTGTATATGTACGTTGGGTAGACCTCTCTCAGATTTGTTCATTTCATGATGATATCTTTAATTCTCTAATTTTGGTGAATATTTTTGTCATTTTTGGTAAAAAGTGATATTTTCAACTTCTTATTAAAAACCGCAAGTCCAATTGCTTTGATATTACATATATAGGTACTACATGTGGACCTCTCTCAGATTTGTTCATTTTGTAATGATATCTTTAATTCTCTAATTTTGGTGAATATTTTTGTCATTTTTGGTAAAAAGTGATATTTTCAACTTCTTATTAAAAACCACAAGTCCAATTGCTTTGATATTACATATATAGGTACTACATGTGGACCACTCTCAAATTTGTTCATTTCATGATGATATCTTCTATTCTCTAATTTTGATGAATATTTTTGTCATTTTTGGTGAAAAATTATATTTTTGAATTCTTGTTGAAAACAGCAAGTCCCATGATATCTTCTGTTCTTTAATTGAAATGTGCATTGCTAACAGCGAAGCTATCTCAGCCGAGAGGCTGCTTGTTAGCTCCGCTGTCGACTGTCGACTTTGTCTAGCGGAGCTTATCATATCAGTGATTGTCCGTCGTCGTCGTCTGTGTCAATGTTTTACTTTTTAGACTTCTTCTTGAAAACTACAAGTCTGAATGCTTTGATACTTGGTGTATATGTACCTTGGGTAGACCTCTCTCAGATTTGTTCATTTCATGATCATATCTTCAATTCTCTAATTTTGGTGAATATTTTTGTAATTTTTGGTAAAAAGTGATATTTTCGACTTCTTGTTAAAAACCGCAAGTCCAATTGCTTTGATATTACATATATAGGTACTACATGTGGACCTCTCTCAGATTTGTTCATTTTGTAATGATATCTTTAATTCTCTAATTTTGGTGAATATTTTTGTCATTTTTGGTAAAAACTGATATTTTCGACTTCTTGTTAAAAACCACAAGTGCAATTGCTTTGATATTACATATATAGGTACTACATGTGGACCTCTCTCAGATTTGTTCATTTTGTAATGATATCTTTAATTCTCTAATTTGGGTGAATATTTTTGTCATTTTTGGTAAAAAGTGATATTTTCGACTTCTTGTTAAAAACCACAAGTCCAATTGCTTTGATATTACATATATAGGTACTACATGTGGACCACTCTTAAATTTGTTCATTTTGTAATGATATCGTCAATTCTCTAATTTTGGTAAATATTTTTGTCATTTTTGATAACAAGTGATATTTTCAACTTCTTGTTAAAAACCACAAGTCCAATTGCTTTGATATTACATATATAGGTACTACATGTGGACCTCTCTCAGATTTGTTCATTTTGTAATGATATCTTTAATTCTCTAATTTTGGTGAATATTTTTGTCATTTTTGGTAAAAAGTGATATTTTCAACTTCTTATTAAAAACCACAAGTCCAATTGCTTTGATATTACATATATAGGTACTACATGTGGACCACTCTCAAATTTGTTCATTTCATGATGATATCTTCTATTCTCTAATTTTGATGAATATTTTTGTCATTTTTGGTGAAAAATTATATTTTTGAATTCTTGTTGAAAACAGCAAGTCCCATGATATCTTCTGTTCTTTAATTGAAATGTGCATTGCTAACAGCGAAGCTATCTCAGCCGAGAGGCTGCTTGTTAGCTCCGCTGTCGACTGTCGACTTTGTCTAGCGGAGCTTATCATATCAGTGATTGTCCGTCGTCGTCGTCTGTGTCAATGTTTTACTTTTTAGACTTCTTCTTGAAAACTACAAGCCTGAATGCTTTGATACTTGGTGTATATGTACCTTGGGTAGACCTCTCTCAGATTTGTTCATTTCATGATCATATCTTCAATTCTCTAATATTTTTAAAAACATTTTCATTTTTGGTAAAAAGTGATATTTTTGACTTCTTGTTAAAAACCGCAAGTCCAATTGCTTTGATATTACATATATAATGTGGATCTCTCTCAGATTTGTTCATTTTGTAATGATATCTTTAGTTCTCTGATTTTGGTGAATATTTTTGTCATTTTTGGTAAAAAGTGATATTTTCAACTTCTTGTTAAAAACCGCAAGTCCAATTGCTTTGATATTACATATATGGGTACTACATGTGGACCTCTCTCAGATTTGTTCATTTTGTAATGATATCTTTAATTCTCTAATTTGGGTGAATATTTTTGTCATTTTTGGTAAAAAGTGATATTTTCGACTTCTTGTTAAAAACCACAAGTCCAATTGCTTTGATATTACATATATAGGTACTACATGTGGACCACTCTTAAATTTGTTCATTTTGTAATGATATCGTCAATTCTCTAATTTTGGTGAATATTTTTGTCATTTTTGGTAAAAAGTGATATTTTCGACTTCTTGTTAAAAACGACAAGTCCAATTGCTTTGATATTACATATAGAGGTACTACATGTGGACCTCTCTCAGATTTGTTCATTTTGTAATGATATCTTTAATTCTCTAATTTTGGTGAATATTTTTGTCATTTTTGGTAAAAAGTGATATTTTCAACTTCTTATTAAAAACCACAAGTCCAATTGCTTTGATATTACATATATAGGTACTACATGTGGACCACTCTCAAATTTGTTCATTTCATGATGATATCTTGTATTCTCTAATTTTGATGAATATTTTTGTTATTTTTGGTGAAAAATGATATTTTTGAATTCTTGTTGAAAACACCAAGTCCCATTGCATTGATACTATGCACATTGTTAATTTTCTAATGATATCTTCTGTTCTTTAATTCAAATATGCATTGCTAACAGCGGAGCTATCTCAGCCGAGAGGCTGCTTGTTAGCTCCGCTGTCGACTTTGTCGAGCGGAGCTTATCATATGAGTGATTGTCCGTCGTCGTCGTCTGTGTCAATGTTTTACTTTTTCGACTTCTTCTTGAAAACTACAAGCCTGAATGCTTTGATACTTGGTATATATGTACCTTGGGTAGACCTCTCTCAGATTTGTTCATTTCATGATCAGTCCAATTGCTTTGATATTACATATATAGGTACTAAATGTGGATCTCTCTCAGATTTGTTCATTTTGTAATGATATTTTTAGTTCTCTGATTTTGGTGAATATTTTTGTCATTTTTGGTAAAAAGTGATATTTTCAACTTCTTGTTAAAAACCGCAAGTCCAATTGCTTTTATATTACATATATAGGTACTACATGTGGACCTCTCTCAGATTTGTTCATTTTGTAATGATATCTTTAATTCTCTAATTTGGGTGAATATTTTTGTCATTTTTGGTAAAAAGTGATATTTTCGACTTCTTGTTAAAAACCACAAGTCCAATTGCTTTGATATTACATATATAGGTACTACATGTGGACCACTCTTAAATTTGTTCATTTTGTAATGATATCGTCAATTCTCTAATTTTGGTAAATATTTTTGTCATTTTTGATAACAAGTGATATTTTCAACTTCTTGTTAAAAACCACAAGTCCAATTGCTTTGATATTACATATATAGGTACTACATGTGGACCTCTCTCAGATTTGTTCATTTTGTAATGATATCTTTAATTCTCTAATTTGGGTGAATATTTTTGTCATTTTTGGTAAAAAGTGATATTTTCAACTTCTTATTAAAAACCACAAGTCCAATTGCTTTGATATTACATATATAGGTACTACATGTGGACCACTCTCAAATTTGTTCATTTCATGATGATATCTTCTATTCTCTAATTTTGATGAATATTTTTGTCATTTTTGGTGAAAAATTATATTTTTGAATTCTTGTTGAAAACAGCAAGTCCCATGATATCTTCTGTTCTTTAATTGAAATGTGCATTGCTAACAGCGAAGCTATCTCAGCCGAGAGGCTGCTTGTTAGCTCCGCTGTCGACTGTCGACTTTGTCTAGCGGAGCTTATCATATCAGTGATTGTCCGTCGTCGTCGTCTGTGTCAATGTTTTACTTTTTAGACTTCTTCTTGAAAACTACAAGCCTGAATGCTTTGATACTTGGTGTATATGTACCTTGGGTAGACCTCTCTCAGATTTGTTCATTTCATGATCATATCTTCAATTCTCTAATATTTTTAAAAACATTTTCATTTTTGGTAAAAAGTGATATTTTTGACTTCTTGTTAAAAACCGCAAGTCCAATTGCTTTGATATTACATATATAATGTGGATCTCTCTCAGATTTGTTCATTTTGTAATGATATCTTTAGTTCTCTGATTTTGGTGAATATTTTTGTCATTTTTGGTAAAAAGTGATATTTTCAACTTCTTGTTAAAAACCGCAAGTCCAATTGCTTTGATATTACATATATGGGTACTACATGTGGACCTCTCTCAGATTTGTTCATTTTGTAATGATATCTTTAATTCTCTAATTTGGGTGAATATTTTTGTCATTTTTGGTAAAAAGTGATATTTTCGACTTCTTGTTAAAAACCACAAGTCCAATTGCTTTGATATTACATATATAGGTACTACATGTGGACCACTCTTAAATTTGTTCATTTTGTAATGATATCGTCAATTCTCTAATTTTGGTGAATATTTTTGTCATTTTTGGTAAAAAGTGATATTTTCGACTTCTTGTTAAAAACGACAAGTCCAATTGCTTTGATATTACATATAGAGGTACTACATGTGGACCTCTCTCAGATTTGTTCATTTTGTAATGATATCTTTAATTCTCTAATTTTGGTGAATATTTTTGTCATTTTTGGTAAAAAGTGATATTTTCAACTTATTAAAAACCACAAGTCCAATTGCTTTGATATTACATATATAGGTACTACATGTGGACCACTCTCAAATTTGTTCATTTCATGATGATATCTTGTATTCTCTAATTTTGATGAATATTTTTGTTATTTTTGGTGAAAAATGATATTTTTGAATTCTTGTTGAAAACACCAAGTCCCATTGCATTGATACTATGCACATTGTTAATTTTCTAATGATATCTTCTGTTCTTTAATTCAAATATGCATTGCTAACAGCGGAGCTATCTCAGCCGAGAGGCTGCTTGTTAGCTCCGCTGTCGACTTTGTCGAGCGGAGCTTATCATATGAGTGATTGTCCGTCGTCGTCGTCTGTGTCAATGTTTTACTTTTTCGACTTCTTCTTGAAAACTACAAGCCTGAATGCTTTGATACTTGGTATATATGTACCTTGGGTAGACCTCTCTCAGATTTGTTCATTTCATGATCAGTCCAATTGCTTTGATATTACATATATAGGTACTAAATGTGGATCTCTCTCAGATTTGTTCATTTTGTAATGATATTTTTAGTTCTCTGATTTTGGTGAATATTTTTGTCATTTTTGGTAAAAAGTGATATTTTCAACTTCTTGTTAAAAACCGCAAGTCCAATTGCTTTTATATTACATATATAGGTACTACATGTGGACCTCTCTCAGATTTGTTCATTTTGTAATGATATCTTTAATTCTCTAATTTGGGTGAATATTTTTGTCATTTTTGGTAAAAAGTGATATTTTCGACTTCTTGTTAAAAACCACAAGTCCAATTGCTTTGATATTACATATATAGGTACTACATGTGGACCACTCTTAAATTTGTTCATTTTGTAATGATATCGTCAATTCTCTAATTTTGGTAAATATTTTTGTCATTTTTGATAACAAGTGATATTTTCAACTTCTTGTTAAAAACCACAAGTCCAATTGCTTTGATATTACATATATAGGTACTACATGTGGACCTCTCTCAGATTTGTTCATTTTGTAATGATATCTTTAATTCTCTAATTTTGGTGAATATTTTTGTCATTTTTGGTAAAAAGTGATATTTTCAACTTCTTATTAAAAACCACAAGTCCAATTGCTTTGATATTACATATATAGGTACTACATGTGGACCACTCTCAAATTTGTTCATTTCATGATGATATCTTCTATTCTCTAATTTTGATGAATATTTTTGTCATTTTTGGTGAAAAATTATATTTTTGAATTCTTGTTGAAAACAGCAAGTCCCATGATATCTTCTGTTCTTTAATTGAAATGTGCATTGCTAACAGCGAAGCTATCTCAGCCGAGAGGCTGCTTGTTAGCTCCGCTGTCGACTGTCGACTTTGTCTAGCGGAGCTTATCATATCAGTGATTGTCCGTCGTCGTCGTCTGTGTCAATGTTTTACTTTTTAGACTTCTTCTTGAAAACTACAAGCCTGAATGCTTTGATACTTGGTGTATATGTACCTTGGGTAGACCTCTCTCAGATTTGTTCATTTCATGATCATATCTTCAATTCTCTAATATTTTTAAAAACATTTTCATTTTTGGTAAAAAGTGATATTTTTGACTTCTTGTTAAAAACCGCAAGTCCAATTGCTTTGATATTACATATATAATGTGGATCTCTCTCAGATTTGTTCATTTTGTAATGATATCTTTAGTTCTCTGATTTTGGTGAATATTTTTGTCATTTTTGGTAAAAAGTGATATTTTCAACTTCTTGTTAAAAACCGCAAGTCCAATTGCTTTGATATTACATATATGGGTACTACATGTGGACCTCTCTCAGATTTGTTCATTTTGTAATGATATCTTTAATTCTCTAATTTGGGTGAATATTTTTGTCATTTTTGGTAAAAAGTGATATTTTCGACTTCTTGTTAAAAACCACAAGTCCAATTGCTTTGATATTACATATATAGGTACTACATGTGGACCACTCTTAAATTTGTTCATTTTGTAATGATATCGTCAATTCTCTAATTTTGGTGAATATTTTTGTCATTTTTGGTAAAAAGTGATATTTTCGACTTCTTGTTAAAAACGACAAGTCCAATTGCTTTGATATTACATATAGAGGTACTACATGTGGACCTCTCTCAGATTTGTTCATTTTGTAATGATATCTTTAATTCTCTAATTTTGGTGAATATTTTTGTCATTTTTGGTAAAAAGTGATATTTTCAACTTCTTATTAAAAACCACAAGTCCAATTGCTTTGATATTACATATATAGGTACTACATGTGGACCACTCTCAAATTTGTTCATTTCATGATGATATCTTGTATTCTCTAATTTTGATGAATATTTTTGTTATTTTTGGTGAAAAATGATATTTTTGAATTCTTGTTGAAAACACCAAGTCCCATTGCATTGATACTATGCACATTGTTAATTTTCTAATGATATCTTCTGTTCTTTAATTCAAATATGCATTGCTAACAGCGGAGCTATCTCAGCCGAGAGGCTGCTTGTTAGCTCCGCTGTCGACTTTGTCGAGCGGAGCTTATCATATGAGTGATTGTCCGTCGTCGTCGTCTGTGTCAATGTTTTACTTTTTCGACTTCTTCTTGAAAACTACAAGCCTGAATGCTTTGATACTTGGTATATATGTACCTTGGGTAGACCTCTCTCAGATTTGTTCATTTCATGATCAGTCCAATTGCTTTGATATTACATATATAGGTACTAAATGTGGATCTCTCTCAGATTTGTTCATTTTGTAATGATATTTTTAGTTCTCTGATTTTGGTGAATATTTTTGTCATTTTTGGTAAAAAGTGATATTTTCAACTTCTTGTTAAAAACCGCAAGTCCAATTGCTTTTATATTACATATATAGGTACTACATGTGGACCTCTCTCAGATTTGTTCATTTTGTAATGATATCTTTAATTCTCTAATTTGGGTGAATATTTTTGTCATTTTTGGTAAAAAGTGATATTTTCGACTTCTTGTTAAAAACCACAAGTCCAATTGCTTTGATATTACATATATAGGTACTACATGTGGACCACTCTTAAATTTGTTCATTTTGTAATGATATCGTCAATTCTCTAATTTTGGTAAATATTTTTGTCATTTTTGATAACAAGTGATATTTTCAACTTCTTATTAAAAACCACAAGTCCAATTGCTTTGATATTACATATATAGGTACTACATGTGGACCACTCTCAAATTTGTTCATTTCATGATGATATCTTGTATTCTCTAATTTTGATGAATATTTTTGTTATTTTTGGTGAAAAATGATATTTTTGAATTCTTGTTGAAAACACCAAGTCCCATTGCATTGATACTATGCACATTGTTAATTTTCTAATGATATCTTCTGTTCTTTAATTGAAATATGCATTGCTAACAGCGGAGCTATCTCAGCCGAGAGGCTGCTTGTTAGCTCCGCTGTCGACTTTGTCGAGCGGAGCTTATCATATGAGTGATTGTCCGTCGTCGTCGTCTGTGTCAATGTTTTACTTTTTCGACTTCTTCTTGAAAACTACAAGCCTGAATGCTTTGATACTTGGTATATATGTACCTTGGGTAGACCTCTCTCAGATTTGTTCATTTCATGATCAGTCCAATTGCTTTGATATTACATATATAGGTACTAAATGTGGATCTCTCTCAGATTTGTTCATTTTGTAATGATATTTTTAGTTCTCTGATTTTGGTGAATATTTTTGTCATTTTTGGTAAAAAGTGATATTTTCAACTTCTTGTTAAAAACCGCAAGTCCAATTGCTTTGATATTACATATATAGGTACTACATGTGGACCTCTCTCAGATTTGTTCATTTTGTAATGATATCTTTAATTCTCTAATTTGGGTGAATATTTTTGTCATTTTTGGTAAAAAGTGATATTTTCGACTTCTTGTTAAAAACCACAAGTCCAATTGCTTTGATATTACATATATAGGTACTACATGTGGACCACTCTTAAATTTGTTCATTTTGTAATGATATCGTCAATTCTCTAATTTTGGTGAATATTTTTGTCTTTTTTGATAAAAAGTGATATTTTCGACTTTTTGTTAAAAACCACAAGTCCAATTGCTTTGATATTACATATATAGGTACTAAATGTGGACCTCTCTCAGATTTGTTCATTTTGTAATGATATCTTTAGTTCTCTGATTTTGGTGAATATTTTTGTCATTTTTGGTAAAAAGTGATATTTTCAACTTCTTGTTAAAAACCGCAAGTCCAATTGCTTTGATATTGCATATATAGGTACTAAATGTGGACCTCTCTCAGATTTGTTCATTTTGTAATGATATCTTTAGTTCTCTGATTTTGGTGAATATTTTTGTCATTTTTGGTAAAAAGTGATATTTTCAACTTCTTGTTAAAAACTGCAAGTCCAATTGCTTTGATATTGCATATATAGGTACTACATGTGAACCTCTCTCAGATTTGTTCATTTTGTAATGATATCTTTAATTCTCTAATTTGGATGAATATTTTGTCATTTTTGGTAAAAAGTGATATTTTCGACTTCTTGTTAAAAACCACAAGTCCAATTGCTTTGATATTACATATATAGGTACTACATGTGAACCACTTTAAATTTGTTCATTTTGTAATGATATCGTCAATTCTCTAATTTTGGTGAATATTTTTGTCATTTTTGGTAAAAAGTGATATTTTCGACTCTTGTTAAAAACGACAAGTCCAATTGCTTTGATATTATTACATATATAGGTACTACATGTGGACCTCTCTCAGATTTGTTCATTTCGTAATTATTTCTTTTATTATTATCTAATTTTGGTGAATATTTTTCGTAAAAAGTGATATTTTCTTCTTGGTAAAAACCACAATCATTTATGGTGAAAAATGATATTTTTGAATTCTTGTTGAAAACAGCAAGTCCCATTGCATTGATACTATGCATATTGTTCATTTTCTAATGATATCTTCTGTTCTTTAATTGAAATGTGCATTGCTAACAGTGGAGCTATCTCAGCAGAGAGGCTGCTTGTTTGATTTTTATTATCCAAACAGTCTTGGCCATAGACTGTTAACATTTCGTAGAATTGTGAATAGTGGAACATACTCAAAAAACGATTTTATGATATAGATAACAGGTGCAAACATTCTCTCTTTTGAATGCTTAGCAAGATTTAGCAAGGCTGTACATAAATATAAAAAAAGAAACATGGTGAAAAAAAGAAATGACAGGATCTCCATAGTATGCACTATATTTGATTTTTAACAAAGCGATAATACATTTAAATTTGGAACTGTTACAGCCATTTTAATTATGAGCATTAGCAAATTAGTGAATTGTTATGCAAATTATCAATTATCTCAGCTTCTTTTTAGTGCACATCCCAGAACATTAAAAAAAATAGCTCCTAGACGCTTTGACCTTTTATTTTGAAATTTTCACAAATGATTGACAATGTGTTTATCTTCAAAACGCCATTGGGGCATTGTTTTTGGTTGAACAGTGTTACAACAATCGTACATACAACTAGCCTGGGTGTTAATTTATGCATAAACTTGAAGTAGTGAAATTTGAGCTGCTGCTCTGCAAAATTGACAACTGGTAGACAGTTTTCAAGATGGCACTTTCTTCATAGTAAACAGATGTACCCATAAACCAATTTTGACAGGAAACAGAAGCATGGTTTAGAGCCTAATTTTTTCTTTCGACCAAAACGCACATTTTGTGTCTTATTTCGTGATATGTTTAGTCTAAAAAAATGTGTAAATGTGTAATGTTTACTTATGCTTTGGTGAAACATTATCAGTGCTGCTTATAATCTTTTCATTAAATTTGCCATCACCATTTTCATTCAGATCATCTGCATTTTCTATTATAAGCCCCTCAAATCTGTTCTGTTATTCCATTAGATAGTTAGTCTCTGCAACCTTGTGATATTCAAATTTGTGACATGTCTATAATTTTACATAGTTACATACCGGGGGGGGGGGGGGGTAGTTTTCAGTTGTTGCCATTTCTCGTCTGTATCAAAATCTGATTTATGTTATATGTCCACAAACAACACATTCCCCATCAAGGTATGTCCACAAAAAACACATTCCCTGTCAAGGTATGTCCACAAACAACACATTCCCCATCAAGGTATGTCCACAAAAAACACATTCCCCATCAAGGTATGTCCACAAACAACACATTCCCCATCAAGGTATATCCACAAACAACACATTCCCCATCAAGATATGTCCACAAAAAACACATTCCCCATCAAGGTATGTCCACAAACAACACATTCCTCATCAAGGTATGTCCACAAACAACACATTCCCCATCAAGGTATGTCCTCAAACAACACATTCCCCATCAAGGTATGTCCACAAAAAACACATTCCCCATCAAGGTATGTCCACAAACAACACATTCCCCATCAAGGTATGTCCACAAACAACACATTCCCCATCAAGGTATGTCCACAAACAACAAATTCCCCATCAAGGTATGTCCACAAACAACACATTCCCCATCAAGGTATGTCCACAAACAACACATTCCCCATCAAGGTATGTCCACAAACAACACATTCCCCATCAAGGTATGTCCTCAAACAACACATTCCCCATCAAGGTATGTCCACAAACAACACATTCCCCGTCAAGGTATGTCACAAACAAAACATTCCCCATCGAGGTATGTCCTCAAACAACACATTCCCCGTCAAGGTATGTCCACAAACAACACATTCCCCGTCAAGGTATGTCCACAAACAACACATTCCCCATCAAGGTATGTCCTCAAACAACACATTCCCCGTCAAGGTATGTCCACAAACAACACATTCCCCATCAAGGTATGTCCACAAACAACAAATTCCCCATCAAGGTATGTCCACAAACAACACATTCCCCGTCAAGGTATGTCCACAAACAACACATTCCCCATCAAGGTATGTCCACAAACAACACATTCCAGATCAAGGTATGTCCACAAACAACACATTCCCCATCAAGGTATGTCCACAAACAACACATTCCCCATCAAGGTATGTCCACAAACAACACATTCCCCATCAAGGTATGTCCACAAACAACACATTCCCCATCAAGGTATGTCCTCAAACAACACATTCCCCATCAAGGTATGTCCTCAGACAACACATTCCCCATCGAGGTATGTCCTCAAACAACACATTCTGCATCAAGGTATGTCCTCAAACAACACATTCTGCATCAAGGTATGTCCTCAAACAAGTGATACAGTTATTGAGTCCCAAGTCTGATTTCATTCATCTATTTTGATGGCCACACATTAAATTTATTTCAAGCTAACAATTTTGTAACAAATGCACACATAATTCGAACTTGTACACACAACATAGCACCTTGCCACTGCAAGCAGATGTGCTAACAACTAAAACCATACTCACTGACCAAATAGATGACTTGAAATGGCCTGTAGTGAACACACTCTCATGGCTACCCCAGGCTTGAGGTTCATCCATAGTGGCATAGTTATAATTTGCTTATTTGTTTGCCTCGATCCCTCAAACTTATTGGCTGTTGTATGTGAGGCATGTCTGATCAGTACCACACTATAACATGAGATTATTCTTTACAACTTTGTGGAAAGTTGTAATTTATTTATTTCTGTTTCAAAACTTATAATTACTTGTTGTATTGTAGGTGGCAGTCACATATCTTATTGGTACACAAGTCAACAACACCATAAACAATGATTTCAAGTACATTGGCTCGCCTTTTCTTATGGGTACTGTTGCACTGGGTAAGTTGTGTCTCTTCAAAAATATGGAGACAATATACATTGAACTGAGTTGGCTACTGCCAAATACTGATTATAATGTATATGTACTAGTATACTACCGGGTAGTATTTTCTATGTTTATTTATTTATTTACTTATTGACTCTTACACAATCCCCGAAGGGAAATAAAATGGTCACAAAGTACAAGGAGAAAAATATACCGTATATAAAAACAAAACAAAAACAAAAACGCAATATACTAAATAACAAATACAATCACTAAATTACTAAATAATACAAAATCTCTAAAATACTAACTAATATAAAATTACTAAATTGACAGCAGGCATTAAGATGTCAAGTAAGACCCTGCTTCCTGACTTCAAAGCTTTTACTTATGAACTGTGCTACTGGTATAATAACGTTTTCATTCTGTAACAATTCCATGAATTTTCTCTCTGCAAGTTTATTTTCAAATGCTGGGATCATATCCTTAGCTTTATTGAACAGTTTGGTACGCAATTCATTATATTTGTTGCATTCCAGCAGAAAATGCATTTCGTCCTCAGTTAGACCTTTGTTACACATGCCACAAACCCTGTTGTTTAATGGGATTTTTTTATGACGACCCATTTCAATTTTGAGACTATGGTCACTAAGACGGAATTTGGTAAGCACACTACGCAGTTCAAAGTTTTTTAGCTTGACTAAATATGGCTCAAGTTTTAAATCTGATTTGATTAGCCGATATGTTCTTAGTTTGTTTTTCTCATTTGCTTTGGTGCGGTTATCATTATGGACCTCACCTTTCCATCTTGTTAGAAATAAATCTTTGATGCCCAAATCAATTTGTTTCATTTGTGCCGGGGTTAATTTATCGCAGTTGTTAACTGAATGATATTGTTGGATATTGTTTAAAAACGATGTTACTTCTAGATACCATTTACTTTTAATGTTTTGGTTAACCACAAAGGCTTCCTTGAGTAACGCATTATTAGAATTCATGGCCCGACTGTAATATTTGATTATTTGTTTATTAGTCTCCGTTCGGACGAAATCTGAAAACGGGGACTTATGTTTTGACCTCCGTGTGTGCGTGCGTGCTTCCGGACCTGTATCTTAGAAATGCCTGGACCAATCACAATCAAACTTCACACATAGATCATATATGATATCATACATATGCACGTCAATTTGTTTCATGATCTGATTCAAGATGGCCGAATGGCGGCCATTTTTGTGCTAAAAATCATCAAAACCGAGCATTTCCCTGTTGTTTACAGATGGATTTTGTTCAAACCTTGTATATACGTTGGACATTATAGGACCTTGATGCACATCATTTTGTTTTACGATCTAATTCAAGATGGCCGAATGGCGGCCATTTTTGTGCTAAAAAAATCATAAAAAGCAACCATTTCTCGGCTGTTTACAGATGGATTTTGCTCAAACTTGGTATATAATTAGACATTATGGGACCTTGATGCAAATAATTTTGTTTTTCAGATAACAATCGAAATGGCCGACTGGCGGCCATTTTGTATTAATCAATGTGGTTCTCGTGCCATATCTCCAACTTGTTTTGACTGATTATGTTCAAATTTTAAATATTCATTATACATCATGTTACAGATATATTGGTTTGACGATCCTATTCAAAATGGCCAAATGGTTGTCATTTTTGTACTAAAAAATCATCAAATATCAAGCATTTCTGGCATTTATGGATGGATTTCGTTCAAACTTGGTACATACATTAGACATTACGGGTTCCTGATGCACGTCATTTTATTTTTCAGATCAGATTCAAAATGGCTGTCTGGCGGCCATTTTGTTTTAATGAATGGGTTTCCAGACCCATATGTCTGACTTGTTTTGTCTGATTATGTTCAAATTTTATATATTCGTTATACATCATGTTATATATATATATTTTCAAAATGGCTGATTTTGAATGCTGTTCCAGAGCAATATCTCTCAATATGGACAAGTACTTGTTTGACGATCAGATACAAATGTCAATCATTTTAATGTTAAAAAAATCATATTCCTGACATGGTTATATTCCAGCTATATTACTATAAACATAACTATATATCTTAAATTTGATAACAAACGGGGACTGTGCCATGCATGGCTTGTTTATAAATACGTCTAGGGGGTATCTGCCTAACTCGCTATACATGGCATGATTGGTGTGTGTTGTGACACCCCTAGTAGATACCGACAATAACTTAATTGAACGTCTTCAATTGGTGATTTAGTGAAGAACTCATCACCCCAAACATCACAACCATAAATGAGGATAGGTCTGATGAGTTTGTCAAAAAGGGAAATTGAAACTTTTATACTTATGTTTTGAATTGAGCCAAGCTTTGCTTTCATTGAAAACAGAGCTTTTTGAGCCTTACGTTTAAGGTTTTTTAGGCCATTCTTAAACCTACCATTGGCACTAATGACTAGTCCCAGATAGTTATAAGATTTAACTGTATCAAGTTCGATACCTCCAAGAAAAAATGTATCATTATTCAAACGTCTGTTTGATTTATTGAAAATTAAAATTTTGATTTTGTCAGTGTTGACAGAGAGCTTCCATGTTTTAGCATACAATGCCAAACTATCAAGACATGTCTGTAATCCCTGTTTAGTTTTAGAAAGTATCACAATATCATCGGTATAGAGTAGACAGCTGACATGCGAGATTTCTAAATAAGGAGGATCACAGGTACTAGGATTGAAAATAGTGGGCAGGTCATTTAAAAAAAGATTGAAGAGAGTTGGATTAAGATTACATCCCTTTTAACACCAATATTGGACTGAAATTGTTTTGTTAAGCCTTCCTTACATTTAACTTTATACTTTACTTTACTGTACATGTTTTTGATAGTTTTATACATTTTCCCTGTTATACCATATTTGATTAATTTTTTGAATAGACCATCATGCCAGACACTGTCAAAGGCCTTTCTAAGGTCAATAAAGCAGGCATATAATTTTTTTGATTTTTTAATATTTGTGTTATTTTGTTTATTGGCGCTCTCTGACTTACCACTCTAGAGATATTTATTTACCAGGGTTTTTAGTATGAAAAGATTGTCTGTAGTTCGACAATCATGCCTGAATCCGAACTGTTTACCGGAAAGAATGTTATTAGAGTCTAAAAATGATGTCAGCCTAATATTTAGAATACTATTGAATAACTTGTCAAGACAGCTAGAGATGGCAATTCCCCTGTAGTTGGCCGGGTTATTTTTTGACCCAGATTTGTGGATTGGTACCAACAGGCCAGTGCTCCAAGAATGTGGATAGTTATTTGAACTATAAACAATATTAAAGAGTTTATGTATTGCATCTAATAAGTGATGTTCACCGTATTTTAACTATTCATTGCAAATTCTATTTTCTGCTGAAGCCTTGTTACTTTTAAGAATTCTAATGGCTTTAGTTATTTCATTTTTTAAGATTGGTCTGTCTAAATAGGGGTTGCTACTTGCACTCTTTTCACTATTCTCAAGTTCATTCGCAATCTCAGAGTTTGATGTGCTGCTATCAGTATTAAGTAGGTTCTTAAAGTAATTTGTAATTGTAATTTATTCATTTAGAACAGTACATCCATAAATGATTTTTCATGCACAGCATATAGATATGAAAATTAACATAGAATTAAACAATCCACTGCAAAAATGACGAGAACACAATAAAGAATAGCATAAATAGGGTATAAAATAAAATGACTACGAAATAATATGATAAAATAACAATAAAAGAAATGACAATAACATAGTAGTCTGAACAAAACAATAACATAGTTGAACTCTGGTGACCTTGCCCCTTGTTATATAATATAATTCCCTTTATCATAGTTTGTTTCAATATAAATATGCATTGTCATAATTAATTTTGAATACAAACAAGTTTTGGGGTTGAACCAACAGTGGGGAATCAGTCTACCGAATGTCCTTAAATAGATGTAAATATCTTACAAAAACATTGGTGCCTTATTTTAAGGGACATAATTTCCAGCTTTATTCAAAGTAATTCAGATATTTTAGTATAAAAACAAATGTCTCATTGCAAAAAAAAAGTGCTGCATTTAGATGTGAATAGATTCATAAAACATGCAAGATAACAGAAAATTTTAGCTGGCTTTAGTCCAAGTATTTTGTACAGGTGTCTGCCAAAAATGAATGATTCACTGAGACAAATGTGAACTGCCTCATTGTGTGACTACTGTATTATATGAAAAGTAAAAAAAAAACACCCTTTATGAATAGCTATCATGTTGCAAGCTCTGCTTTGTATGCAAATCAACTTAAATAGTTGGTGTCCAGTAGAGGGAGAAGTCAACAGTACTGTTGCCTCTTGAGAATCTACATCTTCAAACACTGCAATCTTTGAAGTGTGTTTTTAAACTAGTATTATAAAAACTCTATCATTCTGTTCTAATAGCTGAAACATATTCCTGTGAGTTTTCATTTGTCGAATGAACTGTTTGTCAAATACAGAATACATATATTTTAGAATAATTTTCTTTTTAAAATGTGGATGAAATGTTTTGCTTTTAATGTATTTTTTATGTATTGTTTTTGATTTGATAACTTTGAACTAAACAGATTTTCTATTAGCTTCAGATCTTGATCAAAGTTAGACACCCAGTTCATAGGAGTGCTTATATTGATTTTCTGACATCTTGTTTTCTGTAAAGATTTTATTGGTAGGTTTGCAAATGTGTATCAGACTGTGCAATCTCTCCTTGAGTTGGTTTTGAAACCCAGTATGGAATTCTGAGATACATTACCAAGGATATTATTACAAGATAAATCATGTGCTTCATTGAACACATACAACAATGCATATTTCCACTGAGATCAGTGATCTTTGATGTGTATCACCAGTGATTAGTCGAGTAGAAACAGTCAAAATATTTTCTCAATTTTTGCATGATATTTTCATACAGGACATCTGTTGTACAAACTCATGGAAGACTTTATACTGATGAATAAGGTGACCAAGTTTGATAAAGTTTGGAATAGAATTAGTAAAGTTATTATGCACACAATAACAATTATTACGGTAACGACGACGACAACAACGACAACGCCGGACAAATTTTTTCCCTTAATATACCTTTCCCTTCCATCTTTGATGGTACGGGCAAGGTAAAAATGCATAAATGGGGTAAAATATGAATTGACAACAAAGTAGTAAGATAAAATTATACAATATTATTAGCAGCTATAGCTGCGCGATATTTAAAAGAGCGAGTGTGAGATTTTGAAATATGAAATCGATTTCTGGTATTGTAGGAATGGATGGCAGAGTTTGAAATGAGAAGGTCAGATAAGTATGGTGGGACTAAATATTGCTTGCATTTGTAAACGAGTTTATTAAATTGTTTAGTTTGTCTGTCTTGAATGGTTGGCCAACCAAGAGCTGATCTTGCAATGGAGACAGGTTCATGTCTTTTCAAGCCACATTGGATGCGTACAGCAAGGTTGATGATACGTTGCAGACTACTTTTTAGTGTAATGCTGCAGTTAGAATACACAGTGTCACAGTAATCAAGTAGTGAGAATACTGTGGCAGAGATAATGTCCTTGTGAGCTTTCTCAGGAATGCAGCGACGAGATCTTGCTAGGCGGAATGCACATGTCCTACAAAGGTAGGCTATATGGTTACACCATTTTAATTCAGGATCCATTCTCAGCCCAAGACAAGTTGCAGATGTAGTAAAGTAAACCAACCAATCACCAGGTTGAACATTCCCATTATTATTACTGGGGTTTTTGCCATTCATATCACGAAGAATCTTCCACAATTTAGATGTGTCTGATTTTGAATTTTTCGATTCTTTGAGTTGTGCAATCATTTTCTGATTACTTTTATGTTTGATTAGTTTTTTATACTGTTTACGGGTTTGAAAGAATTTCCCTCGGATATATGGATCTTGAGGATACTTTTGTAATAAACGTGATAGGCTCCTTAACTCCTTACGAAGGGCCCAACGATCCGGGTCAACCCAATTTGCGTTTATTTTTTTTAAGTTTAGAAGTAATTTTCTTTAGACATTTGTCTGCAATATTTGTAATTAAATTTTCAAAATCTGTGACTGCAGCTTTTGACTCATAAATGCTATCAGGTTTGCTCATAAAATTTTTAATTTCATTATTATTTAACTTTTCAAGATTTGTTTGATAATTGTCCTTAGCCTGGTCATTCCACATATATTTTGATGGTAAAGGATCTAATTTATCATTGCTTTCCTTATTTTCATTTAGACACATGTTAATATTAATCTTCATAGATAAAGTTAAAGCACAGTGGTCTGATAAATGAGACAAATCGGCTACTTTAAAATATTGTAATGAGTCGCATAAATTCTTTGAAGTTATCCCGTAATCAATTGTACTGCTACCCCGGGGAGTGTGACATGTGTATTTTCCTGCAGAGTCACCAATAGTTCTACCATTCAGAATGATGAGGTTTCAATCAATACACAACTGAATTAATTTTTTACCAAATTTAATACAGCATGATGAATTAACATCCATAGTATTTCTGTTGCCAAAATTGTCATTAATATAGTAGGATGGTAAGGGTAGATGCATATTTCTGCTATCATCAATTCTATCATCAAGGCTACCAATTCTAGCATTGAAATCCCCTACGAGAAGAACATCACCTTTGGATGAGAATTGTAAAATATCTTTTTCCAGATAACTAAACAGATCAACATCCTTGTTTTATAAAGGAATGAGTTCTCAGGTGGGATGTAAATACAACCAATGTATAAATCATTATTAGTAGCACAGATTGTTTTGTCAATCTTACACCAAATAAAATGTGCTGTATTGCCAGAAATATGTGTAATGTACTGTTTGTATTTACTTTTAAATAGAACAGCGACACCCCCTCTTTGTTTTTTTGAGCGACCAATATTTCTGTCTTGACGTATCACCTCATATGAATCTAGGCTGTTTTCTAATCTAACACTACTGTTACTGCTAAGCCAAGTTTCTTGGAAACAAACCAAGTTTAGGGAAGAGGTGTAATTAATAAAATCAGCATTTGACAGCTTACTGCTATTCAACCCATTGATATTCCAACTACCTATTTTGAAGTTGGACATTTTGCAGCAAGCGAAAATATACTATAATAAAAAATATATATATATAAAAAAAAGAACTACACAAAAATACTACACACTTAAAAGTTAGCAAATAAAAGGAAATAAAAGTTAGCAAGGGGGAAACTGGGCCGGAAAATACTAGTAAAACAGTTAATTAAATTTGAAACAATAAGTATTTGTTTGGTTAAAGAAATAAAATCAACGAAACAAGTTTGTCTGGCACCTCCAAGTAAAGGAAAGAGAGAAAAAACAACAACAATCAAATTTAAAACAATTGGTATTTGTTTGGTATTAAACTTTGGGTAAAGAAGAGAGCAAAGCAACAACAAAAAATACCTTATTTATCCAAAAGAATGTACGTACATCTGCCCCAGCCACGGGCTCCATGATAACAGTTATCTAAAATGAGTTCATAAGGTTTATGAATTTCTGCGATTTCCCGGCGTTCAAAGTAAATGTCTTCCTGAGCTGTTGAGGGCGCTCTGTTTGGTAAAATTTGGTAAGTTTTAGACGAATATCCTCCGGTTCAACGATGATTATTTTGGTTTACCATTTCTGTACTGCTAGATAACTAAACATGCACGCATGCCAGTCTGATTGATCCCACAACATGGTGTTTGAAGAGGCAATAATGCAATTCACTAAATAATGCAAGCTTTAAATTATCTGCTCTACATGTATATAAAAGGCAAATCTTGGCCAAATAACAAGTCGCTGTTGAGTGCAGCCTGAAAAAATGTTTCGTGAGTGCAATAATCTCAGTAATGATCAGGCCAATTCTAATTAATTTATGTTGATAAACGTACATCACACATGGTAGATTGCTATGACACATTGTTTTGTTTTGCAATTATATTCAGTTTTCTATATTTACTTAATGTGTTTGCAAAGCCCAAGTGGGAAGAAATGTGAAAATGAAACTTGGTACACAGGAATTTATTGCACCATAATTATATCGGCGTAAAGCCGACTAGATATATTTATACTGTGTATCATTGCTTTGTGTTCAGGTGGTACAATTAATGTTATGCCAATGCTGTTTGGAAAAATAGCTGCTGTTGAATCACAGGTATGTTAAATGTTTAATTGTAATAAGTCAGGTTATTGTTTTGCTACTTTATGTTTTTTATACAGAATTGAAAATCGTGTTTTGGGTACGATTGTTATTTAGAATCATGGGAGTAGTGCAATTTTCCGGCAAACAAGTAGGACTAGAGACTTTATGGTGCCCCACCCTTTAACTTTTCTTTATAACATCAGTGTTTAACAATCTCAATCTATTTAATAGCAAATATCTACTAGCACTCTTTGCTTGGCAGTTTATATCATTACTAACCAAATACTACTTCTGCCTATATATACAAATATGGTTTTGTTATAGTAAGATGCAGGGTCATCCTGGGAGTACTCAGTATGGAAATAAGTCTGATCAGTGCTGTCATTTCCATGCTACCCGGCCATGAATTGCAAGTTCTTCATGACTAAAATTATGCCTTCGACGTACTCTCATGTTTGTAGCCCATCACTACTAACTTTGATCAGATGACTCACTTAATTCGTTGCTTTTTCTAGGTTAAATTCTTCATTTTCTTACACACTAATATGACCAGACCAATAAGTCTGCCTGTACTTTAATGCTGCAAACTCTTCGACAACAAGAAGTGGTTAAGCTTGGCATGGTTTCCAATTTGTACCTTATAAAATTAGTCTCTCATCTGCCCTCCGCATTCTACTGGACTGGAGATGGCATTCATCAATGTCTCCATTGTAGAATATGCATATTATACAAATTCACATCTCATTGACCCCTGCATTTGACCTTTGTTCTGTATTGTATTCTCTGTGGATGATGGTTCTGTCATAACTGCTGAAGAAACCAGGTAGAGAATTAGGCATGATTGATTTATTACACAAAGCTATAGGTGCAGCCATCACACCATGGCTCCTTTAATTTAATTAGTGTCTCAAACCATCTTGAATATGAATCCATGCAAGCACAAAACTATTTAGACCATTCCAATGAAATATGTCTATTGCTATACAGTTGACCATACAGTTGAGTCGCAAGTAGCAAAATGTGTCAGTTGCGAGTGCTCGAAAGTGGCAGTTGCTGGCACTAAAAATAGCAGTTGCTAGTGGCGATTTGTATGTAGTTGTGAGTGCTAGCTACATCAGCATTGTGTGAAATAAAATTCTGATGTCCTAGCCACTTGTTTTCAAGTTACATGTGTGACATGAGTCTGGCCGCTAGATCAATCGGAACTGTGTGAAATAATAAAAATAAGTCCTCGCCTCCGATGTCTTAGCGGCATATTTTCTTGTTGCAAGTGTTGAAATGTATTGACATTCTAAATCTCTTTTCATTGAAATCGCCGATAGTCCCAACATGTTATAAATCGATTGCCCTTATTCATGGTCAGGCGACTGTGTTCAGGTTTTCGACTATTACATAGAAATTCTTAATTGCGTCTTCGAGTATTGAGGTGAGGGGATTATATGTAATTCCTACTGGAACTGAGTCAGTATGTTTCGTCTAAATCACAAGGTCGGTTGGGATAGAGGTAAAGCAGACTAGGTGTGAAATCCCGGTGTCTCCATTCATCGAGCACTTGTGTGACACGCATCCGGTTAAACCATGGAGCTAAGTGGTTAAACCAGCAATGTAAGCATTTTGATAATTGTAAACAAGCAACAATCTTGTGACGACAAGAAAAAACTAACTACAGCGAAGTCTCACAAAGGTGTATAAAAACACATCTTGAATGTGTGTCCACGCGCGGTCAATGTGAATGTCTTCACAGAATAGAGATAACAGTCCCATGACCTGATCGCCAAGTCGTGGCGCCAGTGTCTATAGTACTGAAACAGACAATGAGTAATAAATAAATGTGTTTAGTCCGTATCGATGTTGCAAAGTCGAAGTGGGTCTTCGGTAGGATGACAGTAATATCAACAAAATTATGCATGTTTTTTTCAGTGGTTTAATGAAAACTTGAAAGGGTTTAATAAGTGTGAAAGAATACAATAAGAGTTGACAGAAAGCACTTATCGACTGGATACAATGGAGTATGGTAAGATCAACTCGTTAACAGAAAATAATGTTGTCACAACAATATGTAGGACCATGATTGAATACAATGACAGGTGAAAGTTATATATTGAACGCAATGAAGCGTAATCAAGTCACCCACTGTCGTTGTTTAGAGTATGTCGCTCTTTGACGTTTTACTTCAAGTGTGTCAAAATAATATTCTTTGTTTATATACATTGTAAAAATCGAGCCCCGGCAAAACAAAGCATTTCATTACAAAAAGGGCATACATAAAAAAAAACGCAATGTGGTACGATTGTTTCCCGACGTGGTAGGTTCACTTCCAAATTCATAATTATGTGTGATAAATATGCATGTATATAAATTGTATTCAAAAACACCTCGCGTTATTTTTACTGCAACAATTGGAGTTTAATGTTTATTCCTAAAGGTTAATGAGTCGTCAGTCACTTGTGCAGGCGAAGCGCGGGCGGAGATTGACAGTGTAATGTATCCACACAAGAAACACAGGATCAAGGGAGTAACAGGTTTATTTTGGTTACGGAGCTTACAAACATGGCGGGCATCTCAAGGCGCAGACGACACTCGTTAAGGGGGCGTCTCAAATGACTAACTATGATAAGGTCAAGGGTCATCTCACAAGTACAATGAAAAGTGAATATACTACACTTCCCCTTCCTTAAGCTTTTGAATACATACAAATGCTAGTTTTGTGCATAAGAGTTCTGCAATTTGCCTTCAATAAAAACTTCAAAAGTTACAACAATATAAATAACAATTAACCTAACTAGAGGGGAGAGGTTTTCCAGCACAAATCACCCTCGCTAGTGAATCTTCAGCATTCACCTTCCCTGCTCTGAGTTTGCTCTGAAATACAAAATTAAGGTTGCTCAAACATTTTTTTTTTTTTTTTTTTGTAACTTCAAAGTAAGAACACATTACTAACTGTAATAAACATTTTACAAATCTAAACGTTCTGGTGCTCTTTTAATTCGAGTTGAACGTCGTAACTCAACAGGTTTTGGTGTACTAGGTAAATTTCCTAAATCTGATGATTTCGGAATTATGCTATCAGGGATTTTGGGTACACCAATCTGTGTAGTAGTTGGAATAAACGGAATATCACTACTGACTATTTCACTATCACTATATGAATCTAACTTGGTATCAGCACTAAGATCTAACACTGACTTTCTGAGATGATCTGCATGGCGTCTTATTATGTATCCATCAAGTAATTTAATTATAAAAGAAGAACCTTCATTTCCAATGACTATGCCATTTAACCAACGTACACCAGATCTAAAATTATAAGCAAATACGGTATCTCCAATAGAGAATTCTCTCCCTTTCGAGTGTGTATCATGCCATAATTTCTGTGTTGTCTGTGCACGTCGCACTTTCGCTGCTTCATCAGGTTGAAGTAGGTCAAGGTGAGTTTTCAACTTTCTTCTACACAGTAATATGTCTGGCGACTTTCCTGTCGTGGAATGTGGTGTAGTCCGGTATTTGAGTAAAAATCGTGATACTCTGGATGAAATACTCCCCTTATTCAACTTCTTCATCCCTTCCTTGAATGTTAGTACAGATCGCTCTGCCAAACTATTGGATCCAGGATGGTATGGTGCGGAAGTTATGTGTTTAACTCCATTCGCTCGCATGAATGTCTTAAACTCATGGCTGACAAACTGTGGACCATTATCGGATATGGCTGCTTTATGTAGATGGTAATCCATGCTGTGCAAACACAATACGTAGTTTCTCTATTGTATCTTCAGCTGTCGTGGATTTCATCGGAAATACTTCCATCCATTTTGAATATGCACAGGTGATGATTAGAAACATTTGATGAAGAAACGGTCCTGCGTAATCAATATGTATGCGATCCCATGGTCCTTTTGGGTATTCCCATGGATGCATTGGTATAGGTGCGGGCAATTTCGCATTAACTTGGCAAGTACTGCATTTGCGAACAGTAGTCTCTATTTCATCATTTAGATATGGCCACCATACATAATTTCGAGCGAATGCTTTCATGCGAACTATCCCTGGGTGCGATTTGTGCAACATTTCTAGTATACGCGATCGTCCTTGTGGCGGCACAATGACTTTACTGCCCCATAGAACTATGTCATCTTGAATACTCAATTCGGATTTACGAACGCAGTATGGTTTGAGTTCTGGCTCAACGGATTTCTCGCACACTGTATTTGGCCAACCGTTAGTAATGAATCTACGAACTCGTGATAATACTGGATCACGATCTGTCCATCGTTTGATATCCTCTGACGTTACAGGTGATGTGTCTAGGAATTCCATCAGTAACACGGTATCAGTAGGTATAGGAATGTTGCACGATTGATCTTGCAGTGGTAATCGACTCATCGCGTCGGCATGACCCATTTTTTGCCTGGCTTATACGTAAACTTATAGTCATAAGCGGATAATGTGAGATTCCATCGTTGGACTCGCGATGATGCCATTGTTGGGACACCTTTTGCTTCATTAAACAAGGTTTGTAACGGTTTGTGATCATTGAAAATTTCAAAATGTCTGCCGAACAAGTAAGAATGAAACTTCTTCACTCCAAATATTACCGCTAGTCCCTCTTTCTTTAGCCGAGAATAATTCTTCTCGGCGGGTGCTAATGTGCGTGATGCGAAGCTAATCGGTTTCTCAGAGCCATCTGGCATTACGTGAGAGAGAACAGCACCGACTCCGTAGGGTGACGCATCACATGCAAGTATCAATTCTTTCGTTGGGTCGTAGTGAACAAGTACTTTCGAAGAATTTAACAATCTCTTAGATTCGTTAAATGATTTATCTTGCTTCACTCCCCAGTGCCATTTAGTATTCTTGTTCAGAAGTATATGCAGTGGTCCTAACACGGTTGACAGGTTGGATACGAAACGACCGTAGTAGTTAAGAAGTCCCAGGTACGAGTTTAATTCAGTTATGTTACGCGGAAACGCACGAACTTTACTTTCCAGTGGATGTAGGCCCACTGCATCGATACGGTATCCGAGATACTCTACTTCTTTCGCTTGGAAAACACATTTCTCTTTTCGAGCACGAATTCCAGCTTCAGACAATTTATTCAATACTGACTCTAAATTGTGTAAGTGTTCAGCTTCTGTCTCTCCTGTGATCAGAATGTCATCAATAAATACACATACATGCGGAATTCCTTGTAGGAGACTATCCATACACTTTTGCCAAATCGCTGGAGCTGATGATACTCCAAACGGTAGGCGATTATATCTGAAAAGTCCACGGTGTGTATTTATTGTTGTGAACTCCTTAGATTTATCATCTAGTGGCAGTTGTAAGTAGGCATTACTTAAATCAAGCTTAGTGAAAGTCTGTCCACCACTCAGGGTTGCATAAAGGTCTTCGATTCGTGGAATCGGATACGAGTCGAGTTTCGCAACTTGATTTATGGTTACTTTGTAATCTCCTCAAATACGTATTTGACCGTTACCTTTCAATACAGGTACAATGGGTGCAGCCCAATCAGAAAACTCAACAGGTTCGATTACACCTTCCTGTTGAAGTCGCATCAATTCAGATTCTACCTTATCCTTCATCGCATAAGGTACAGTACGTGGTTTAAAGAACTTCGGCTGGGCATTAGGATCAACATAGATTTTCCCTGTCACTTTCTTGACAGTACCTAACCCATCCTGAAATACATTTGAATACTGTTTTATCAGTGATTCATGAGCCATAGCTACTTTAACATGACAAATTTCTGCCCATCTTAACCTAAAGACTTTTAACCAATCACGACCTACTAAATCTGGACCACTACCTTCTACAATTACAATAGGTACATTTGCTATCTGATTATCATATTTAACATCTACATTAAGAGTTCCTACAATTTTTATCTGTTCACCCGTATATGTACGTAATACTGCGTGTGCATTCTGAACAATTGGAATATTAGCCAATATAGTGTCATAAGTCCCTTTACTCATCAATGAAACAGATGCACCAGTGTCTATTTGCATTTTGACACACTGATTATTAATTATAAAATCTGCCTCTATGGGGCGTACTTTCTCATGTCCTGAACTAACATTAAACATTGTATAGGAAGTGTCATTAATTTCTGAGTCTTCTTCCACTATGTTAGTGACATGTTGATCATTTCGTTTCACTGTTGGTCTACCTGTTTGCTTCTTACTTCTACATGCTTTGGAGATGTGCCCCATTTTCCTACATTCATAGCAGTCAGCATCTTTGTAGCGGCAAACATCAGGCGAATGATTCTTCCCTGAACATCTGAAACACAGCTGTGAATTTCCAGCTTGACTACCTCTACGAGTTTGACTATTGTTGCCATAGTTACCACTTCCACCAGATTTTCTATACTGCCTTCTATTTCTCTGTGGGTGGGTTTCTTGTACTTTATGGACTTTCTCTTCCCTCCCCTGGGGATTTATTGCGGATTTCATTGACTGTATGTCAGTTGCATTTTTTGCTGCAACCTCCATTCCTTGCGCTAGCTCCATGGCTTTCTTAAATTGCAAGGTACTTTCTGACAGTAATCTACGCTGTATGCGGTCATCTTGGACTCCACACACCAGTCTATCACGCAACATTTCTTCTAAAGTATTTCCATACTCACAGTGTTCTGCTAAATGTCGTAAATCAGCAACAAATTCTGAGATTGACTGACCTGGTTTACGGAATAATGAGTTGAACTTGAAACGTTGTACAATGGCTGACGGTTTTGGATGGTGATGTGCTTGCATTACATCACAGAGCTCCTTGAACGTTTTGTCCGATGGCTTTTCTGGTGAAACTAAACTACGCATTAAGCCGTATGTCTTAGCTCCACATACACTAAGTAGAATAGCACGTTGCTTATTCACATCGGTAATTTCGTTTGCAATGAAGTATTCACTTACGCGTTCAGTGTACACAGACCAGTCCTCAATGTCAACATTAAACTCATCAATCTTGCCGAAGGACGTCATTTTCACCATATAAAGTTACCTCAGAATTAGCTTGGAGTGTTAATAGTTTATCCTCGTCGCCAATTGTAATGTATCCACACAAGCAACACAGGATCAAGGCAGTAACAGGTTTATTTTGGTTACGGAGCTTACAAACATGGCGGGCATCTCAAGGTGCAGACGACACTCGTTAAGGGGGCGTCTCAAATGACTAACTATGATAAGGTCAAGGGTCATCTCACAAGTACAATGAAAAGTGAATATACTACAGACAGCACATCACGTTTGTTATTATTGTGCTGTTAAGTATTAGCTTTATTCAGCATTTAACCGATTGCCACTTTAATCTTTTGTGAAGGTGTCAACTGTTGACAAACAATAAAGACTGATATAGCGGATTCATCAATAATGTGTATGCCGGTCCAAGATGAAATGCCGTCAGTCTGGTCGCTTCCCAACCCCGGACCACGATGCGTTCCCACACCAAGGGATTAATATGGGATCAGTTTTATCTGTTATATTTTCCCAAACATGACACCTACCTACGTTCTGAATGTGTAACAGGGCTGCCGTAAAATTGCATTCCAATGATTCGTTTCTGACCTAAAAATGACATTCAACCACAGTCACTTTAACGCAATATAAGACTGTTAGTGAGGACAAATATCACTGTTACTTAAAATCAAAGCATTGTACCGTCTGCTGTACATAAAACTCAAACAAAGGTCAAATTGATATTTCGAATGAACCGCCGATATGACGCTGTTCACGGTGATTTTTGTATTTTTCTTTCCACAAACAATCTCAGACAAGTCCCTTCTAAATCCTCGCAACAAGAAAATATGCCGCTAAGACATCGGAGACGACGACTTATTTTTATTATTCACACAGTTCCGATTGATCTAACGGCCAGACTCGCTCGCAACTGCTACGTTTAGTGTACGTACCACACACGCACAAATAGCATCGTAGACTTTCAAAATTTTGATACATTTCAACACATGTAACTTGAAAACAAGTGGCTAGGACATCAGACTTAATTTTATTTCACACAATGTCGATGTAGCTAGCACTCGCAACTACATACAAATCGCCACTAGCAACTGCTATTTTTAGCGCTAACAACTGCCACTTTCGAGCGCTAGCAACTGTCACTTTCGAGCGCATGCAACTGACACATTTTGCTACTTGAGACTCGCAACTCAACACACGCAACTGGCGTATTTATGCACCCTTACATACCTTAAGAAGACAATGCCTTATCAATGTCATCAGGCAGAGGATACACAACACTTGGTTCACGCACAGAGTGGTAGATTTCATCACAGATCACCACTGTGCTGTTTGAACTGCAACCACAGCCAAGCATCAATCTGTTACTACAACACTGAATACAAAAACACCAGTGTTTGTTTCATACACGCTTTAATTATCACCAGAATATGCTGGCTTAGGACAATCTTGCTGTGTTCGCCCTTCATTTTCACTGATTTAATGTTGACACTCAGGAAACTGTCTATGTCGAAGAACACAACAATGACAATCATAGCACTGTTATGACCAAGTCAGGGTTGAACCGGCCCCTCTTCTGTGGTCTAGTAGGACCATCCAAGGATGTTGCTTCATGATCCAGAGTTGCTGACAGAACCTTCCAGGGGAGTGTCGCCAAAAGTCAAATGAAAGCATTCTGCGAGTCAAGTTTAGCCACTTTGCAAGTTTTCTTACAAGTCACCAAGAGTCAAATGAAAGCATTCTGTGAGTCGAGTCAAGCCACTTTGCAAGTTTTTCTGTGTATTACTGTCACTGGCAGAATGCAGAATCAAGAAAATATTCGTATGGTTTTATTTTAATTTAGTTTTTATCGTTTTGACAATGAGCTGTTATCGCCGTAAGCAATGTTAAATTATTCTTCATGCTCAGTCTGTCTTTCAAAATCAACTAATTTCTTGATGAACAAACCTGAGAGAGGTCCACATGGTAGTACCAATATATATAATATCAAAGCAATTGGACTTGCGGTTTTCAACAAGAAGTCGAAAATATAACTTTTTACCAAAAAATATTCACCAAAATTAGAAAATTGAAGATATCATCATGAAATGAACAAATCTGAGAGAGGTACCCAAGGTACATATACACGAAGTATCAAAGCATTCAGGCTTGTAGTTTTCAAGAAGAAGTCGAAAAAGTAAAACATTGACATGGACGACGACGGACAATCACTCATATGATAAGCTCCGCTCGCTCACGTGGTTAACAATGAAACTGAAACTGAATGACGTTCCCACTTTTATTACTCGTGATTGTTAACGGCAGGTTACACTAGCGCACCGGAAGCATGTGTGCGAATAGAGGTCATAGCCGTCGCGTCGCATCGCAATTTTATAGTAGCTCACATGCCGGACTCATACCCTGCTCGGGGATCATGTGGTCCGTGTTACGAGCCCGGCCATTATAAATTGGTCTGGGATCAGCTTGTAAATAATCTACTGTAACTATACACCGCACCACAGTCCCTCTAGAGGGACTGTGACCGCACAAACAAACTACAAGAGATTCCATAAAATAGAAATACAAGTGGCGTTTATCACGCCATTAATTTATTCAAGACCTTTTGTTACCTGTTAAAGCATTTGTTGTTTCTGTTTGGAGCTGTGTCTCTCGACGCAACTCGCCCTGGTTATGTAAATGTTTCCCCTTACCATCAGGCTTAAAGCCGAAACAAATGACAACATTTTTTTCTGAATTACACAAGTTCATCATATTTGGTATGTCATGTTTATTTGAAAAAAAAAAACGTGCCTTGCTTGGGTTGGACGGTTACTAAAAAATAGTGACCGTGGTTGAACTGAATTAGGGACAGTGTATGTTCCACCCTTTGTTGTAGTTGTATAATAGAGTGTCAATCACATGTGTCGCGGCGTCAACACTTTGAAATATGTGGACGAAACGTATAATATACCGTACGCTATATTGTGCACGAGATTGACCACAGTCCCTCTTTCACTGATAGAGGGACTGTGGATTGACCAAACTCTGTGCTTTCGACAAGAGGTATAAACCAGGTTTACCGTAAACTGCGTGTACAATAAGAAATTTACCGCATGCTGTAAGAGTGGGGACAGGGGGTGGGTGACTGGAACGATTCACAGTCAATTCGTCCCAATTCACATTCGTCCCACAAGTCGATTCGTCCCAATTCACATTCGTCCTGCAAGTCGATTCGTCCCAATTCACATTCGTCCCACAAGTCGATTCGTCCCAATTCACATTCGTCCCATTTCACATTCGTCCCAATTCACATTCGTCCATTTTTTTTAATTTTTGGTCAGCGTTACGATCTTGAGCAGGGTCAATTTCTATGCCAACTGTTACTGACACGCTAACTAATAACTCCACGTTGCGTGTACGGTGTATTTGTATTTATTAACTAATAACTCTACGTTGCGTGTGCGGTGTATTTGTATTTATTAACTAATAACTTGTACGTTGCATGTACGATGTATTTGTATTTATTAACTAATAACTTGTACGTTGCATGTACGATGTATTTGTATTTATTAACTAATAACTCTACGTTGCATGTAAGGTGTGTTTGTATTTATTTATTTATTAACTAATAACTTGTACGTTGCATGTACGGTGTATTTGTATTTATTAACTAATAACTCTACGTTGCGTGTACGGTGTATTTGTATTTATTAACTAATAACTTGTACGTTACATGTACGGTGTATTTGTATTTATTAACTAATAACTCTACGTTGCGTGTACGGTGTATTGGCGCTCCGCTAGGATTGCCCTTATAATCACTTTTGTCGTTTTGTGTGTGTGTGTGTCTGTGTGTGTACATTTCCAGTGTTCCAGTGTTCACGTATTATTTCTTCTGTGATTTTTTTGGCTTGGCCGATTTCGTTCAAACTTGGCAGGTAGGTCACACCTTAACCCTAGTTATAAGGAAAAAACTGGAAAAATTTTTTGGACCACCGTTGCCATAGCAACAGCCAAAAAACTGATTTTTGGATAGCTTCGCGCCAAATGTATCTCCTCCTACAAATTTGGGATAAAATACTTCAAACATAGCTCATTCTACTCAGCTTGAGTGTGGGCACAAAAATTGAATTTTTGATATCTGTTTTCATTACCGAGAAATTTGACCCTAAAGTTGAGGTAACTTTTCACCAGCAACGGCTTTTAACTCCTCTGTGATTGTTTCCGCTCGGCCGGTTTTGTTCATACTTCACAGGTAGGTCGTGCCGTCACTAATTGGAAAACAATCCTGGCCCACCATTGCCATTGCAACATCCAAAAACTGATTTTTGAATACTTTCGCCCCAAATCTATTACCTCCTACCAGTTTTATCGGTGTCGCTGGGTGTATATGATAAAGGGAAGTTGTGCAACCAAATTTGCCGAGTTCGCAGTTTTTTGCCAATAAAAAAATAACTAAGGCAACAACTCACGGTTTTTCAGCATTTTTGTAATAAAGACATTATTCTCCATCAATAATCCGCCCAAAACAGGAACATTTCTACTAATTCTTGTGTTTTTTCGACGTTTTTCGAAAAACCTGCGATTAGGCTGTGAAAGTAGAACATTCCGGAGGGGGCGAAATGGAAGAGCCATATTTAACGCCTAAAAATAGAACGCGTATTTTGACCTCTATGCGGTCGTCGCCAAAGAGCCCCGCGTCCATCGCCTGGCAATGCTCTTCCGTTTCACCAGTTGCGTTTTTTTGACTAAAATTTGGGCAGTACTGTCAATCACGAAAATTGATGAATAAATTAATACACATAAAATATGAATCACGGGCTAATTCAATGGTCACCGAACACTCCACTGTGGCAAGATAGTAGCGTACTGTATATTTGACCCAGATTTGACAAGCTTGGTACAGTTTTTTGCGCGTGTCCATAATAACGCGCACAAAGGATTGTGGGGCAGAGTCCTTTATTTGCTGGCATTCTTGACTTTTGACTGCAGTTCTTTTTTATATTTTAGAGTAAATGCTTTTGATATGCTCTTAGGTTTCTTAATATCCGTCTGAAATTCTGGACTGTGGTCATATTTTTCGATTAGGAGTCGTAGATTTAAATAACTCACTGTGACTAATGTTTTGCATTATGAAGTATATTATTATGAAGGTCAACACACTGTACTTTAGGTAAATATTTACCATCTCGTTATTTCATTATTTCGCTTTCCAGCATTTACAGGAAATGCTTCATTCTAGAAAATGCTATCGCAAAACGGTTGGAAATAATAAATGTAACAGCAGAATACGTCCTAGCACAGTCACTCGACTAGGAGAGTGATTGTGGTCCTTGTAATAAACTAAGTGACTTCCAAAAACTGAATGGTGTTTGCGAACTTCGTATTAGTTATAAACCGACGTTAGCTTCGCGTTTATGTCACAACACCATGGAAACAGCCAAAAACATGGTGCTTGTTTTTGAGCGGAGCGGATCGCCAACCAGCCTACCGGCTTGTTTGTTTATAACGTCGGCAAAAACAAAATTGCATAATGAACAATTACGCATGCCAGTGCATGACGTGTACGTGAACAGTTCGTTGTTTGGATTTTTTGTGTTTATTTGGCGAGTTAGTAGTGGGCTAACCTTAAATCTGACGAATCGATCGACTTGTGGGACGAATCGACTTTGGGACGAATCAACTTGTGGGACGAATCGACCGTCCCCCACTGGTACAGGATGCAGGAAATAAAAAAAGGTTACAGGTTACCATTTACAGTAAAAAAAATCGACTTTTACACTTAAAGATATATTTGATATTTTGTGTTTAAGAATCTATATTGGAAGCTTAATGTGGAAAATGTTTTATACACTTACAAAATATACGATCTTTGTACAAATCATGGATGAATAAAACGGTTGATTACATTTTTAAATCTTGTCCATGGCTATGAATATACGTTTTTTATTTGTTTGAATTACATTACAAAGTATAAAAACATTGGACCACAGCCTACGAAAATATCCCCTCTGTACCTTGTACGGACACGATATTTACCGTATACTATCTTGCACTGCAACAGGAAACACAAAGACGTTACGATATTCTTAGAATACCGATTTCATTGCACGTGTACGTAGCATTGTCACCTGCATACAATGCTGTGTTTACGGCGATATATAACAATGAGAAAACGACATGAGGTGAATAATTTCTGCGTAACAGACGTCTTACATGGTCATTTTTAAATGAATCTTACTAAACAATACTACGGGAGTCTCACCACACTTCCACAAACTTGTCCTGTCATTGTCCTTCGACAATGTCGACACATTCGCAGGACTTTCACCCCCATGGATCGAATGGTATTGTCCTATTGTTAAACGCTAACCAAAATGAGTAAACAACGTGGCGGACTCGACTCGCTGGAATGCCCGGGCGTCGATCATAAAAAGTGCGGATAGCTGCTCGAATTCGCCACTCTGTTTCAAATTTTGAGCATAAACGAATATTATACAGTACAAAGATTGCTGCCGCTGCCCTGCGCGTTAGGTATTCCCCCCTGTTCGCTTCCGCGCGTGCCCGGACACTCCCTCGCGTGCCCGGACACTCCCTCGCGTGTCCGCGCGTTAAGTAGTAGGACCGGTTTTAACATCAAAGTCCAAGCCAAAAATTGCATTGGCAAATCTCAAGGTATGTACGCAGAAGCCACGCAAGACAAGTCTGCATGTAATACTGATTCTTTTGTTGTATTACTATAAATAAAATCCACTAACTTAACAATAAAACTAGTTTTCAGTGGAGAATATTTGGAGATGTCTAAGCGAGAAGCTAAGTCCACGTTCAGAGTTGTCAGGGCCAATATTTAATCTGTCGTTCAGTATACTTACTATAGTTTGAACATCGTGATCAAACGTACTCACTTTGTGATACCGAGAGATGAAGAACGACTATAGATATTCATTCAATTCTGAGGATAGAAATGTAAATACATTTGATTGCAGTCGGTATTTTACAAACTCAAACCATTTCTTGGTGCGATTCAGGTGTTAATCAAACGCATTTCAATCAAGAAATAAAATGCCATTTGATATGTAACACTTGCTTTATCCTATTAGCAACTAACTTCTTTTTGTAGTAGTAGTTATCACAACTAATCTTTATTGCTATTAACTGATAGAAACATTGTATTTCTAAGGATGCAATACAGTTATTATTATGATTATTATTATTATTGTCATTGAAAGAACGCAATTTTTGCAGTTCACCATTTTGAACGAGTTAGACTGTACTACTTTTGATTGACGGGCAGGATTGTTATTGCTTGAGCACTTTTGTTCAGCGGCTACGCCCATGTTTCGCTTTCAGCAGATGAGTTTTACTCCTCTCAACCAACAACTGTGAACTGTCACACTGTGAATTATTTAAAATTTATTAACGACAAATGAATGAATATAAAATTTGTTACAAATCTTACATTAATTCGGAATTACTCTTTATAATACTCGTGGTGGACTTGCATCGTCCACTCCAATGACTGAAAGTGAAAGTTTGGAGGTGGTGCTGAATTTGATAAAAGGATAAAATAAACAGTCGACAGAACAGCAGGAAGTATAAAAATGACAAGAGAGCTGCCAACGTAGTTGATTTTTACAGTCGGCACAAAAAGTTGCATACACCCAACTCCCTCACCTCGTATACAGTTACCGAGGGGCTACCAAAAAAAGCCTTTGATTCCATTTAGCATCTAGGTCTCTTGTATAAACTAGCCAGAAATGGGATTACTACAGGTAATTACTACAGAATTATTAAATCCTTGTACATAAATTCCACAGGGTGCATCAAATGACAAAACAATTCCCTATGCAAAGAGGTATTAGCCAAGGGGATGGGCTGAGCCCACTCTTGTTTAACTTCTACCTGAATGATATTAAAGATGAAATCGAGTCCCCAGACAACAGTCCACTCACCTTATTAGATAGCACAATATCATGTCTACTTTATGCTGATGATCTGTTGCTTTCAGAATCAAATACTGGGCTACAGAATCCATTACATAAATTAGAAAATTACTGTAATAAATGAACGTAACCAAATCAAAAACTATCATATTTAACAAGTCAGGTAGAGCATTAAAAAGATTTAAATTTTTCATTAATGGTAACGAGCTGGAGATGGTGCGATCTTATACCTATTTAGGTATTAAATTGAGTGCCTCAGGAAAATTTGATAGCGTCCAGGAGGATTTGAAAAACAGAGCCATGAAGGCTTGTTTCAAAATAAAGCAACTGTTATTTTCAGAAAAAAGCATCCCAGTAAAATTACACATAAAAATGTTTGATGTCATGGTTAAACCCATCTTATCTTCTTGCAGTGAGGTCTGGTCAAGAGATCTTGCTGTTCATTCTAATAAGCTAATAAACTTCACTTTGCCCATGGAAAAAGTCCATATTAAATTTTGCAAATACTTATTAAAAGTAAATAGCAAGCTACTAATTTAGCATGCTTACTAGAGCTGGGAAGACATCCACTCTTTCTTTCACACATGATAAAATATTGTATTAACATCACTAAAAAACCATACAACTCTCTTGTACATGAAGCATACAGACTTGGTGTACAACTAGACAATGTGGGAACAAAAAATTGTGTGTCTGGGGTAAAAACACCTACTAAAACTTCTGAATAGGAAATCAAAACAACGAAGGAAGATAACATTACTACAACTTTGGTTGAAAGACTAAAATTAAAATTTCAGCAAAGTATTTTTTGATTTATTGCATGATGATAACAAAGGAATTAATCATAAAAATAAACTCCGCACATATAGACAACTCAAAAAAAGACACCTCCTTCGAAAAATATCTGGCAGTTGTAAAAAATTTATATCACTGATCAGCCATGACAAAACTCAGAATTAGTGCACACACTCTTAAGATTGAGACCGGAAGGCATCAAAATATAAACGTAGCAGAAAGGAAATGCCCAGTTTGCAACACTCAACAAATTGAGGATGAAGAACATTTTTTTCTTCACTGCCCATGCTACAATAACATCAGAAATGAATTTTTCCAAAAAACTGGCAACACAAACATTGTTCAAATTTCTAGAAAGCAAAAATGAAAACACACTGATCAAACTTGGTATATTCATTTACGGTATCAGCGCTTTAACTTGAGAGAAGAAACATGAAAATTACCACACCAGCTGCCTCATAATATTTACATTATACATATTTATTTCTGATACTAGTAGTTATTTTAATTTTTTTCTATTATTTAGCTATTTTAGTAATTACGGTATTTTACTTTCCTTTATCTGATTATTTATTTTTAATTGTTTATGTTTATTCTAAAACATATTTACTTTATTGTAATCAATTTAATACCCTAAAGAGGGTACAATGTCAATAAAGTTTAATTTGCTTACTTACTTACTTACTTACCAACATCCCCAGACACTTTTCCCTACTTGATTAACCGATTATCAAATCACCGGATGTATGCCTTTGATGTATAGTCACGGTGACTGCGTATTTGGACTATTCAGTTGCCTTTGTAGGTACAAAATCATTGTTGTAACATTTGGAAGAAACCAAGTATGAGCATAAAACTGAGAATGAATAAACAAATATAATAATTGAAAATTTAGTTATTTTATTTCCATGGGTGTACGTTAATGTTTTGCCCCACTGTAAAGAACATTGCTTCACACATGCTTCACACCTTCTTGCACTGACGGCGTCGTTTCACTACAATACTCAATGCCGCTCTCCCGATTCATGTTCAAAAGTAAGCAACAAGTGTTATGTTTTGTAAAAGCACTACACCCAATAATAATCCACCTGGACACAATATTTTAGTTCATCTCCGTTGTCAAAACTCAAAATGATAACAACTTCAACAGCATCCATTGCTTTTTTACCCTGACACAAACCACACCGTGACCGTACCATGGACTGTTTATATGATAATGCTACCCCAACTATCACACAAAACCCACTAAAAAAAACATTCTAAAATAACATACTGATACCCAATTGATTCTGGTTTCATCAACCTGTGAAAAAAATGACCTTTGTGTTCAAGTTGAAAGTTCAGTTACCGGGTACGTTCAGTTGACCAAATCAATGACATGTATGATAGTACTAACGATGAAGAATTATCTTGTACATTATCTCACAACACGAATAACTACACAACACGAAGGACCACAGCTTCAATGAAATGTAACATTTACAACTTGTAGACATAATCTGTGTGTCACGAGGGATCGTCGCTTAATTAAACATTGTCAGCAGAAATTGATTTTAGGTCGACAGCTCAAAATAAGCCACGTACAACTTATTGTTTTGTTTTATTTCGATGCATTCATAAATACAAACGATGTCAGTTTTCAAAACTGCATTTTTTTGGTCCTTGGTTTACTTCATAATGATAACGTACAAAAGAATTAACAGTATACACGCAAACTTGATTTGTGGCATCTGCATGCCCTCAGAACATACACTCAGATCAACACGCACACATCAGTGTTGTGGTCTCTGCATGCCCTCAGAACATACACTCAGATCAACACGCACACATCAGTGTTGTGGTTTCTGCATGCCCTCAGAACATACACTCAGATCAACACGCACACATCAGTGTTATGGTCTCTGCATGCCCTCAGAACATACACTCAGATCAACACGCACACATCAGTGTTGTGGTTTCTGCATGCCCTCAGAACATACACTCAGATCAACACGCACACATCAGTGTTGTGGTTTCTGCATGCCCTCAGAACATACATGCAGATCAACACGCACATATCAGTGTTGTGGTTTCTGCATGCCCTCAGAACATACACTCAGATCAACACGCACACATCAGTGTTGTGGTTTCTGCATGCCCTCAGAACATACATGCAGATCAAGACGCACACATCAGTGTTGTGGTTTCTGCATGCCCTCAGAACATACATGGAGATCAACACGCACATATCAGTGTTGTGGTTTCTGCATGCCCTCAGAACATACACTCAGATCAACACGCACACATCAGTGTTGTGGTTTCTTCATGCCCTCAGAACATAAACTCAGATCAACACGCACACATCAGTGTTGTGGTTTCTGCATGCCCTCAGAACATACATGCAGATCAAATTGCACACATCAGTGTTGTGGTTTCTGCATGCCCTCAGAACGTACACTCAGATCAACACGCACACATCAGTGTTGTGGTTTCTGCATGCCCTCAGAACATGCATGCAGATCAACACGCACATATCAGTGTTGTGGTTTCTGCATGCCCTCAGAACATACATGCAGATCAACACGCACACATCAGTGTTGTGGTTTCTGCATGCCCTCAGAACATACACTCAGATCAACACGCACACATCAGTGTTGTGGTTTCTGCATGCCCTCAGAACATACATGCAGATCAACACGCACACATCAGTTGGAAATACTAACACAGAATGAGCCACTGAGTTAAGAGGATTAAAATAACACTCAAGAAAGTTTACTTTTGGTGTTATAATGTATTAAAATCCTCTTCAAACCTTTGTCTTACCAATAAACATAGTCCATGGTTACTAGTATATTGTGGTTATATGGACATTTTTTTCTTTTGATCGTACAGCAATTAAGCCGCAAAAACACTTAATATGTTTTCTAAAAGATGCTACTTTTTCTATGACACGTTATTTACTTAGCATTTAAAATAAAGGATACAGTGTTTAAGTGTCAGACTGTAACAAGCTGCAAATAGTTTTTCTGTGCAGGAAAAACCGGTTCATTTAGAGGATGCAAGTGTCGGGAAAACAACAAGACATTGACTGACTGCTTCCTGTGGTGTGACCCTTTGTTTTATTTTTCGACAATCTGCGAAATGTTACCACCACGAAAAGCTTGAACAGCTCACACAGTCCTGTCTAAATTTGTTCAGCTGAACCATTTCTTACACAAAGTCAAACTTCACAGAAGTGTATAGCTGTGTTGGTTTTAAATCTGTGTGTTTTAATTTGTTTTTGAACGTACCGTGACCACTTTTCTCAAAGGCAAAACATAATCATATCCCCAAAAATAATACCAATACAATGGAGAATGTGTCATTAACAGTGATTTTTTTTAATGTATATATTACTCATAGGTGAATGGATTCTTCAAATCTGTCTTTGCTGGTTTGACAACATGTGCAATATTAAACATTGTATGGTATGTATCATCATTCATTCATATATAGTAATTATAAAACAATACATCAGACCACTGCCAGATATCGTGCTTACTATGATTAGATCAGAATGTTGCACTCGATATACCGATAAATAACACAGGTACCGGTACTTTAAATAATTCACCAAAGAGTTGGGTTTGGGATAGATTGTCAGTCTTCGATTACCATGATAACCTAGCGTCTGAGAAGGTTCAAGCTATTGTAAAGTCATTTATTGATAACATTTATAGCATAGATAAGAAAGGAATTAATACTGCTGTAGAAGATTTTAATTTAATTATTAATAATGCAGCAAGTGAGATTTTTAAACATAAACAAAAGAGTAATGGTGGAAATGTTAAACGTAAATCAAAGAAAAAATGGTTTGACAAAGAATGTAATATTCTTAAAACAGATCTGCGTAATACTGCATGTATAATCAGCAAATATCCGTTTGATGCTAACTTACGAAATGTGTTCTTTGCCAAGAAAAAGAAATACAAAAAGTTAATTAGATCAAAACAAAAAGAAGAACAAAATAATATTGTTAATAAATTAACTGACATAAAAGAAAATAATCCCCAACAATTTTGGAAAATAATCAATGAACTAAAAGGCTCAAGAAATGATCAATCTAATCCAATTTCACCAGGAAAATGGAAAGAATTCTATGAACAATTAAATAATAATGCTACTGATAATAATAATACTGTTTTACAAAAACAGATAATCTCTAACATCTCAGCTATGGAAGTAAAAGAACATTTTAAAAATTATAATTTAAATAATGAGATATCTGAAAAAGAAATTAGGCTAGCCATTAAAAACTAAAAGTAAAAAATCGTCAGGATATGATGATTATTGCCCAGAATTACTTAAATACAGTTCAGACTTCCTAATTCAGCCACTACACAAATTATTTAATATAATCCTGGACTCAGGTATTGGAACATTAGTATTATCTCTCATATCTTCAAAAAAGGAGACAAAACTGACCCAGAAAATTATAGAGGAATAGCTGTTTCTAGTTGTGTAGGTAAAACTTTCTGTAGTATAATAAACACTATAATTAGTCAATATATTGAATATAATAACATTATATATAATAATCAGGCAGGATTTCGTAAGGGATATCGTACTACAGATCAGATATTTGTATTGAAAACTATTGTCAACAAATACTTGAAATCAAAGGGAAAATTGTACTTGTGTTTCATTGACTTTCGAAAAGCATTTGATAAAATCTGGAGACAGGGGCTTTTCTATAAATTACTTAATAATGGTATAAATGGTAAAATCTATAAACATCATTACAAATATGTATCTAAATACAAAATCGTGCATTCGTTTCAAAAATAAAATAACATCCACATTTGAAACGACCAAGGGTGTTAGGCAGGGTTGTGTCATTAGCCCAATGCTTTTTAATTTGTTTGTTAATGACTTAAATAATTCACTAGAAGATGAATCATTAGATCCAGTTACATTGAATAACTGTAAAATTAGTTCCCTACTCTATGCAGATGATCTAGTGTTAATATCTGAAACAAAAAACAGTCTATAAAATACACTAAATAGTTTAGAAGTTTATTGTCATGAATGGAAACTCCATGTTAAAAAAACAGAAAAATTCTATTATAATGTACAACTACCTGGGTATAAATATAAAGTCAAATGGCTGCTACACTGAAACAAAACAAAATTTAGCAGATAAAGCAGCCCCAGCAATGTATGCATTGAAACAGTTCCTACCACCAGAAACAAATTGTAGAACTTTCATCCATCTTTTTAAAAGGTGTATTCAACCAATATTATTGTATAGATCTGAAATCTGTGGCCATGAAATTCAAGATTACAACAAATGGGACAAAACAATAACAGAAAAAACAACTACTTGGACTGAACAAATTTGTGGCAAACATTGCATGCAGAACCGAAGTAGGAGAATAACCAGGCAATAATATCACAAAATAAGCATACCTTGAACAAAAGAAATCCAATTTACAATGGTATTCTTCAATACAAAAAATGATGAACAACATGAACTATTCACGAGAACAACAGAATGATTTGTTAACAAAACATATACAGCAAATTGGCAAAGTTGTCAAACAAAAATACATAAATTTCTGGAGAAAAAATATAACTGAAAAAACAAAACTGAGTTGGTGCAGTGTAAGGAGTTGCTTTGAAAAATTCGAAGACTCTTATAATTTTGAAAAATACTTGGATGTGTTGAATTTGAAACAAAGAATTTCAATGACAAAATTTCGAACTAGTAATCACAATTTAGCAATAGAAAAAGGGAGGCATATGCAACCAAAAATACCTACTGAAAATATAATTTGCAAACAATGTTCACAGAATGAAATAGAAGATGAACTGCTCTTTGTTATGAAATGTCCACAATATAAAGTAATACGCCAACAAATCATACAAGACATTACATTTCCACAAGAAACACAGGATGATCTCCAGTAATTTCTTGATGACTTCAAAAGATGATGTAATAATAAAAAGGATTGACAACTATATTCATAACGCATTTCAATCAAGAAATAAAATGCCTTTTGATATGTAACACTTGCTTTATCCTTTTTACAACTAACTTTCTTTTTGTAGTAGTAGTTATCACAACTGATCTTTATTGCTATTAACTGATAGAAACATTGTATTTCTAAGGATGCAATAAAGTTATTATTATTATTTATTATAATTATTCGTCCCAATTAACATTCATTCCAATACAATTTCGTCCCATTCTCTTTGATCAGCCTTACAATCTTGTGTAGGGTGATGTTGATTTCTATGTTGGTGCAGTATAAAGGTGTTGCTAATTTTGACATACGTATGTGTAGGGTAATGTTGATTTCTATGTTGGTGCAGTGCAAGGAGTTGCTAATTTTGGCATACGTATGTGTAGGATGATGTTGATTTCTGTGTTGGTGCAGTGCAAGGAGTTGCTAATTTTGACATACGTATGTGTAGGGTGATGTTGATTTCTATGTTGGTGCAGTATAAGGTGTTGCTAATTTTGACATACGTATGTGTAGGGTAATGTTGATTTCTATGTTGGTGCAGTGCAAGGAGTTGCTAATTTTGGCATACGTATGTGTAGGATGATGTTGATTTCTATGTTGGTGCAGTGCAAGGAGTTGCTTATTTTGACATACGTATGTGTAGGATGATGTTGATTTCTGTGTTGGTGCAGTGCAAGGAGTTGCTAATTTTGACATACGTATGTGTAGGGTGATGTTGATTTCTATGTTGGTGCAGTATAAGGTGTTGCTAATTTTGACATACGTATGTGTAGGGTGATGTTGATTACTATGTTGGTGCAGTATAAGGAGTTGCTTATTTTGACATACGTATGTGTAGGGTGATGTTGATTTCTATGTTGGTGCAGTGTAAGGAGTTGCTAATTTTGACATATGTATGTGTAGGGTGATGTTGATTTCTATGTTGGTCCAGTGCAAGAAGTTGCTAATTTTGACATATGTATGTGTAGGGTGATGTTGATTTTAATTTTGGTGCAGTGTAAGGAGTTGCTAATTTTGACATACGTATGTGTAGGGTGATGTTGATTTCTGTGTTGGTGCAGTGCAAGGAGTTGCTAATTTTGACATACGTATGTGTAGGGTGATGTTGATTTTTATTTTGGTGCAGTGTAAGGAGTTGCTAATTTTGACATACGTATGTGTAGGGTGATGTCCATGATTTCTATGTTGGTGCAGTGCAAGGAGTTGCTAATTTTGACATACGTATGTGTAGGGTAATGTTGATTTCTATGTTGGTGCCGTGCAAGGAGTTGCTAATTTTGACATACATATGTGTAGGGTGATGTTGATTTCTATGTTGGTGCAGTCTAAGGAGTTGCTAATTTTGACATACGTATGTGTAGGGTAATGTTGATTTCTATGTTTGTGCAGTATAAGGTGTTGCTAATTTTGACATACGTATGTGTAGGATAATGTTGATTTCTATGTTGGTGCAGTCCAAAGAGTTGCTAATTTTGACATACGTATTTGTAGAATAATGTTGATTACTATGTTGGTGCAGTGTAAGGTGTTGCTAATTTTGACATACGTATGTGTAGGGTAATGTTGATTTCTATGTTGGTGCAGTGCAAGGAGTTGCTAATTTTGACATACGTATGTGTAGGGTGATGTTGATTTCTATGTTGGTGCAGTATAAGGTGTTGCTAATTTTGACATACGTATGTGTAGGGTAATGTTGATTTCTATGTTGGTGCAGTGCAAGGAGTTGCTAATTTTGACATACGTATGTGTAGGGTGATGTTGATTACTATGTTGGTGCAGTATAAGGAGTTGCTTAATTTGACGTACGTATGTGTAGGGTGATGTTGATTTCTTTGTTGGTGCAGTGTAAGGAGTTGCTAATTTTGACATACGTATGTGTAGGGTGATGTTGATTTCTATGTTGGTCCAGTGCAAGGAGTTTCTAATTTTGACATACGTGTGTGTAGGGTGATGTTGATTACTATGTTGGTGCAGTGCAAGGAGTTGCTAATTTTGGCATACGTATGTGTAGGATGATGTTGATTTCTGTGTTGGTGCAGTGCAAGGAGTTGCTAATTTTGACATACGTATGTGTAGGGTGATGTTGATTTCTATGTTGGTGCAGTATAAGGTGTTGCTAATTTTGACATACGTATGTGTAGGGTAATGTTGATTTCTATGTTGGTGCAGTGCAAGGAGTTGCTAATTTTGGCATACGTATGTGTAGGATGATGTTGATTTCTATGTTGGTGCAGTGCAAGGAGTTGCTTATTTTGACATACGTATGTGTAGGATGATGTTGATTTCTGTGTTGGTGCAGTGCAAGGAGTTGCTAATTTTGACATACGTATGTGTAGGGTGATGTTGATTTCTATGTTGGTGCAGTATAAGGTGTTGCTAATTTTGACATACGTATGTGTAGGGTGATGTTGATTACTATGTTGGTGCAGTATAAGGAGTTGCTTATTTTGACATACGTATGTGTAGGGTGATGTTGATTTCTATGTTGGTGCAGTGTAAGGAGTTGCTAATTTTGACATATGTATGTGTAGGGTGATGTTGATTTTAATTTTGGTGCAGTGTAAGGAGTTGCTAATTTTGACATACGTATGTGTAGGGTGATGTTGATTTCTGTGTTGGTGCAGTGCAAGGAGTTGCTAATTTTGACATACGTATGTGTAGGGTGATGTTGATTTTTATTTTGGTGCAGTGTAAGGAGTTGCTAATTTTGACATACGTATGTGTAGGGTGATGTCCATGATTTCTATGTTGGTGCAGTGCAAGGAGTTGCTAATTTTGACATACGTATGTGTAGGGTAATGTTGATTTCTATGTTGGTGCCGTGCAAGGAGTTGCTAATTTTGACATACATATGTGTAGGGTGATGTTGATTTCTATGTTGGTGCAGTCTAAGGAGTTGCTAATTTTGACATACGTATGTGTAGGGTAATGTTGATTTCTATGTTTGTGCAGTATAAGGTGTTGCTAATTTTGACATACGTATGTGTAGGATAATGTTGATTTCTATGTTGGTGCAGTCCAAAGAGTTGCTAATTTTGACATACGTATTTGTAGAATAATGTTGATTACTATGTTGGTGCAGTGTAAGGTGTTGCTAATTTTGACATACGTATGTGTAGGGTAATGTTGATTTCTATGTTGGTGCAGTGCAAGGAGTTGCTAATTTTGACATACGTATGTGTAGGGTGATGTTGATTTCTATGTTGGTGCAGTATAAGGTGTTGCTAATTTTGACATACGTATGTGTAGGGTAATGTTGATTTCTATGTTGGTGCAGTGCAAGGAGTTGCTAATTTTGACATACGTATGTGTAGGGTGATGTTGATTACTATGTTGGTGCAGTATAAGGAGTTGCTTATTTTGACGTACGTATGTGTAGGGTGATGTTGATTACTATGTTGGTGCAGTATAAGGAGTTGCTTATTTTGACATACGTATGTGTAGGGTGATGTTGATTTCTATGTTGGTGCAGTGTAAGGAGTTGCTAATTTTGACATATGTATGTGTAGGGTGATGTTGATTTCTATGTTGGTCCAGTGCAAGGAGTTGCTAATTTTGACATATGTATGTGTAGGGTGATGTTGATTTTAATTTTGGTGCAGTGTAAGAAGTTGCTAATTTTGACATACGTATGTGTAGGGTGATGTTGATTTCTGTGTTGGTGCAGTGCAAGGAGTTGCTAATTTTGACATACGTATGTGTAGGGTGATGTCCATGATTTCTATGTTGGTGCAGTGCAAGGAGTTGCTAATTTTGACATACGTATGTGTAGGGTAATGTTGATTTCTATGTTGGTGCCGTGCAAGGAGTTGCTAATTTTGACATACATATGTGTAGGGTGATGTTGATTTCTATGTTGGTGCAGTCTAAGGAGTTGCTAATTTTGACATACGTATGTGTAGGGTAATGTTGATTTCTATGTTTGTGCAGTATAAGGTGTTGCTAATTTTGACATACGTATGTGTAGGATAATGTTGATTTCTATGTTGGTGCAGTCCAAAGAGTTGCTAATTTTGACATACGTATTTGTAGAATAATGTTGATTACTATGTTGGTGCAGTGTAAGGTGTTGCTAATTTTGACATACGTATGTGTAGGGTAATGTTGATTTCTATGTTGGTGCAGTGCAAGGAGTTGCTAATTTTGACATACGTATGTGTAGGGTGATGTTGATTTCTATGTTGGTGCAGTATAAGGTGTTGCTAATTTTGACATACGTATGTGTAGGGTAATGTTGATTTCTATGTTGGTGCAGTGCAAGGAGTTGCTAATTTTGACATACGTATGTGTAGGGTGATGTTGATTACTATGTTGGTGCAGTATAAGGAGTTGCTTATTTTGACGTACGTATGTGTAGGGTGATGTTGATTTCTTTGTTGGTGCAGTGTAAGGAGTTGCTAATTTTGACATACGTATGTGTAGGGTGATGTTGATTTCTATGTTGGTCCAGTGCAAGGAGTTGCTAATTTTGACATATGTGTGTGTAGGGTGATGTTGATTACTATGTTGGTGCAGTGCAAGGAGTTGCTAATTTTGGCATACGTATGTGTAGGATGATGTTGATTTCTGTGTTGGTGCAGTGCAAGGAGTTGCTAATTTTGACATACGTATGTGTAGGGTGATGTTGATTTCTATGTTGGTGCAGTATAAGGTGTTGCTAATTTTGACATACGTATGTGTAGGGTAATGTTGATTTCTATGTTGGTGCAGTGCAAGGAGTTGCTAATTTTGGCATACGTATGTGTAGGATGATGTTGATTTCTATGTTGGTGCAGTGCAAGGAGTTGCTTATTTTGACATACGTATGTGTAGGATGATGTTGATTTCTGTGTTGGTGCAGTGCAAGGAGTTGCTAATTTTGACATACGTATGTGTAGGGTGATGTTGATTTCTATGTTGGTGCAGTATAAGGTGTTGCTAATTTTGACATACGTATGTGTAGGGTGATGTTGATTACTATGTTGGTGCAGTATAAGGAGTTGCTTATTTTGACATACGTATGTGTAGGGTGATGTTGATTTCTATGTTGGTGCAGTGTAAGGAGTTGCTAATTTTGACATACGTATGTGTAGGGTGATGTTGATTTCTGTGTTGGTGCAGTGCAAGGAGTTGCTAATTTTGACATACGTATGTGTAGGGTGATGTTGATTTTTATTTTGGTGCAGTGTAAGGAGTTGCTAATTTTGACATACGTATGTGTAGGGTGATGTCCATGATTTCTATGTTGGTGCAGTGCAAGGAGTTGCTAATTTTGACATACGTATGTGTAGGGTAATGTTGATTTCTATGTTGGTGCCGTGCAAGGAGTTGCTAATTTTGACATACATATGTGTAGGGTGATGTTGATTTCTATGTTGGTGCAGTCTAAGGAGTTGCTAATTTTGACATACGTATGTGTAGGGTAATGTTGATTTCTATGTTTGTGCAGTATAAGGTGTTGCTAATTTTGACATACGTATGTGTAGGATAATGTTGATTTCTATGTTGGTGCAGTCCAAAGAGTTGCTAATTTTGACATACGTATTTGTAGAATAATGTTGATTACTATGTTGGTGCAGTGTAAGGTGTTGCTAATTTTGACATACGTATGTGTAGGGTAATGTTGATTTCTATGTTGGTGCAGTGCAAGGAGTTGCTAATTTTGACATACGTATGTGTAGGGTGATGTTGATTTCTATGTTGGTGCAGTATAAGGTGTTGCTAATTTTGACATACGTATGTGTAGGGTAATGTTGATTTCTATGTTGGTGCAGTGCAAGGAGTTGCTAATTTTGACATACGTATGTGTAGGGTGATGTTGATTACTATGTTTGTGCAGTATAAGGAGTTGCTTATTTTGACGTACGTATGTGTAGGGTGATGTTGATTACTATGTTGGTGCAGTATAAGGAGTTGCTTATTTTGACATACGTATGTGTAGGGTGATGTTGATTTCTATGTTGGTGCAGTGTAAGGAGTTGCTAATTTTGACATATGTATGTGTAGGGTGATGTTGATTTCTATGTTGGTCCAGTGCAAGGAGTTGCTAATTTTGACATATGTATGTGTAGGGTGATGTTGATTTTAATTTTGGTGCAGTGTAAGGAGTTGCTAATTTTGACATACGTATGTGTAGGGTGATGTTGATTTCTGTGTTGGTGCAGTGCAAGGAGTTGCTAATTTTGACATACGTATGTGTAGGGTGATGTTGATTTTTATTTTGGTGCAGTGTAAGGAGTTGCTAATTTTGACATACGTATGTGTAGGGTGATGTCCATGATTTCTATGTTGGTGCAGTGCAAGGAGTTGCTAATTTTGACATACGTATGTGTAGGGTAATGTTGATTTCTATGTTGGTGCCGTGCAAGGAGTTGCTAATTTTGACATACATATGTGTAGGGTGATGTTGATTTCTATGTTGGTGCAGTCTAAGGAGTTGCTAATTTTGACATACGTATGTGTAGGGTAATGTTGATTTCTATGTTTGTGCAGTATAAGGTGTTGCTAATTTTGACATACGTATGTGTAGGATAATGTTGATTTCTATGTTGGTGCAGTCCAAAGAGTTGCTAATTTTGACATACGTATTTGTAGAATAATGTTGATTACTATGTTGGTGCAGTGTAAGGTGTTGCTAATTTTGACATACGTATGTGTAGGGTAATGTTGATTTCTATGTTGGTGCAGTGCAAGGAGTTGCTAATTTTGACATACGTATGTGTAGGGTGATGTTGATTTCTATGTTGGTGCAGTATAAGGTGTTGCTAATTTTGACATACGTATGTGTAGAGTAATGTTGATTTCTATGTTGGTGCAGTGCAAGGAGTTGCTAATTTTGACATACGTATGTGTAGGGTGATGTTGATTACTATGTTGGTGCAGTATAAGGAGTTGCTTATTTTGACGTACGTATGTGTAGGGTGATGTTGATTTCTTTGTTGGTGCAGTGTAAGGAGTTGCTAATTTTGACATACGTATGTGTAGGGTGATGTTGATTTCTATGTTGGTCCAGTGCAAGGAGTTGCTAATTTTGACATATGTGTGTGTAGGGTGATGTTGATTACTATGTTGGTGCAGTGCAAGGAGTTGCTAATTTTGGCATACGTATGTGTAGGATGATGTTGATTTCTGTGTTGGTGCAGTGCAAGGAGTTGTTAATTTTGACATACGTATGTGTAGGGTGATGTTGATTTCTATGTTGGTGCAGTATAAGGTGTTGCTAATTTTGACATACGTATGTGTAGGGTAATGTTGATTTCTATGTTGGTGCAGTGCAAGGAGTTGCTAATTTTGGCATACGTATGTGTAGGATGATGTTGATTTCTGTGTTGGTGCAGTGCAAGGAGTTGCTAATTTTGACATACGTATGTGTAGGGTGATGTTGATTTCTATGTTGGTGCAGTATAAGGTGTTGCTAATTTTGACATACGTATGTGTAGGGTGATGTTGATTACTATGTTGGTGCAGTATAAGGAGTTGCTTATTTTGACATACGTATGTGTAGGGTGATGTTGATTTCTATGTTGGTGCAGTGTAAGGAGTTGCTAATTTTGACATATGTATGTGTAGGGTGATGTTGATTTCTATGTTGGTCCAGTGCAAGGAGTTGCTAATTTTGACATATGTATGTGTAGGGTGATGTTGATTTCTATGTTGGTGCCGTGCAAGGAGTTGCTAATTTTGACATACATATGTGTAGGGTGATGTTGATTTCTATGTTGGTGCAGTCTAAGGAGTTGCTAATTTTGACATACGTATGTGTAGGGTAATGTTGATTTCTATGTTTGTGCAGTATAAGGTGTTGCTAATTTTGACATACGTATGTGTAGGATAATGTTGATTTCTATGTTGGTGCAGTCCAAAGAGTTGCTAATTTTGACATACGTATTTGTAGAATAATGTTGATTACTATGTTGGTGCAGTGTAAGGTGTTGCTAATTTTGACATACGTATGTGTAGGGTAATGTTGATTTCTATGTTGGTGCAGTGCAAGGAGTTGCTAATTTTGACATACGTACGTGTAGGGTGATGTTGATTTCTATGTTGGTGCAGTATAAGGTGTTGCTAATTTTGACATACGTATGTGTAGGGTAATGTTGATTTCTATGTTGGTGCAGTGCAAGGAGTTGCTAATTTTGACATACGTATGTGTAGGGTGATGTTGATTACTATGTTGGTGCAGTATAAGGAGTTGCTTATTTTGACGTACGTATGTGTAGGGTGATGTTGATTTCTTTGTTGGTGCAGTGTAAGGAGTTGCTAATTTTGACATACGTATGTGTAGGGTGATGTTGATTTCTATGTTGGTCCAGTGCAAGGAGTTGCTAATTTTGACATATGTGTGTGTAGGGTGATGTTGATTACTATGTTGGTGCAGTGCAAGGAGTTGCTAATTTTGGCATACGTATGTGTAGGATGATGTTGATTTCTGTGTTGGTGCAGTGCAAGGAGTTGCTAATTTTGACATACGTATGTGTAGGGTGATGTTGATTTCTATGTTGGTGCAGTATAAGGTGTTGCTAATTTTGACATACGTATGTGTAGGGTAATGTTGATTTCTATGTTGGTGCAGTGCAAGGAGTTGCTAATTTTGGCATACGTATGTGTAGGATGATGTTGATTTCTATGTTGGTGCAGTGCAAGGAGTTGCTTATTTTGACATACGTATGTGTAGGATGATGTTGATTTCTGTGTTGGTGCAGTGCAAGGAGTTGCTAATTTTGACATACGTATGTGTAGGGTGATGTTGATTTCTATGTTGGTGCAGTATAAGGTGTTGCTAATTTTGACATACGTATGTGTAGGGTGATGTTGATTACTATGTTGGTGCAGTATAAGGAGTTGCTTATTTTGACATACGTATGTGTAGGGTGATGTTGATTTCTATGTTGGTGCAGTGTAAGGAGTTGCTAATTTTGACATATGTATGTGTAGGGTGATGTTGATTTCTATGTTGGTCCAGTGCAAGGAGTTGCTAATTTTGACATATGTATGTGTAGGGTGATGTTGATTTTAATTTTGGTGCAGTGTAAGGAGTTGCTAATTTTGACATACGTATGTGTCGGGTGATGTTGATTTCTGTGTTGGTGCAGTGCAAGGAGTTGTTAATTTTGACATACGTATGTGTAGGGTGATGTTGATTTCTATGTTGGTGCAGTATAAGGTGTTGCTAATTTTGACATACGTATGTGTAGGGTAATGTTGATTTCTATGTTGGTGCAGTGCAAGGAGTTGCTAATTTTGGCATACGTATGTGTAGGATGATGTTGATTTCTATGTTGGTGCAGTGCAAGGAGTTGCTTATTTTGACATACGTATGTGTAGGATGATGTTGATTTCTGTGTTGGTGCAGTGCAAGGAGTTGCTAATTTTGACATACGTATGTGTAGGGTGATGTTGATTACTATGTTGGTGCAGTATAAGGAGTTGCTTATTTTGACATACGTATGTGTAGGGTGATGTTGATTTCTATGTTGGTGCGGTGTAAGGAGTTGCTAATTTTGACATATGTATGTGTAGGGTGATGTTGATTTCTATGTTGGTCCAGTGCAAGGAGTTGCTAATTTTGACATATGTATGTGTAGGGTGATGTTGATTTCTATGTTGGTGCCGTGCAAGGAGTTGCTAATTTTGACATACATATGTGTAGGGTGATGTTGATTTCTATGTTGGTGCAGTCTAAGGAGTTGCTAATTTTGACATACGTATGTGTAGGGTAATGTTGATTTCTATGTTTGTGCAGTATAAGGTGTTGCTAATTTTGACATACGTATGTGTAGGATAATGTTGATTTCTATGTTGGTGCAGTCCAAAGAGTTGCTAATTTTGACATACGTATTTGTAGAATAATGTTGATTACTATGTTGGTGCAGTGTAAGGTGTTGCTAATTTTGACATACGTATGTGTAGGGTAATGTTGATTTCTATGTTGGTGCAGTGCAAGGAGTTGCTAATTTTGACATACGTATGTGTAGGGTGATGTTGATTTCTATGTTGGTGCAGTATAAGGTGTTGCTAATTTTGACATACGTATGTGTAGGGTAATGTTGATTTCTATGTTGGTGCAGTGCAAGGAGTTGCTAATTTTGACATACGTATGTGTAGGGTGATGTTGATTACTATGTTGGTGCAGTATAAGGAGTTGCTTATTTTGACGTACGTATGTGTAGGGTGATGTTGATTTCTTTGTTGGTGCAGTGTAAGGAGTTGCTAATTTTGACATACGTATGTGTAGGGTGATGTTGATTTCTATGTTGGTCCAGTGCAAGGAGTTGCTAATTTTGACATATGTGTGTGTAGGGTGATGTTGATTACTATGTTGGTGCAGTGCAAGGAGTTGCTAATTTTGGCATACGTATGTGTAGGATGATGTTGATTTCTGTGTTGGTGCAGTGCAAGGAGTTGCTAATTTTGACATACGTATGTGTAGGGTGATGTTGATTTCTATGTTGGTGCAGTATAAGGTGTTGCTAATTTTGACATACGTATGTGTAGGGTAATGTTGATTTCTATGTTGGTGCAGTGCAAGGAGTTGCTAATTTTGGCATACGTATGTGTAGGATGATGTTGATTTCTATGTTGGTGCAGTGCAAGGAGTTGCTTATTTTGACATACGTATGTGTAGGATGATGTTGATTTCTGTGTTGGTGCAGTGCAAGGAGTTGCTAATTTTGACATACGTATGTGTAGGGTGATGTTGATTTCTATGTTGGTGCAGTATAAGGTGTTGCTAATTTTGACATACGTATGTGTAGGGTGATGTTGATTACTATGTTGGTGCAGTATAAGGAGTTGCTTATTTTGACATACGTATGTGTAGGGTGATGTTGATTTCTATGTTGGTGCAGTGTAAGGAGTTGCTAATTTTGACATATGTATGTGTAGGGTGATGTTGATTTCTATGTTGGTCCAGTGCAAGGAGTTGCTAATTTTGACATATGTATGTGTAGGGTGATGTTGATTTTAATTTTGGTGCAGTGTAAGGATTTGCTAATTTTGACATACGTATGTGTAGGGTGATGTTGATTTCTGTGTTGGTGCAGTGCAAGGAGTTGCTTATTTTGACATACGTATGTGTAGGGTGATGTTGATTTTTATTTTGGTGCAGTGTAAGGAGTTGCTAATTTTGACATACGTATGTGTAGGGTGATGTCCATGATTTCTATGTTGGTGCAGTGCAAGGAGTTGCTAATTTTGACATACGTATGTGTAGGGTAATGTTGATTTCTATGTTGGTGCCGTGCAAGGAGTTGCTAATTTTGACATACATATGTGTAGGGTGATGTTGATTTCTATGTTGGTGCAGTCTAAGGAGTTGCTAATTTTGACATACGTATGTGTAAGGTAATGTTGATTTCTATGTTTGTGCAGTATAAGGTGTTGCTAATTTTGACATACGTATGTGTAGGATAATGTTGATTTCTATGTTGGTGCAGTCCAAAGAGTTGCTAATTTTGACATACGTATTTGTAGAATAATGTTGATTACTATGTTTGTGCAGTATAAGGTGTTGCTAATTTTGACATACGTATGTGTAGGGTAATGTTGATTTCTATGTTGGTGCAGTGCAAGGAGTTGCTAATTTTGACATACGTATGTGTAGGGTGATGTTGATTACTATGTTGGTGCAGTATAAGGAGTTGCTTATTTTGACGTACGTATGTGTAGGGTGATGTTGATTTCTTTGTTGGTGCAGTGTAAGGAGTTGCTAATTTTGACATACGTATGTGTAGGGTGATGTTGATTTCTATGTTGGTCCAGTGCAAGGAGTTGCTAATTTTGACATATGTATGTGTAGGGTGATGTTGATTTTTATTTTGGTGCAGTGTAAGGAGTTGCTAATTTTGACATTTGTATGTGTAGGGTGATGTTGATTTCTATGATGGTGCAGTGTAAGGAGTTGTTAATTTTGACATACGTATGTGTAGGGTAATGTTGATTTCTGTGTTGGTGCAGTGCAAGGAGTTGCTAATTTTGACATACGTATATGTAGGGTGATGTTGATTTTTATTTTGGTGCAGTGTAAGGAGTTGCTAATTTTGACATACGTATGTGTAGGGTAATGTTGATTTCTATGTTGGTGCCGTGCAAGGAGTTGCTAATTTTGACATACGTATGTGTAGGGTGATGTTGTTTCCTATGTTGGTGCAGTCCAAGGAGTTGCTAATTTTGACATACGTATGTGTAGGGTGATGTTGATTTCTATGTTGGTGCAGTGTAAGGAGTTGCTGTTTATTACAGAGTATTGCATACTAACCCCTTTGGTTAATGAAATTTTAATTTCATAAACAAATGGAACAAATGGGATAATTGCCAATTATCATATAATACTGGTTAAATAAAATCGAAATAACAGTGGATAGCTCCCGTAGGGGGCGTCCTTCCCCTGTCATCTGATTTGCATACTTCCATTTTTAACCACGAGATTGATTCACGGTTGAAATTTGGGCTTGCCAAAATATCATTGTTTTTGCGGTGGAAATACATTGTTACCACCCATCAACACAGCCACCGAACTATTAGTGTGTCAGGAAGCTCTTGTGGACATCAAGAACTTCGTACTTAGTCACCTTGAGTAAAAAATTGTAGTTTTAGTAACGAAACTCAAAAGCCCGCCTTCAGTTTCAAGATGGCGGAAAATATGGATACCGGAGAGTTGAACACCGTTCATCCCAGCACTTCGGATTCAAACACTTTCGGACGAAAGTGTGAAGAGTGCCATATATCGATGCTCACTTACGATGATCACCGTATTTGCATTCCATGTGGCAGAAAATGTAATGAGCACATCAACTGCGGTGTTTGCCTCGCCTGGCCGATAGAAACTTGGAACTGGGATTCCCGCCTACGCAAGTCAACGGGAAAATCAGGAAAGAAGAAATCCAAAAAACGTCATTTGGAGGAGTCTTCGGTTTCATCGGTACCAACCAACGCTGAGGACGAACTATTGGCAGACGAACCCAGCCAAAAACGTCCAAAGGAGACTGACAATGAGCAAAGTGTTATAGCTCATTTACAGAACAAGGTGGATCTACTGACCAGAAAAATTAAAGTTTTGGAAAACCCAGTAGACGAAGAGGTACCACCAAAAGCATGGAGTGTCAGCGCTCTCCAGGCGGAAAAGAAAAAATCCTACACAACAGTGGTGCGAGAAAATGTTGAAGACGCACTGGCTGAGGCAGGCGTGATTTTTTCTACTGAAGATGCTACAAGCAACGCGGGGGAGGCCGGCTCGTCGAAAACCACAACAGCGAGTGGTACCGACAAGGAGGACCCCGAATTCAAAATCCGCTCCGATGCTATCACGAAAGGTGCGGTTATGGTCAAGAAAATCTTACCTCTACCGATTCCACCGATGGCGGACGCCCCACGTTTCTCGATCGGTTTGTCTACACTGCCGAAAAAGGACACTTTTACGACTTCAGCAATGCTACCATGGTCTCCCCGACTGACACAGGGCGCTGCTATAACACAACGCGTGATCGGAGGAGGCAAATGGGATCGTGAAGTTACCGAGAAAACCGCTACAGCCACCAAGGACGACTTCTTGGGGACTAACCGGGACGATTGGAGCAGACGCTACCAAAAAGTCATACCGCCCGCTGATGAGTGGAAAACACCGGTCGGTACCGACGCCAGCCTGCACGAACGACCTCTCGGCGTACAACCACCAGAACTGGAGCCATGCGTCCGGGAAATGGTCGCCGAAGGAAGTATAACGAAACATCCACTCGGCAAACCACAAGTTTACATCCCGTATTGCCTGTCCCAGTCAACGCTATGTAGATTGGAAAACAACGTTTGGGACACTTCTCTTGCATTAAGCCATAGAGAATTTTTCACTACTACTACACAAATTCAGTTAGCGAAATTCAAAACGGGCAACATCACCAAGGATGAACTGTTTAGCACATTAGAGCCGCTGTTGGTCGCGACTAACGTCGTCGACGCTGACATAATACAGAGTCACCTCCAGTTACGAGCGACTATTCAACACTCTCGCCGTGCAGCAGTTTGGTCCGCTATGCTAAAGACAGCCGCCAACGCTGAAATCAAGAACGAATTGGCGACGATCGATTTCAGAGGGACCAAATTATTCGACGGAAAACTCAGCGCTGTGAATTCTAAGTTGAATGAGAAAGCAGCGGCAAAAGTTAACCGTGTGATGATCGAAGGCGCCTTTAAAGCCTAGCAAGCCGCTAATAACAAACAGAGCATCGCGACCAAGGCGAAGCCAGTTAACCAAGCTACTACGGGTCAGCCCAAGGGAAACGCAAAGGCAAACCCGAATCAGGCAAAAGGAAAAAGTGAAAACCAGCAGCGACAGAATAAACAATTCTCGAAACAGACTGGTAACACTAAAAAGTCTTCCTGACTATACGTCAGCAAATATGGTAATGTATCAAAACAAGGTGCGATTAAACATGTCAAATATTACTCAAGTCTCCGAGTATTTTTGTCAAACAAATCAAACCACAGATCCCCTTACACATATACCACTTGCATTAAACGATTCGGTTCAGTGCCCAGGTCGGCGGGAACCAAGTCGTGCAAAACATCGTGCATTAAGCGATTTTGTTCAGTGCCCAGGATGGCGGGAACTCAATCGTGCACAACAAAAACACGGTCGGCCGCACCTCAGGTCGGTGGGCGATCGTATAAACAAACAACCGGCCGAATGCGTGGACCTAGGGAGAATGACGCATCGACCGGTGAAAAAACAGAAACCCGTAAGGCAGAGTCCCTACTCCCCTCCAGGTTGGAAAAAAAGGGGGGGAAGGACGTTAAACGGGGATATAACGCCGCATTCACTCCAGGGGGAAATGGAGAAATCGGCGATGTCAATGTATACCGCCACAAGCGACCGAGGGTTGGTGAGTCCCTCGACGCCGGTGGCACTGCGTCTGCAGAAATGTATTCCCCGGTGGAAAGAAACTATAAACGATCCGTATGTGATATCGATAATAACACACGGGTATCGAATACCGTTGATAAAAGAACCGAAATGCAAAAAAAAAAGAACATGTATTTCGGGGAAACAATCATTTCTAAAACAAAAACAAGCCACACTACGCCAGGTAATGCGACTAGTGGGGATGTTAACTTCGATGAGGGGCTTAGTACCGAGAGCGGCGCTACAGTCCAGACCGATCCAACGCCTAGTGTTAGACGCACAGTTAAAAATGCGACTATCAAAGGACGGGATAAAATACGAAAAACCGGTACTGTTCACACCGGCCTTTCTGGAATCACTTCCGTGGTGGGGCAACCTCAAGAACCTCACGGCGGGGATTCCCATGGACAAGGCGAAACCGACAGTAACGTTGGTGACGGACGCATCCATGACGGGCTGGGGAGGGCACTGCATGGACGGGATTGCACACGGTCAGTGGAACGAAAAACAAAGGAAATTTCACATAAACCGACTGGAAATGCTAGCGGTGCAGTTCTCCCTGCAATCCTTCAAAAAAGCGGTAAAAAACCGGGCCGTGTTAATAAGATCCGACAATCAGACTGTAGTAGCTTACCTCAACAAGGAAGGGGGAACGAAATCACAGTCGTTAAACGACCAAGTTGTAGCAGTGCTAAAGTGGTGTGCACAAAACAAAGTCGAGCTGATGTGCAAACATATACCGGGAGTCCAAAACGGTGTAGCGGACTCGCTATCCCGGGGGGAAACCCTACGACGACACAGAATGGGAGCTGTCACAGACGGCAGTAAACCTAGTGTTCGACATGTGGGGGGAACCCCAGGTAGATCTGTTTGCAACACCGGAAAACAAAAAACGTCCCGTTTTTGTGACGCGTGATCCGGACAAACAGTCACTGACGTGGGACGCACTTCAGATGGAGTGGGGCGGAATGTTCAGTTACGCATTCCCACCATTTCCATTGATCCACCGAACGTTACAAAAACTGGAACAATCGGAGAACTCGCACATGATTCTAGTGGCACCGAACTGGCCGTCTCAGACTTGGTTTCCGTTACTGCTGTCTCTGCTAACGGACCATCCGAGAAGCCTGCCACAAGAAATCACGTTGACACAACCCGGCGGTTATACACCAACCAACCCGGAGCTGTACCAACTTCACGTGTGGAAACTATCCAGCAATTTAGAATTGCGCAAGGGTTTTCAAGCCAAGTGTCGCAAACAACGACGGCCGGGCTTAGGGATTCCTCAAATGGATTGTATCAATACCACTGGGAAAAATTTCGTAATTGGTGTCTTGCAGGGGATATACATCCACTCTATCCCTCTTTGCCCCAAGTAGCGGAGTTTTTTTCTTATTTGATCAACGAAAAAAAAGTTGAAACCGGGGACAGTAGAAAACTATAAATCGGCGATCAACTCTGTACTCAAACTAAGCCTAGACAAAAACATTTCGGATGACCCGACAATCTCCGATCTGTTCAAGGGCTTTATTACACAGGCGGGCCCCATTGAGAGGTACAAAGCACCTGCATGGAGCTTGTCAGTAGTCCTTGAAGCGCTACGACAATTCCCATACGAACCGAAGGAATTGGTGTCACTACAGGACTGGACGAAAAAGACTGTTTTTCTACTAGCACTCGCTTCAGGGAGGCGAGTTAGCGAAATACACGCTCTGTCATTTGAAGACAATTTTACGGTGTTTTATCCCGATAAAGCGATTTTAATGACATCAGTAAAATTCAGAGGAAAAAATCAGAAACTGCACGAGACTGCGACTCCGATCGTTATCCCGGCACTGAGCAATATTTCCAATGAAAAACAAGACAGAATTCTTTGTCCGGTACGTGCGCTAGCTTATTATAAGAAACGTACTTCCGGGGTCAGAAGGGGTCAAAGGTCGATGTTCGTTTGTTACCAAAAAGGTAAACAAAGCTCAGCGGCGTCGAAATTCACGTTAGCGAGATGGGTAAAAGAGACGGTTTACCACGCTTATAGTGATAAGTATTTGAGCACAGAGGCAGGCAAAGTCACTGCCAAGATGCATGACTTAAGAGGCATAGGTAATACACTGGCATTTGCTAGCGGAGCTTCTTTAGCCCAGGTGCTAGCAGCCGGGTCCTGGAAAACTAGCAACACTTTTCTCTCTTATTACCTGAAAGACCTAGCGGCCGAGTCACAGGGCCTACACTCGTTAGGCTACCTAGTGACAGGCCAAGTTGTAACGAAACAATAGGGCATGTAACTTTCCGCAACTGCAAGAATTATTCAGTTAGCGGGAGTTATACAGTTGGGGGGATGGAATTTTTTCAATTCCATAATCAGGTGGGGTAGTATTTATCTGCCAAGAGATATTCTCTGGTAATCTGTCCCATTTGTTTATGAAATTAAAATTTCATTAACCAAAGGGGTTAGTATGCAATACTCTGTAATAAACTTTTAAAACTAGCGCCGAAGGCGCATATTAGTTTTTATGTTTATATAAGAGATTGCATACTTACCTTCCCACCCAAAACCACCCCAGATAAATAGCTACGAATCAATATCGTGGTCAAAAAGATCTGGAAGTATGCAAATCAGATGACAGGGGAAGGACGCCCCCTACGGGAGCTATCCACTGTTATTTCGATTTTATTTAACCAGTATATATGATAATTGGCAATTATCCCATTTGTTTATGAAATTAAAATTTCATTAACCAAAGGTAAGTATGCAATCTCTTATATAAACATAAAAACTAATATGCGCCTTCGGCGCTAGTTTTAAAAAATTTTGACATACGTATGTGTAGGGTGATGTTGATTACTATGTTGGTGCAGTGCAAGGAGTTGCTAATTTTGACATACGTATGTGTAGGGTGATGTTGTGTTCTATGTTGGTGCAGTGTAAGGAGTTGTTAATTTTGACATACGTATGTGTAGGGTGATGTTGATTTCTATGTTGGTGCGGTGTAAGGAGTTGCTAATTTTGACATACGTATGTGTAGGGTAATGTTGATTTCTATGTTTGTGCAGTATAAGGTGTTGCTAATTTTGACATACGTATGTGTAGGATAATGTTGATTTCTATGTTGGTGTAGTCCAAAGAGTTGCTAATTTTGACATACGTATTTGTAGAATAATGTTGATTACTATGTTGGTGCAGTGTAAGGTGTTGCTAATTTTGACATACGTATGTGTAGGGTAATGTTGATTTCTATGTTGGTGCAGTGCAAGGAGTTGCTAATTTTGACATACGTATGTGTAGGGTGATGTTGATTTCTATGTTGGTGCAGTATAAGGTGTTGCTAATTTTGACATACGTATGTGTAGGGTAATGTTGATTTCTATGTTGGTGCAGTGCAAGGAGTTGCTAATTTTGACATACGTATGTGTAGGGTGATGTTGATTACTATGTTGGTGCAGTATAAGGAGTTGCTTATTTTGACGTACGTATATGTAGGGTGATGTTGATTTCTTTGTTGGTGCAGTGTAAGGAGTTGCTAATTTTGACATACGTATGTGTAGGGTGATGTTGATTTCTATGTTGGTCCAGTGCAAGGAGTTGCTAATTTTGACATATGTGTGTGTAGGGTGATGTTGATTACTATGTTGGTGCAGTGCAAGGAGTTGCTAATTTTGGCATACGTATGTGTAGGATGATGTTGATTTCTGTGTTGGTGCAGTGCAAGGAGTTGCTAATTTTGACATACGTATGTGTAGGGTGATGTTGATTTCTATGTTGGTGCAGTATAAGGTGTTGCTAATTTTGACATACGTATGTGTAGGGTAATGTCGATTTCTATGTTGGTGCAGTGCAAGGAGTTGCTAATTTTGGCATACGTATGTGTAGGATGATGTTGATTTCTATGTTGGTGCAGTACAAGGAGTTGCTTATTTTGACATACGTATGTGTAGGATGATGTTGATTTCTGTGTTGGTGCAGTGCAAGGAGTTGCTAATTTTGACATACGTATGTGTAGGGTGATGTTGATTTCTATGTTGGTGCAGTATAAGGTGTTGCTAATTTTGACATACGTATGTGTAGGGTGATGTTGATTACTATGTTGGTGCAGTATAAGGAGTTGCTTATTTTGACATACGTATGTGTAGGGTGATGTTGATTTCTATGTTGGTGCAGTGTAAGGAGTTGCTAATTTTGACATATGTATGTGTAGGGTGATGTTGATTTCTATGTTGGTCCAGTGCAAGGAGTTGCTAATTTTGACATATGTATGTGTAGGGTGATGTTGATTTTAATTTTGGTGCAGTGTAAGGAGTTGCTAATTTTGACATACGTATGTGTAGGGTGATGTTGATTTCTGTGTTGGTGCAGTGCAAGGAGTTGCTTATTTTGACATACGTATGTGTAGGGTGATGTTGATTTTTATTTTGGTGCAGTGTAAGGAGTTGCTAATTTTGACATACGTATGTGTAGGGTGATGTCCATGATTTCTATGTTGGTGCAGTGCAAGGAGTTGCTAATTTTGACATACGTATGTGTAGGGTAATGTTGATTTCTATGTTGGTGCCGTGCAAGGAGTTGCTAATTTTGACATACATATGTGTAGGGTGATGTTGATTTCTATGTTGGTGCAGTCTAAGGAGTTGCTAATTTTGACATACGTATGTGTAGGGTAATGTTGATTTCTATGTTTGTGCAGTATAAGGTGTTGCTAATTTTGACATACGTATGTGTAGGATAATGTTGATTTCTATGTTGGTGCAGTCCAAAGAGTTGCTAATTTTGACATACGTATTTGTAGAATAATGTTGATTACTATGTTTGTGCAGTATAAGGTGTTGCTAATTTTGACATACGTATGTGTAGGGTAATGTTGATTTCTATGTTGGTGCAGTGCAAGGAGTTGCTAATTTTGACATACGTATGTGTAGGGTGATGTTGATTACTATGTTGGTGCAGTATAAGGAGTTGCTTATTTTGACGTACGTATGTGTAGGGTGATGTTGATTTCTTTGTTGGTGCAGTGTAAGGAGTTGCTAATTTTGACATACGTATGTGTAGGGTGATGTTGATTTCTATGTTGGTCCAGTGCAAGGAGTTGCTAATTTTGACATATGTATGTGTAGGGTGATGTTGATTTTTATTTTGGTGCAGTGTAAGGAGTTGCTAATTTTGACATTTGTATGTGTAGGGTGATGTTGATTTCTATGATGGTGCAGTGTAAGGAGTTGTTAATTTTGACATACGTATGTGTAGGGTAATGTTGATTTCTGTGTTGGTGCAGTGCAAGGAGTTGCTAATTTTGACATACGTATATGTAGGGTGATGTTGATTTTTATTTTGGTGCAGTGTAAGGAGTTGCTAATTTTGACATACGTATGTGTAGGGTAATGTTGATTTCTATGTTGGTGCCGTGCAAGGAGTTGCTAATTTTGACATACGTATGTGTAGGGTGATGTTGTTTCCTATGTTGGTGCAGTCCAAGGAGTTGCTAATTTTGACATACGTATGTGTAGGGTGATGTTGATTTCTATGTTGGTGCAGTGTAAGGAGTTGCTAATTTTGACATACGTATGTGTAGGGTGATGTTGATTACTATGTTGGTGCAGTGCAAGGAGTTGCTAATTTTGACATACGTATGTGTAGGGTGATGTTGTGTTCTATGTTGGTGCAGTGTAAGGAGTTGCTAATTTTGACATACGTATGTGTAGGGTGATGTTGATTTCTATGTTGGTGCGGTGTAAGGAGTTGCTAATTTTGACATACGTATGTGTAGGGTGATGTTGATTACTATGTTGGAGCAGTATATAGATTTGCTGATTTTGACATACGTATGTGTAGGGTGATGTTGATTTCTATGTTGGTGCAGTGTAAGGAGTTGCTAATTTTGACATACGTATGTGTTGGGTGATGTTGATTTCTATGTTGGTTCAGTGTAAGGAGTTGCTAATTTTGACATATGTGTGTGTAGGGTGATGTTGATTACTATGTTGGTGCAGTGCAAGGAGTTGCTAATTTTGACATACGTATGTGTAGGGTGATGTTGATTACTATGTTGGTGCAGTGCAAAGAGTTGCTAATTTTGACATACGTATGTGTAGGGTGATGTTGTTTTTTATGTTGGTGCAGTCTAAGGAGTTGCTAATTTTGACATGCGTATGTGTAGGGTGATGTTGATTTTTATGTTGGTCCAGTGCAAGGAGTTGCTAATTTTGACATACGTATGTGTCGGGTGATGTTGATTTCTATGTTGGTGCAGTGTAAGGAGTTGCTAATTTTGACATACGTATGTGTAGGGTGATGTTGATTACTATGTTGGTGCAGTATAAGGAGTTGCTAATTTTGACATACGTATGTGTAGGGTGATGTTGATTTCTATGTTGGTGCAGTGTAAGGAGTTGCTAATTTTGACATACGTATGTGTAGGGTGATGTTGATTTCTATGTTGGTCCAGTGCAAGGAGTTGCTAATTTTGACATACGTGTGTGTAGGGTGATGTTGATTACTATGTTGGTCCAGTGCAAGGAGTTGCTAATTTTGACATGCGTATGTGTAGGGTGATGTTGATTACTATGTTGGTGCAGTATAAGGAGTTGCTAATTTTGACATACGTATGTGTAGGGTAATGTTGATTTCTATGTTGGTGCAGTGCAAGGAGTTGCTAATTTTGACATACGTATGTGTAGGGTAATGATGATTTCTATGTTGGTGCCGTGCAAGGAGTTGCTAATTTTGACATACTTATGTGTAGGGTAATGATGATTTCTATGTTGGTGCCGTGCAAGGAGTTGCTAATTTTGACATACGTATGTGTAGGGTAATGTTGATTTCTATGTTGGTGCCGTGCAAGGAGTTGCTAATTTTGACATACGTATGTGTAGGGTGATGTTGTTTTCTATGTTGGTGCAGTGTAAGGAGTTGCTAATTTTGACATACGTATGTGTAGTGTGATGTTGATTACTGTGTTGGTGCAGTCTAGGGAGTTGCTAATTTTGACATACATATGTGTAGGGTGATGTTGATTACTATGTTGGTGCAGTATAAGGAGTTGCTAATTTTGACATATGTATGTGTAGGGTGATGTTTTTTCCATGTTGGTCCAGTGCAGGGAGTTGCTAATTTTGACATATGTATGTGTAGGGTGATGTTGATTTCTATGTTGGTCCAGTGCAGGGAGTTGCTAATTTTGACATACTTATGTGTTGGGTGATGTTGATTTTAATTTTGGTGCAGTGTAAGGAGTTGCTAATTTTGACATACGTATGTGTAGGATGATGTTGATTTCTGTGTTGGTGCAGTGCAAGGAGTTGCTTATTTTGACATACGTATGTGTAGGGTGATGTTGATTTTTATTTTGGTGCAGTGTAAGGTGTTGCTAATTTTGACATACGTATGTGTAGGGTGATGTTGATTACTATGTTGGTGCAGTATAAGGAGTTGCTTATTTTGACATACGTATGTGTAGGGTGATGTTGATTTCTATGTTGGTGCGGTGTAAGGAGTTGCTAATTTTGACATATGTATGTGTAGGGTGATGTTGATTTCTATGTTGGTCCAGTGCAAGGAGTTGCTAATTTTGACATATGTATGTGTAGGGTGATGTTGATTTCTATGTTGGTGCCGTGCAAGGAGTTGCTAATTTTGACATACATATGTGTAGGGTGATGTTGATTTCTATGTTGGTGCAGTCTAAGGAGTTGCTAATTTTGACATACGTATGTGTAGGGTAATGTTGATTTCTATGTTTGTGCAGTATAAGGTGTTGCTAATTTTGACATACGTATGTGTAGGATAATGTTGATTTCTATGTTGGTGCAGTCCAAAGAGTTGCTAATTTTGACATACGTATTTGTAGAATAATGTTGATTACTATGTTGGTGCAGTGTAAGGTGTTGCTAATTTTGACATACGTATGTGTAGGGTAATGTTGATTTCTATGTTGGTGCAGTGCAAGGAGTTGCTAATTTTGACATACGTATGTGTAGGGTGATGTTGATTTCTATGTTGGTGCAGTATAAGGTGTTGCTAATTTTGACATACGTATGTGTAGGGTAATGTTGATTTCTATGTTGGTGCAGTGCAAGGAGTTGCTAATTTTGACATACGTATGTGTAGGGTGATGTTGATTACTATGTTGGTGCAGTATAAGGAGTTGCTTATTTTGACGTACGTATGTGTAGGGTGATGTTGATTTCTTTGTTGGTGCAGTGTAAGGAGTTGCTAATTTTGACATACGTATGTGTAGGGTGATGTTGATTTCTATGTTGGTCCAGTGCAAGGAGTTGCTAATTTTGACATATGTGTGTGTAGGGTGATGTTGATTACTATGTTGGTGCAGTGCAAGGAGTTGCTAATTTTGGCATACGTATGTGTAGGATGATGTTGATTTCTGTGTTGGTGCAGTGCAAGGAGTTGCTAATTTTGACATACGTATGTGTAGGGTGATGTTGATTTCTATGTTGGTGCAGTATAAGGTGTTGCTAATTTTGACATACGTATGTGTAGGGTAATGTTGATTTCTATGTTGGTGCAGTGCAAGGAGTTGCTAATTTTGGCATACGTATGTGTAGGATGATGTTGATTTCTATGTTGGTGCAGTGCAAGGAGTTGCTTATTTTGACATACGTATGTGTAGGATGATGTTGATTTCTGTGTTGGTGCAGTGCAAGGAGTTGCTAATTTTGACATACGTATGTGTAGGGTGATGTTGATTTCTATGTTGGTGCAGTATAAGGTGTTGCTAATTTTGACATACGTATGTGTAGGGTGATGTTGATTACTATGTTGGTGCAGTATAAGGAGTTGCTTATTTTGACATACGTATGTGTAGGGTGATGTTGATTTCTATGTTGGTGCAGTGTAAGGAGTTGCTAATTTTGACATATGTATGTGTAGGGTGATGTTGATTTCTATGTTGGTCCAGTGCAAGGAGTTGCTAATTTTGACATATGTATGTGTAGGGTGATGTTGATTTTAATTTTGGTGCAGTGTAAGGAGTTGCTAATTTTGACATACGTATGTGTAGGGTGATGTTGATTTCTGTGTTGGTGCAGTGCAAGGAGTTGCTTATTTTGACATACGTATGTGTAGGGTGATGTTGATTTTTATTTTGGTGCAGTGTAAGGAGTTGCTAATTTTGACATACGTATGTGTAGGGTGATGTCCATGATTTCTATGTTGGTGCAGAGCAAGGAGTTGCTAATTTTGACATACGTATGTGTAGGGTAATGTTGATTTCTATGTTGGTGCCGTGCAAGGAGTTGCTAATTTTGACATACATATGTGTAGGGTGATGTTGATTTCTATGTTGGTGCAGTCTAAGGAGTTGCTAATTTTGACATACGTATGTGTAAGGTAATGTTGATTTCTATGTTTGTGCAGTATAAGGTGTTGCTAATTTTGACATACGTATGTGTAGGATAATGTTGATTTCTATGTTGGTGCAGTCCAAAGAGTTGCTAATTTTGACATACTTATTTGTAGAATAATGTTGATTACTATGTTTGTGCAGTATAAGGTGTTGCTAATTTTGACATACGTATGTGTAGGGTAATGTTGATTTCTATGTTGGTGCAGTGCAAGGAGTTGCTAATTTTGACATACGTATGTGTAGGGTGATGTTGATTACTATGTTGGTGCAGTATAAGGAGTTGCTTATTTTGACGTACGTATGTGTAGGGTGATGTTGATTTCTTTGTTGGTGCAGTGTAAGGAGTTGCTAATTTTGACATACGTATGTGTAGGGTGATGTTGATTTCTATGTTGGTCCAGTGCAAGGAGTTGCTAATTTTGACATATGTATGTGTAGGGTGATGTTGATTTTTATTTTGGTGCAGTGTAAGGAGTTGCTAATTTTGACATTTGTATGTGTAGGGTGATGTTGATTTCTATGATGGTGCAGTGTAAGGAGTTGTTAATTTTGACATACGTATGTGTAGGGTAATGTTGATTTCTGTGTTGGTGCAGTGCAAGGAGTTGCTAATTTTGACATACGTATATGTAGGGTGATGTTGATTTTTATTTTGGTGCAGTGTAAGGAGTTGCTAATTTTGACATACGTATGTGTAGGGTAATGTTGATTTCTATGTTGGTGCCGTGCAAGGAGTTGCTAATTTTGACATACGTATGTGTAGGGTGATGTTGTTTCCTATGTTGGTGCAGTCCAAGGAGTTGCTAATTTTGACATACGTATGTGTAGGGTGATGTTGATTTCTATGTTGGTGCAGTGTAAGGAGTTGCTAATTTTGACATACGTATGTGTAGGGTGATGTTGATTACTATGTTGGTGCAGTGCAAGGAGTTGCTAATTTTGACATACGTATGTGTAGGGTGATGTTGTGTTCTATGTTGGTGCAGTGTAAGGAGTTGCTAATTTTGACATACGTATGTGTAGGGTGATGTTGATTTCTATGTTGGTGCGGTGTAAGGAGTTGCTAATTTTGACATACGTATGTGTAGGGTAATGTTGATTTCTATGTTTGTGCAGTATAAGGTGTTGCTAATTTTGACATACGTATGTGTAGGATAATGTTGATTTCTATGTTGGTGCAGTCCAAAGAGTTGCTAATTTTGACATACGTATTTGTAGAATAATGTTGATTACTATGTTGGTGCAGTGTAAGGTGTTGCTAATTTTGACATACGTATGTGTAGGGTAATGTTGATTTCTATGTTGGTGCAGTGCAAGGAGTTGCTAATTTTGACATACGTATGTGTAGGGTGATGTTGATTTCTATGTTGGTGCAGTATAAGGTGTTGCTAATTTTGACATACGTATGTGTAGGGTAATGTTGATTTCTATGTTGGTGCAGTGCAAGGAGTTGCTAATTTTGACATACGTATGTGTAGGGTGATGTTGATTACTATGTTGGTGCAGTATAAGGAGTTGCTTATTTTGACGTACGTATGTGTAGGGTGATGTTGATTTCTTTGTTGGTGCAGTGTAAGGAGTTGCTAATTTTGACATACGTATGTGTAGGGTGATGTTGATTTCTATGTTGGTCCAGTGCAAGGAGTTGCTAATTTTGACATATGTGTGTGTAGGGTGATGTTGATTACTATGTTGGTGCAGTGCAAGGAGTTGCTAATTTTGGCATACGTATGTGTAGGATGATGTTGATTTCTGTGTTGGTGCAGTGCAAGGAGTTGCTAATTTTGACATACGTATGTGTAGGGTGATGTTGATTTCTATGTTGGTGCAGTATAAGGTGTTGCTAATTTTGACATACGTATGTGTAGGGTAATGTTGATTTCTATGTTGGTGCAGTGCAAGGAGTTGCTAATTTTGGCATACGTATGTGTAGGATGATGTTGATTTCTATGTTGGTGCAGTGCAAGGAGTTGCTTATTTTGACATACGTATGTGTAGGATGATGTTGATTTCTGTGTTGGTGCAGTGCAAGGAGTTGCTAATTTTGACATACGTATGTGTAGGGTGATGTTGATTTCTATGTTGGTGCAGTATAAGGTGTTGCTAATTTTGACATACGTATGTGTAGGGTGATGTTGATTACTATGTTGGTGCAGTATAAGGAGTTGCTTATTTTGACATACGTATGTGTAGGGTGATGTTGATTTCTATGTTGGTGCAGTGTAAGGAGTTGCTAATTTTGACATATGTATGTGTAGGGTGATGTTGATTTCTATGTTGGTCCAGTGCAAGGAGTTGCTAATTTTGACATATGTATGTGTAGGGTGATGTTGATTTTAATTTTGGTGCAGTGTAAGGAGTTGCTAATTTTGACATACGTATGTGTAGGGTGATGTTGATTTCTGTGTTGGTGCAGTGCAAGGAGTTGCTTATTTTGACATACGTATGTGTAGGGTGATGTTGATTTTTATTTTGGTGCAGTGTAAGGAGTTGCTAATTTTGACATACGTATGTGTAGGGTGATGTCCATGATTTCTATGTTGGTGCAGTGCAAGGAGTTGCTAATTTTGACATACGTATGTGTAGGGTAATGTTGATTTCTATGTTGGTGCCGTGCAAGGAGTTGCTAATTTTGACATACATATGTGTAGGGTGATGTTGATTTCTATGTTGGTGCAGTCTAAGGAGTTGCTAATTTTGACATACGTATGTGTAGGGTAATGTCGATTTCTATGTTTGTGCAGTATAAGGTGTTGCTAATTTTGACATACGTATGTGTAGGATAATGTTGATTTCTATGTTGGTGCAGTCCAAAGAGTTGCTAATTTTGACATACGTATTTGTAGAATAATGTTGATTACTATGTTTGTGCAGTATAAGGTGTTGCTAATTTTGACATACGTATGTGTAGGGTAATGTTGATTTCTATGTTGGTGCAGTGCAAGGAGTTGCTAATTTTGACATACGTATGTGTAGGGTGATGTTGATTACTATGTTGGTGCAGTATAAGGAGTTGCTTATTTTGACGTACGTATGTGTAGGGTGATGTTGATTTCTTTGTTGGTGCAGTGTAAGGAGTTGCTAATTTTGACATACGTATGTGTAGGGTGATGTTGATTTCTATGTTGGTCCAGTGCAAGGAGTTGCTAATTTTGACATATGTATGTGTAGGGTGATGTTGATTTTTATTTTGGTGCAGTGTAAGGAGTTGCTAATTTTGACATTTGTATGTGTAGGGTGATGTTGATTTCTATGATGGTGCAGTGTAAGGAGTTGTTAATTTTGACATACGTATGTGTAGGGTAATGTTGATTTCTGTGTTGGTGCAGTGCAAGGAGTTGCTAATTTTGACATACGTATATGTAGGGTGATGTTGATTTTTATTTTGGTGCAGTGTAAGGAGTTGCTAATTTTGACATACGTATGTGTAGGGTAATGTTGATTTCTATGTTGGTGCCGTGCAAGGAGTTGCTAATTTTGACATACGTATGTGTAGGGTGATGTTGTTTCCTATGTTGGTGCAGTCCAAGGAGTTGCTAATTTTGACATACGTATGTGTAGGGTGATGTTGATTTCTATGTTGGTGCAGTGTAAGGAGTTGCTAATTTTGACATACGTATGTGTAGGGTGATGTTGATTACTATGTTGGTGCAGTGCAAGGAGTTGCTAATTTTGACATACGTATGTGTAGGGTGATGTTGTGTTCTATGTTGGTGCAGTGTAAGGAGTTGCTAATTTTGACATACGTATGTGTAGGGTGATGTTGATTTCTATGTTGGTGCGGTGTAAGGAGTTGCTAATTTTGACATACGTATGTGTAGGGTGATGTTGATTACTATGTTGGAGCAGTATATAGATTTGCTGATTTTGACATACGTATGTGTAGGGTGATGTTGATTTCTATGTTGGTGCAGTTTAAGGAGTTGCTAATTTTGACATACGTATGTGTTGGGTGATGTTGATTTCTATGTTGGTTCAGTGTAAGGAGTTGCTAATTTTGACATATGTGTGTGTAGGGTGATGTTGATTACTATGTTGGTGCAGTGCAAGGAGTTGCTAATTTTGACATACGTATGTGTAGGGTGATGTTGATTACTATGTTGGTGCAGTGCAAAGAGTTGCTAATTTTGACATACGTATGTGTAGGGTGATGTTGTTTTTTATGTTGGTGCAGTCTAAGGAGTTGCTAATTTTGACATGCGTATGTGTAGGGTGATGTTGATTTTTATGTTGGTCCAGTGCAAGGAGTTGCTAATTTTGACATACGTATGTGTCGGGTGATGTTGATTTCTATGTTGGTGCAGTGTAAGGAGTTGCTAATTTTGACATACGTATGTGTAGGGTGATGTTGATTACTATGTTGGTGCAGTATAAGGAGTTGCTAATTTTGACATACGTATGTGTAGGGTGATGTTGATTTCTATGTTGGTGCAGTGTAAGGAGTTGCTAATTTTGACATACGTATGTGTAGGGTGATGTTGATTTCTATGTTGGTCCAGTGCAAGGAGTTGCTAATTTTGACATACGTGTGTGTAGGGTGATGTTGATTACTATGTTGGTCCAGTGCAAGGAGTTGCTAATTTTGACATACTTATGTGTAGGGTAATGATGATTTCTATGTTGGTGCCGTGCAAGGAGTTGCTAATTTTGACATACGTATGTGTAGGGTAATGTTGATTTCTATGTTGGTGCCGTGCAAGGAGTTGCTAATTTTGACATACGTATGTGTAGGGTGATGTTGTTTTCTATGTTGGTGCAGTGTAAGGAGTTGCTAATTTTGACATACGTATGTGTAGTGTGATGTTGATTACTGTGTTGGTGCAGTCTAGGGAGTTGCTAATTTTGACATACATATGTGTAGGGTGATGTTGATTACTATGTTGGTGCAGTATAAGGAGTTGCTAATTTTGACATATGTATGTGTAGGGTGATGTTTTTTCCATGTTGGTCCAGTGCAGGGAGTTGCTAATTTTGACATATGTATGTGTAGGGTGATGTTGATTTCTATGTTGGTCCAGTGCAGGGAGTTGCTAATTTTGACATACTTATGTGTTGGGTGATGTTGATTTCTATGTTGGTCCAGTGCAAGTAGTTGCTAATTTTGACATACGTGTGTGTAGGCTGATGTTGATTACTATGTTGGTGCAGTGCAAGGAGTTGCTAATTTTGACATACGCATGTGTAGGGTGATGTTGATTTCTATGTTGGTCCAGTGCAAGGAGTTGCTAATTTTGACATACGTGTGTGTAGGGTGATGTTGATTACTATGTTGGTGCAGTGCAAGGAGTTGCTAATTTTGACATACGTATGTGTAGGATGATGTTGATTACTATGTTGGTGCAGTGCAAGGAGTTGCTAATTTTGACATACTTATGTGTAGGGTAATGATGATTTCTATGTTGGTGCCGTGCAAGGAGTTGCTAATTTTGACATACGTATGTGTAGGGTAATGTTGATTTCTATGTTGGTCCATTTCAAGGAGTTGCTAATTTTGACATACGTATGTGTAGGGTGATGTTGTTTTCTATGTTGGTGCAGTGTAAGGAGTAGCTAATTTTGACATACGTATGTGTAGGGTGATGTTGATTTCTATGTTGGTCCAGTGCAAGGAGTTGCTAATTTTGACATACGTGTGTGTAGGGTGATGTTGATTACTATGTTGGTGCAGTGCAAGGAGTTGCTAATTTTGACATACTTATGTGTAGGGTAATGTTGATTTCTATGTTGGTCCAGTGCAAGGAGTTGCTAATTTTGACATACGTATGTGTAGGGTGATGTTGTTTTCTACGTTGGTGCAGTCTAAGGAGTTGCTAATTTTGACATACGTGTGTGTAGGGTGATGTTGATTACTATGTTGGTGCAGTGCAAGGAGTTGCTAATTTTGACATACGTATGTGTAGGGTGATGTTGATTTCTATGTTGGTGCTGTGTAAGGAGTTGCTAATTTTGACATACGTATGTGTAGGGTAATGTTGATTTCTATGTTGGTGCAGTGCAAGGAGTTGCTAATTTTGACATGTGTATGTGTAGGGTGATGTTGATTTCTATGTTGGTCCAGTGCAAGTAGTTGCTAATTTTGACATACGTGTGTGTAGGCTGAAGTTGATTACTATGTTGGTGCAGTGCAAGGAGTTGCTAATTTTGACATACGCATGTGTAGGGTGATGTTGATTTCTATGTTGGTCCAGTGCAAGGAGTTGCTAATTTTGACATACGTGTGTGTAGGGTGATGTTGATTACTATGTTGGTGCAGTGCAAGGAGTTGCTAATTTTGACATACTTATGTGTAGGGTAATGTTGATTTCTATGTTGGTCCAGTGCAAGGAGTTGCTAATTTTGACATACGTATGTGTAGGGTGATGTTGTTTTCTACGTTGGTGCAGTCTAAGGAGTTGCTAATTTTGACATACGTGTGTGTAGGGTGATGTTGATTACCATGTTGGTGCAGTGCAAGGAGTTGCTAATTTTGACATACGTATGTGTAGGGTGATGTTGATTTCTATGTTGGTGCTGTGTAAGGAGTTGCTAATTTTGACATACGTATGTGTAGGGTAATGTTGATTTCTATGTTGGTGCAGTGCAAGGAGTTGCTAATTTTGACATATGTATGTGTAGGGTGATGTTGATTTCTATGTTGGTCCAGTGCAAGTAGTTGCTAATTTTGACATACGTGTGTGTAGGCTGATGTTGATTACTATGTTGGTGCAGTGCAAGGAGTTGCTAATTTTGACATACGCATGTGTAGGGTAATGTTGATTTCTATGTTGGTCCAGTGCAAGGAGTTGCTAATTTTGACATACGTGTGTGTAGGGTGATGTTGATTACTATGTTGGTGCAGTGCAAGGAGTTGCTAATTTTGACATACGTATGTGTAGGGTGATGTTGATTACTATGTTGGTGCAGTGCAAGGAGTTGCTAATTTTGACATACTTATGTGTAGGGTAATGATGATTTCTATGTTGGTGCCGTGCAAGGAGTTGCTAATTTTGACATACGTATGTGTAGGGTAATGTTGATTTCTATGTTGGTCCAGTGCAAGGAGTTGCTAATTTTGACATACGTATGTGTAGGGTGATGTTGTTTTCTACGTTGGTGCAGTCTAAGGAGTTGCTAATTTTGACATACGTGTGTGTAGGGTGATGTTCATTACTATGTTGGTGCAGTGCAAGGAGTTGCTAATTTTGACATACGTATGTGTAGGGTGATGTTGATTTCTATGTTGGTGCTGTGTAAGGAGTTGCTAATTTTGACATACGTATGTGTAGGGTAATGTTGATTTCTATGTTGGTGCAGTGCAAGGAGTTGCTAATTTTGACATATGTATGTGTAGGGTGATGTTGATTTCTATGTTGGTCCCGTGCAAGGAGTTGCTAATTTTGACATACGTGTGTGTAGGGTGATGTTGATTACTATGTTGGTGCAGTGCAAGGAGTTGCTAATTTTGACATATGTATGTGTAGGGTGATGTTGATTTCTATGTTGGTCCAGTGCAAGGAGTTGCTAATTTTGACATACGTGTGTGTAGGGTGATGTTGATTACTATGTTGGTGCAGTGCAAGGAGTTGCTAATTTTGACATACGTATGTGTAGGGTGATGTTGATTTCTATGTTGGTCCAGTGCAAGGAGTTGCTAATTTTGACATGCGTATGTGTAGGGTGATGTTGATTACTATGTTGGTGCAGTATAAGGAGTTGCTAATTTTGACATACGTATGTGTAGGGTAATGTTGATTTCTATGTTGGTGAAGTGCAAGGAGTTGCTAATTTTGACATACGTATGTGTAGGGTAATGTTGATTTTTATGTTGGTCCAGTGCAAGGAGTTGCTAATTTTGACATACGTATGTGTAGGGTGATGTTGTTTTCTACGTTGGAGCAGTCTAAGGAGTTGGTAATTTTGACATACGTATGTGTAGGGTGATGTTGATTTCTATGTTGGTGCAGTATAAGGAGTTGCTAATTTAGACATACGTATGTGTAGGGTGATGTTGATTACTATGTTGGTGCAGTATAAGGAGTTGCTAATTTTGACATACGTATGTGTAGGGTGATGTTGATTTCTATGTTGGTCCAGTGCAAGGAGTTGCTAATTTTGACATACGTGTGTGTAGGGTGATGTTGATTACTATGTTGGTGCAGTGCAAGGAGTTGCTAATTTTGACATATGTATGTGTAGGGTGATGTTGATTTCTATGTTGGTGCAGTATAAGGAGTTGCTAATTTAGACATACGTATGTGTAGGGTGATGTTGATTACTATGTTGGTGCAGTGTAAGGAGTTGTTAATTTTGACATACGTGTGTGTGTAGGGTGATGTTGATTACTATGTTGGTGCAGTGCAAGGAGTTGCTAATTTTGACATACGTGTGTGTAGGGTGATCTTGATTACTATGTTGGTGCAGTGCAAGGAGTTGCTAATTTTGACATACGTATGTGTAGGGTGATGTTGATTTCTATGTTGGTCCAGTGCAAGGAGTTGCTTATTTTGACATACGTATGTGTAGGGTGATGTTGATTTCTATGTTGGTGCAGTGTAAGGAGTTGCTAATTTTGACATACGTATGTGTAGGGTGATGTTGATTTCTATGTTGGTCCAGTGCAAGGAGTTGCTAATTTTGACATACGTGTGTGTAGGGTGATGTTGATTACTATGTTGGTCCAGTGCAAGGAGTTGCTAATTTTGACATACGTGTGTGTAGGGTGATGTTGATTACTATGTTGGTGCAGTGCAAGGAGTTGCTAATTTTGACATACTTATGTGTAGGGTAATGTTGATTTCTATGTTGGTCCAGTGCAAGGTGTTGCTAATTTTGACATACGTACGTGTAGGGTGATGTTGATTACTATGTTGGTGCAGTGCAAGGAGTTGCTAATTTTGACATACTTATGTGTAGGGTAATGTTGATTTCTATGTTGGTCCAGTGCAAGGAGTTGCTAATTTTGACATACGTATGTGTAGGGTGATGTTGATTACTATGTTGGTGCAGTATAAGGAGTTGCTAATTTTGACATACTTATGTGTAGGGTAATGTTGATTTCTATGTTGGTCCAGTGCAAGGAGTTGCTAATTTTGACATACGTATGTGTAGGGTGATGTTGATTACTATGTTGGTGCAGTATAAGGAGTTGCTTATTTTGACATACGTATGTGTAGGGTGATGTTGATTTCTATGTTGGTGCAGTATAAGGAGTTGCTAATTTAGACATACGTATGTGTAGGGTGATGTTGATTACTATGTTGGTGCAGTGTAAGGAGTTGTTAATTTTGACATACGTGTGTGTGTAGGGTGATGTTGATTACTATGTTGGTGCAGTGCAAGGAGTTGCTAATTTTGACATACGTGTGTGTAGGGTGATGTTGATTACTATGTTGGTGCAGTGCAAGGAGTTGCTAATTTTGACATACGTATGTGTAGGGTGATGTTGATTTCTATGTTGGTCCAGTGCAAGGAGTTGCTTATTTTGACATACGTATGTGTAGGGTGATGTTGATTTCTATGTTGGTGCAGTGTAAGGAGTTGCTAATTTTGACATACGTATGTGTAGGGTGATGTTGATTTCTATGTTGGTCCAGTGCAAGGAGTTGCTAATTTTGACATACGTGTGTGTAGGGTGATGTTGATTACTATGTTGGTCCAGTGCAAGGAGTTGCTAATTTTGACATACGTGTGTGTAGGGTGATGTTGATTACTATGTTGGTGCAGTATAAGGAGTTGCTAATTTTGACATACTTATGTGTAGGGTAATGTTGATTTCTATGTTGGTCCAGTTCAAGGAGTTGCTAATTTTGACATACGTATGTGTAGGGTGATGTTGATTACTATGTTGGTGCAGTATAAGGAGTTGCTTATTTTGACATACGTATGTGTAGGGTGATGTTGATTTCTATGTTGGTGCAGTGTAAGGAGTTGCTAATTTTGACATACGTATGTGTAGGGTGATGTTGATTTCTATGTTGGTCCAGTGCAAGGAGTTGCTAATTTTGACATATGTATGTGTAGGGTGATGTTGATTTCTATGTTGGTCCAGTGCAAGGAGTTGCTAATTTTGACATACGTGTGTGTAGGGTGATGTTGATTACTATGTTGGTGCAGTGCAAGGAGTTGCTAATTTTGACATACGTATGTGTAGGGTGATGTTGATTTCTATGTTGGTCCAGTGCAAGGAGTTGCTAATTTTGACATGCGTATGTGTAGGGTGATGTTGATTACTATGTTGGTGCAGTATAAGGAGTTGCTAATTTTGACATACGTATGTGTAGGGTAATGTTGATTTCTATGTTGGTGAAGTGCAAGGAGTTGCTAATTTTGACATACGTATGTGTAGGGTAATGATGATTTCTATGTTGGTGCCGTGCAAGGAGTTGCTAATTTTGACATACGTATGTGTAGGGTAATGTTGATTTTTATGTTGGTCCAGTGCAAGGAGTTGCTAATTTTGACATACGTATGTGTAGGGTGATGTTGTTTTCTACGTTGGTGCAGTCTAAGGAGTTGGTAATTTTGACATACGTATGTGTAGGGTGATGTTGATTTCTATGTTGGTGCAGTATAAGGAGTTGCTAATTTAGACATACGTATGTGTAGGGTGATGTTGATTACTATGTTGGTGCAGTATAAGGAGTTGCTAATTTTGACATACGTATGTGTAGGGTGATGTTGATTTCTATGTTGGTCCAGTGCAAGGAGGTGCTAATTTTGACATACGTGTGTGTAGGGTGATGTTGATTACTATGTTGGTGCAGTGCAAGGAGTTGCTAATTTTGACATATGTATGTGTAGGGTGATGTTGATTTCTATGTTGGTGCAGTATAAGGAGTTGCTAATTTAGACATACGTATGTGTAGGGTGATGTTGATTACTATGTTGGTGCAGTGTAAGGAGTTGTTAATTTTGACATACGTGTGTGTGTAGGGTGATGTTGATTACTATGTTGGTGCAGTGCAAGGAGTTGCTAATTTTGACATACGTGTGTGTAGGGTGATGTTGATTACTATGTTGGTGCAGTGCAAGGAGTTGCTAATTTTGACATACGTATGTGTAGGGTGATGTTGATTTCTATGTTGGTCCAGTGCAAGGAGTTGCTTATTTTAACATACGTATGTGTAGGGTGATGTTGATTTCTATGTTGGTGCAGTGTAAGGAGTTGCTAATTTTGACATACGTATGTGTAGGGTGATGTTGATTTCTATGTTGGTCCAGTGCAAGGAGTTGCTAATTTTGACATACGTGTGTGTAGGGTGATGTTGATTACTATGTTGGTCCAGTGCAAGGAGTTGCTAATTTTGACATACGTGTGTGTAGGGTGATGTTGATTACTATGTTGGTGCAGTGCAAGGAGTTGCTAATTTTGACATACTTATGTGTAGGGTAATGTTGATTTCTATGTTGGTCCAGTGCAAGGAGTTGCTAATTTTGACATACGTATGTGTAGGGTGATGTTGATTACTATGTTGGTGCAGTGCAAGGAGTTGCTAATTTTGACATACTTATGTGTAGGGTAATGTTGATTTCTATGTTGGTCCAGTGCAAGGAGTTGCTAATTTTGACATACGTATGTGTAGGGTGATGTTGATTACTATGTTGGTGCAGTATAAGGAGTTGCTAATTTTGACATACTTATGTGTAGGGTAATGTTGATTTCTATGTTGGTCCAGTGCAAGGAGTTGCTAATTTTGACATACGTATGTGTAGGGTGATGTTGATTACTATGTTGGTGCAGTATAAGGAGTTGCTTATTTTGACATACGTATGTGTAGGGTGATGTTGATTTCTATGTTGGTGCAGTATAAGGAGTTGCTAATTTAGACATACGTATGTGTAGGGTGATGTTGATTACTATGTTGGTGCAGTGTAAGGAGTTGTTAATTTTGACATACGTGTGTGTGTAGGGTGATGTTGATTACTATGTTGGTGCAGTGCAAGGAGTTGCTAATTTTGACATACGTGTGTGTAGGGTGATGTTGATTACTATGTTGGTGCAGTGCAAGGAGTTGCTAATTTTGACATACGTATGTGTAGGGTGATGTTGATTTCTATGTTGGTCCAGTGCAAGGAGTTGCTTATTTTGACATACGTATGTGTAGGGTGATGTTGATTTCTATGTTGGTGCAGTGTAAGGAGTTGCTAATTTTGACATACGTATGTGTAGGGTGATGTTGATTTCTATGTTGGTCCAGTGTAAGGAGTTGCTAATTTTGACATACGTGTGTGTAGGGTGATGTTGATTACTATGTTGGTCCAGTGCAAGGAGTTGCTAATTTTGACATACGTGTGTGTAGGGTGATGTTGATTACTATGTTGGTGCAGTATAAGGAGTTGCTAATTTTGACATACTTATGTGTAGGGTAATGTTGATTTCTATGTTGGTCCAGTTCAAGGAGTTGCTAATTTTGACATACGTATGTGTAGGGTGATGTTGATTACTATGTTGGTGCAGTATAAGGAGTTGCTTATTTTGACATACGTATGTGTAGGGTGATGTTGATTTCTATGTTGGTGCAGTGTAAGGAGTTGCTAATTTTGACATACGTATGTGTAGGGTGATGTTGATTTCTATGTTGGTCCAGTGCAAGGAGTTGCTAATTTTGACATACGTGTGTGTAGGGTGATGTTGATTACTATGTTGGTGCAGTGCAAGGAGTTGCTAATTTTGACATACTTATGTGTAGGGTAATGTTGATTTCTATGTTGGTCCAGTGCAAGGAGTTGCTAATTTTGACATACGTATGTGTAGGGTGATGTTGTTTTCTACGTTGGTGCAGTCTAAGGAGTTGCTAATTTTGACATACGTGTGTGTAGGGTGATGTTGATTACTATGTTGGTGCAGTGCAAGGAGTTGCTAATTTTGACATACGTATGTGTAGGGTGATGTTGATTTCTATGTTGGTGCTGTGTAAGGAGTTGCTAATTTTGACATACGTATGTGTATGGTAATGTTGATTTCTATGTTGGTGCAGTGCAAGGAGTTGCTAATTTTGACATATGTATGTGTAGGGTGATGTTGATTTCTATGTTGGTCCAGTGCAAGTAGTTGCTAATTTTGACATACGTGTGTGTAGGCTGATGTTGATTACTATGTTGGTGCAGTGCAAGGAGTTGCTAATTTTGACATACGCATGTGTAGGGTGATGTTGATTTCTATGTTGGTCCAGTGCAAGGAGTTGCTTATTTTAACATACGTATGTGTAGGGTGATGTTGATTTCTATGTTGGTGCAGTGTAAGGAGTTGCTAATTTTGACATACGTATGTGTAGGGTGATGTTGATTTCTATGTTGGTCCAGTGCAAGGAGTTGCTAATTTTGACATACGTGTGTGTAGGGTGATGTTGATTACTATGTTGGTCCAGTGCAAGGAGTTGCTAATTTTGACATACGTGTGTGTAGGGTGATGTTGATTACTATGTTGGTGCAGTGCAAGGAGTTGCTAATTTTGACATACTTATGTGTAGGGTAATGTTGATTTCTATGTTGGTCCAGTGCAAGGAGTTGCTAATTTTGACATACGTATGTGTAGGGTGATGTTGATTACTATGTTGGTGCAGTGCAAGGAGTTGCTAATTTTGACATACTTATGTGTAGGGTAATGTTGATTTCTATGTTGGTCCAGTGCAAGGAGTTGCTAATTTTGACATACGTATGTGTAGGGTGATGTTGATTACTATGTTGGTGCAGTATAAGGAGTTGCTAATTTTGACATACTTATGTGTAGGGTAATGTTGATTTCTATGTTGGTCCAGTGCAAGGAGTTGCTAATTTTGACATACGTATGTGTAGGGTGATGTTGATTACTATGTTGGTGCAGTATAAGGAGTTGCTTATTTTGACATACGTATGTGTAGGGTGATGTTGATTTCTATGTTGGTGCAGTATAAGGAGTTGCTAATTTAGACATACGTATGTGTAGGGTGATGTTGATTACTATGTTGGTGCAGTGTAAGGAGTTGTTAATTTTGACATACGTGTGTGTGTAGGGTGATGTTGATTACTATGTTGGTGCAGTGCAAGGAGTTGCTAATTTTGACATACGTGTGTGTAGGGTGATGTTGATTACTATGTTGGTGCAGTGCAAGGAGTTGCTAATTTTGACATACGTATGTGTAGGGTGATGTTGATTTCTATGTTGGTCCAGTGCAAGGAGTTGCTTATTTTGACATACGTATGTGTAGGGTGATGTTGATTTCTATGTTGGTGCAGTGTAAGGAGTTGCTAATTTTGACATACGTATGTGTAGGGTGATGTTGATTTCTATGTTGGTCCAGTGTAAGGAGTTGCTAATTTTGACATACGTGTGTGTAGGGTGATGTTGATTACTATGTTGGTCCAGTGCAAGGAGTTGCTAATTTTGACATACGTGTGTGTAGGGTGATGTTGATTACTATGTTGGTGCAGTATAAGGAGTTGCTAATTTTGACATACTTATGTGTAGGGTAATGTTGATTTCTATGTTGGTCCAGTTCAAGGAGTTGCTAATTTTGACATACGTATGTGTAGGGTGATGTTGATTACTATGTTGGTGCAGTATAAGGAGTTGCTTATTTTGACATACGTATGTGTAGGGTGATGTTGATTTCTATGTTGGTGCAGTGTAAGGAGTTGCTAATTTTGACATACGTATGTGTAGGGTGATGTTGATTTCTATGTTGGTCCAGTGCAAGGAGTTGCTAATTTTGACATACGTGTGTGTAGGGTGATGTTGATTACTATGTTGGTGCAGTGCAAGGAGTTGCTAATTTTGACATACTTATGTGTAGGGTAATGTTGATTTCTATGTTGGTCCAGTGCAAGGAGTTGCTAATTTTGACATACGTATGTGTAGGGTGATGTTGTTTTCTACGTTGGTGCAGTCTAAGGAGTTGCTAATTTTGACATACGTGTGTGTAGGGTGATGTTGATTACTATGTTGGTGCAGTGCAAGGAGTTGCTAATTTTGACATACGTATGTGTAGGGTGATGTTGATTTCTATGTTGGTGCTGTGTAAGGAGTTGCTAATTTTGACATACGTATGTGTATGGTAATGTTGATTTCTATGTTGGTGCAGTGCAAGGAGTTGCTAATTTTGACATATGTATGTGTAGGGTGATGTTGATTTCTATGTTGGTCCAGTGCAAGTAGTTGCTAATTTTGACATACGTGTGTGTAGGCTGATGTTGATTACTATGTTGGTGCAGTGCAAGGAGTTGCTAATTTTGACATACGCATGTGTAGGGTGATGTTGATTTCTATGTTGGTCCAGTGCAAGGAGTTGCTAATTTTGACATACGTGTGTGTAGGGTGATGTTGATTACTATGTTGGTGCAGTGCAAGGAGTTGCTTATTTTGACGTACGTATGTGTAGGGTGATGTTGATTACTATGTTGGTGCAGTATAAGGAGTTGCTTATTTTGACATACTTATGTGTAGGGTGATGTTGATTTCTATGTTGGTGCAGTGTAAGGAGTTGCTAATTTTGACATACGTATGTGTAGGGTGATGTTGATTACTATGTTGGTGCAGTATAAGGAGTTGCTAATTTTGACATACTTATGTGTAGGGTAATGTTGATTTCTATGTTGGTCCAGTGCAAGGAGTTGCTAATTTTGACATACGTATGGGTAGGGTGATGTTGATTACTATGTTGGTGCAGTATAAGGAGTTGCTTATTTTGACATACGTATGTGTAGGGTGATGTTGATTTCTATGTTGGTGCAGTATAAGGAGTTGCTAATTTAGACATACGTATGTGTAGGGTGATGTTGATTACTATGTTGGTGCAGTGTAAGGAGTTGTTAATTTTGACATACGTGTGTGTGTAGGGTGATGTTGATTACTATGTTGGTGCAGTGCAAGGAGTTGCTAATTTTGACATACGTGTGTGTAGGGTGATGTTGATTACTATGTTGGTGCAGTGCAAGGAGTTGCTAATTTTGACATACGTATGTGTAGGGTGATGTTGATTTCTATGTTGGTCCAGTGCAAGGAGTTGCTTATTTTGACATACGTATGTGTAGGGTGATGTTGATTTCTATGTTGGTGCAGTGTAAGGAGTTGCTAATTTTGACATACGTATGTGTAGGGTGATGTTGATTTCTATGTTGGTCCAGTGCAAGGAGTTGCTAATTTTGACATACGTGTGTGTAGGGTGATGTTGATTACTATGTTGGTCCAGTGCAAGGAGTTGCTAATTTTGACATACGTGTGTGTAGGGTGATGTTGATTACTATGTTGGTGCAGTGCAAGGAGTTGCTTATTTTGACATACTTATGTGTAGGGTAATGTTGATTTCTATGTTGGTCCAGTTCAAGGAGTTGCTAATTTTGACATACGTATGTGTAGGGTGATGTTGATTACTATGTTGGTGCAGTATAAGGAGTTGCTTATTTTGACATACGTATGTGTAGGGTGATGTTGATTTCTATGTTGGTGCAGTGTAAGGAGTTGCTAATTTTGACATACGTATGTGTAGGGTGATGTTGATTTCTATGTTGGTCCAGTGCAAGGAGTTGCTAATTTTGACATACGTGTGTGTAGGGTGATGTTGATTACTATGTTGGTGCAGTGCAAGGAGTTGCTAATTTTGACATACTTATGTGTAGGGTAATGTTGATTTCTATGTTGGTCCAGTGCAAGGAGTTGCTCATTTTGACATACGTATGTGTAGGGTGATGTTGTTTTCTACGTTGGTGCAGTCTAAGGAGTTGCTAATTTTGACATACGTGTGTGTAGGGTGATGTTGATTACTATGTTGGTGCAGTGCAAGGAGTTGCTAATTTTGACATACGTATGTGTAGGGTGATGTTGATTTCTATGTTGGTGCTGTGTAAGGAGTTGCTAATTTTGACATACGTATGTGTATGGTAATGTTGATTTCTATGTTGGTGCAGTGCAAGGAGTTGCTAATTTTGACATATGTATGTGTAGGGTGATGTTGATTTCTATGTTGGTCCAGTGCAAGTAGTTGCTAATTTTGACATACGTGTGTGTAGGCTGATGTTGATTACTATGTTGGTGCAGTGCAAGGAGTTGCTAATTTTGACATACGTATGTGTAGGGTGATGTTGATTTCTATGTTGGTCCAGTGCAAGGAGTTGCTAATTTTGACATACGTGTGTGTAGGGTGATGTTGATTACTATGTTGGTGCAGTGCAAGGAGTTGCTAATTTTGACATACTTATGTGTAGGGTAATGTTGATTTCTATGTTGGTCCAGTGCAAGGAGTTGCTAATTTTGACATACGTATGTGTAGGGTGATGTTGTTTTCTACGTTGGTGCAGTCTAAGGAGTTGCTAATTTTGACATACGTGTGTGTAGGGTGATGTTGATTACTATGTTGGTGCAGTGCAAGGAGTTGCTAATTTTGACATACGTATGTGTAGGGTGATGTTGATTTCTATGTTGGTGCTGTGTAAGGAGTTGCTAATTTTGACATACGTGTGTGTAGGGTGATGTTGATTACTATGTTGGTGCAGTGCAAGGAGTTGCTAATTTTGACATACGCATGTGTAGGGTGATGTTGATTTCTATGTTGGTCCAGTGCAAGGAGTTGCTTATTTTAACATACGTATGTGTAGGGTGATGTTGATTTCTATGTTGGTGCAGTGTAAGGAGTTGCTAATTTTGACATACGTATGTGTAGGGTGATGTTGATTTCTATGTTGGTCCAGTGCAAGGAGTTGCTAATTTTGACATACGTGTGTGTAGGGTGATGTTGATTACTATGTTGGTCCAGTGCAAGGAGTTGCTAATTTTGACATACGTGTGTGTAGGGTGATGTTGATTACTATGTTGGTGCAGTGCAAGGAGTTGCTAATTTTGACATACTTATGTGTAGGGTAATGTTGATTTCTATGTTGGTCCAGTGCAAGGAGTTGCTAATTTTGACATACGTATGTGTAGGGTGATGTTGATTACTATGTTGGTGCAGTGCAAGGAGTTGCTAATTTTGACATACTTATGTGTAGGGTAATGTTGATTTCTATGTTGGTCCAGTGCAAGGAGTTGCTAATTTTGACATACGTATGTGTAGGGTGATGTTGATTACTATGTTGGTGCAGTATAAGGAGTTGCTAATTTTGACATACTTATGTGTAGGGTAATGTTGATTTCTATGTTGGTCCAGTGCAAGGAGTTGCTAATTTTGACATACGTATGTGTAGGGTGATGTTGATTACTATGTTGGTGCAGTATAAGGAGTTGCTTATTTTGACATACGTATGTGTAGGGTGATGTTGATTTCTATGTTGGTGCAGTATAAGGAGTTGCTAATTTAGACATACGTATGTGTAGGGTGATGTTGATTACTATGTTGGTGCAGTGTAAGGAGTTGTTAATTTTGACATACGTGTGTGTGTAGGGTGATGTTGATTACTATGTTGGTGCAGTGCAAGGAGTTGCTAATTTTGACATACGTGTGTGTAGGGTGATGTTGATTACTATGTTGGTGCAGTGCAAGGAGTTGCTAATTTTGACATACGTATGTGTAGGGTGATGTTGATTTCTATGTTGGTCCAGTGCAAGGAGTTGCTTATTTTGACATACGTATGTGTAGGGTGATGTTGATTTCTATGTTGGTGCAGTGTAAGGAGTTGCTAATTTTGACATACGTATGTGTAGGGTGATGTTGATTTCTATGTTGGTCCAGTGTAAGGAGTTGCTAATTTTGACATACGTGTGTGTAGGGTGATGTTGATTACTATGTTGGTCCAGTGCAAGGAGTTGCTAATTTTGACATACGTGTGTGTAGGGTGATGTTGATTACTATGTTGGTGCAGTATAAGGAGTTGCTAATTTTGACATACTTATGTGTAGGGTAATGTTGATTTCTATGTTGGTCCAGTTCAAGGAGTTGCTAATTTTGACATACGTATGTGTAGGGTGATGTTGATTACTATGTTGGTGCAGTATAAGGAGTTGCTTATTTTGACATACGTATGTGTAGGGTGATGTTGATTTCTATGTTGGTGCAGTGTAAGGAGTTGCTAATTTTGACATACGTATGTGTAGGGTGATGTTGATTTCTATGTTGGTCCAGTGCAAGGAGTTGCTAATTTTGACATACGTGTGTGTAGGGTGATGTTGATTACTATGTTGGTGCAGTGCAAGGAGTTGCTAATTTTGACATACTTATGTGTAGGGTAATGTTGATTTCTATGTTGGTCCAGTGCAAGGAGTTGCTAATTTTGACATACGTATGTGTAGGGTGATGTTGTTTTCTACGTTGGTGCAGTCTAAGGAGTTGCTAATTTTGACATACGTGTGTGTAGGGTGATGTTGATTACTATGTTGGTGCAGTGCAAGGAGTTGCTAATTTTGACATACGTATGTGTAGGGTGATGTTGATTTCTATGTTGGTGCTGTGTAAGGAGTTGCTAATTTTGACATACGTATGTGTATGGTAATGTTGATTTCTATGTTGGTGCAGTGCAAGGAGTTGCTAATTTTGACATATGTATGTGTAGGGTGATGTTGATTTCTATGTTGGTCCAGTGCAAGTAGTTGCTAATTTTGACATACGTGTGTGTAGGCTGATGTTGATTACTATGTTGGTGCAGTGCAAGGAGTTGCTAATTTTGACATACGCATGTGTAGGGTGATGTTGATTTCTATGTTGGTCCAGTGCAAGGAGTTGCTAATTTTGACATACGTGTGTGTAGGGTGATGTTGATTACTATGTTGGTGCAGTGCAAGGAGTTGCTTATTTTGACGTACGTATGTGTAGGGTGATGTTGATTACTATGTTGGTGCAGTATAAGGAGTTGCTTATTTTGACATACTTATGTGTAGGGTGATGTTGATTTCTATGTTGGTGCAGTGTAAGGAGTTGCTAATTTTGACATACGTATGTGTAGGGTGATGTTGATTACTATGTTGGTGCAGTATAAGGAGTTGCTAATTTTGACATACTTATGTGTAGGGTAATGTTGATTTCTATGTTGGTCCAGTGCAAGGAGTTGCTAATTTTGACATACGTATGGGTAGGGTGATGTTGATTACTATGTTGGTGCAGTATAAGGAGTTGCTTATTTTGACATACGTATGTGTAGGGTGATGTTGATTTCTATGTTGGTGCAGTATAAGGAGTTGCTAATTTAGACATACGTATGTGTAGGGTGATGTTGATTACTATGTTGGTGCAGTGTAAGGAGTTGTTAATTTTGACATACGTGTGTGTGTAGGGTGATGTTGATTACTATGTTGGTGCAGTGCAAGGAGTTGCTAATTTTGACATACGTGTGTGTAGGGTGATGTTGATTACTATGTTGGTGCAGTGCAAGGAGTTGCTAATTTTGACATACGTATGTGTAGGGTGATGTTGATTTCTATGTTGGTCCAGTGCAAGGAGTTGCTTATTTTGACATACGTATGTGTAGGGTGATGTTGATTTCTATGTTGGTGCAGTGTAAGGAGTTGCTAATTTTGACATACGTATGTGTAGGGTGATGTTGATTTCTATGTTGGTCCAGTGCAAGGAGTTGCTAATTTTGACATACGTGTGTGTAGGGTGATGTTGATTACTATGTTGGTCCAGTGCAAGGAGTTGCTAATTTTGACATACGTGTGTGTAGGGTGATGTTGATTACTATGTTGGTGCAGTGCAAGGAGTTGCTAATTTTGACATACTTATGTGTAGGGTAATGTTGATTTCTATGTTGGTCCAGTTCAAGGAGTTGCTAATTTTGACATACGTATGTGTAGGGTGATGTTGATTACTATGTTGGTGCAGTATAAGGAGTTGCTTATTTTGACATACGTATGTGTAGGGTGATGTTGATTTCTATGTTGGTGCAGTGTAAGGAGTTGCTAATTTTGACATACGTATGTGTAGGGTGATGTTGATTTCTATGTTGGTCCAGTGCAAGGAGTTGCTAATTTTGACATACGTGTGTGTAGGGTGATGTTGATTACTATGTTGGTGCAGTGCAAGGAGTTGCTAATTTTGACATACTTATGTGTAGGGTAATGTTGATTTCTATGTTGGTCCAGTGCAAGGAGTTGCTCATTTTGACATACGTATGTGTAGGGTGATGTTGTTTTCTACGTTGGTGCAGTCTAAGGAGTTGCTAATTTTGACATACGTGTGTGTAGGGTGATGTTGATTACTATGTTGGTGCAGTGCAAGGAGTTGCTAATTTTGACATACGTATGTGTAGGGTGATGTTGATTTCTATGTTGGTGCTGTGTAAGGAGTTGCTAATTTTGACATACGTATGTGTATGGTAATGTTGATTTCTATGTTGGTGCAGTGCAAGGAGTTGCTAATTTTGACATATGTATGTGTAGGGTGATGTTGATTTCTATGTTGGTCCAGTGCAAGTAGTTGCTAATTTTGACATACGTGTGTGTAGGCTGATGTTGATTACTATGTTGGTGCAGTGCAAGGAGTTGCTAATTTTGACATACGTATGTGTAGGGTGATGTTGATTTCTATGTTGGTCCAGTGCAAGGAGTTGCTAATTTTGACATACGTGTGTGTAGGGTGATGTTGATTACTATGTTGGTGCAGTGCAAGGAGTTGCTAATTTTGACATACTTATGTGTAGGGTAATGTTGATTTCTATGTTGGTCCAGTGCAAGGAGTTGCTAATTTTGACATACGTATGTGTAGGGTGATGTTGTTTTCTACGTTGGTGCAGTCTAAGGAGTTGCTAATTTTGACATACGTGTGTGTAGGGTGATGTTGATTACTATGTTGGTGCAGTGCAAGGAGTTGCTAATTTTGACATACGTATGTGTAGGGTGATGTTGATTTCTATGTTGGTGCTGTGTAAGGAGTTGCTAATTTTGACATACGTGTGTGTAGGGTGATGTTGATTACTATGTTGGTGCAGTGCAAGGAGTTGCTAATTTTGACATACTTATGTGTAGGGTAATGTTGATTTCTATGTTGGTCCAGTGCAAGGAGTTGCTAATGTTGACATACGTATGTGTAGGGTGATGTTGTTTTCTACGTTGGTGCAGTCTAAGGAGTTGCTAATTTTGACATACGTGTGTGTAGGGTGATGTTGATTACTATGTTGGTGCAGTGCAAGGAGTTGCTAATTTTGACATACGTATGTGTAGGGTGATGTTGATTTCTATGTTGGTGCTGTGTAAGGAGTTGCTAATTTTGACATACGTATGTGTAGGGTAATGTTGATTTCTATGTTGGTGCAGTGCAAGGAGTTGCTAATTTTGACATATGTATGTGTAGGGTGATGTTGATTTCTATGTTGGTCCAGTGCAAGTAGTTGCTAATTTTGACATACGTGTGTGTAGGCTGATGTTGATTACTATGTTGGTGCAGTGCAAGGAGTTGCTAATTTTGACATACGCATGTGTAGGGTGATGTTGATTTCTATGTTGGTCCAGTGCAAGGAGTTGCTAATTTTGACATACGTGTGTGTAGGGTGATGTTGATTACTATGTTGGTGCAGTGCAAGGAGTTGCTAATTTTGACATACTTATGTGTAGGGTAATGTTGATTTCTATGTTGGTCCAGTGCAAGGAGTTGCTAATTTTGACATACGTATGTGTAGGGTGATGTTGTTTTCTACGTTGGTGCAGTCTAAGGAGTTGCTAATTTTGACATACGTGTGTGTAGGGTGATGTTGATTACCATGTTGGTGCAGTGCAAGGAGTTGCTAATTTTGACATACGTATGTGTAGGGTGATGTTGATTTCTATGTTGGTGCTGTGTAAGGAGTTGCTAATTTTGACATACGTATGTGTAGGGTAATGTTGATTTCTATGTTGGTGCAGTGCAAGGAGTTGCTAATTTTGACATATGTATGTGTAGGGTGATGTTGATTTCTATGTTGGTCCAGTGCAAGTAGTTGCTAATTTTGACATACGTGTGTGTATGCTGATGTTGATTACTATGTTGGTGCAGTGGAAGGAGTTGCTAATTTTGACATACGCATGTGTAGGGTAATGTTGATTTCTATGTTGGTCCAGTGCAAGGAGTTGCTAATTTTGACATACGTGTGTGTAGGGTGATGTTGATTACTATGTTGGTGCAGTGCAAGGAGTTGCTAATTTTGACATACGTATGTGTAGGGTGATGTTGATTACTATGTTGGTGCAGTGCAAGGAGTTGCTAATTTTGACATACTTATGTGTAGGGTAATGATGATTTCTATGTTGGTGCCGTGCAAGGAGTTGCTAATTTTGACATACGTATGTGTAGGGTAATGTTGATTTCTATGTTGGTCCAGTGCAAGGAGTTGCTAATTTTGACATACGTATGTGTAGGGTGATGTTGTTTTCTACGTTGGTGCAGTCTAAGGAGTTGCTAATTTTGACATACGTGTGTGTAGGGTGATGTTCATTACTATGTTGGTGCAGTGCAAGGAGTTGCTAATTTTGACATACGTATGTGTAGGGTGATGTTGATTTCTATGTTGGTGCTGTGTAAGGAGTTGCTAATTTTGACATACGTATGTGTAGGGTAATGTTGATTTCTATGTTGGTGCAGTGCAAGGAGTTGCTAATTTTGACATATGTATGTGTAGGGTGATGTTGATTTCTGTGTTGGTCCCGTGCAAGGAGTTGCTAATTTTGACATACGTGTGTGTAGGGTGATGTTGATTACTATGTTGGTGCAGTGCAAGGAGTTGCTAATTTTGACATATGTATGTGTAGGGTGATGTTGATTTCTATGTTGGTCCAGTGCAAGGAGTTGCTAATTTTGACATACGTGTGTGTAGGGTGATGTTGATTACTATGTTGGTGCAGTGCAAGGAGTTGCTAATTTTGACATACGTATGTGTAGGGTGATGTTGATTTCTATGTTGGTCCAGTGCAAGGAGTTGCTAATTTTGACATGCGTATGTGTAGGGTGATGTTGATTACTATGTTGGTGCAGTATAAGGAGTTGCTAATTTTGACATACGTATGTGTAGGGTAATGTTGATTTCTATGTTGGTGAAGTGCAAGGAGTTGCTAATTTTGACATACGTATGTGTAGGGTAATGATGATTTCTATGTTGGTGCCGTGCAAGGAGTTGCTAATTTTGACATACGTATGTGTAGGGTAATGTTGATTTTTATGTTGGTCCAGTGCAAGGAGTTGCTAATTTTGACATACGTATGTGTAGGGTGATGTTGTTTTCTACGTTGGAGCAGTCTAAGGAGTTGGTAATTTTGACATACGTATGTGTAGGGTGATGTTGATTTCTATGTTGGTGCAGTATAAGGAGTTGCTAATTTAGACATACGTATGTGTAGGGTGATGTTGATTACTATGTTGGTGCAGTATAAGGAGTTGCTAATTTTGACATACGTATGTGTAGGGTGATGTTGATTTCTATGTTGGTCCAGTGCAAGGAGTTGCTAATTTTGACATACGTGTGTGTAGGGTGATGTTGATTACTATGTTGGTGCAGTGCAAGGAGTTGCTAATTTTGACATATGTATGTGTAGGGTGATGTTGATTTCTATGTTGGTGCAGTATAAGGAGTTGCTAATTTAGACATACGTATGTGTAGGGTGATGTTGATTACTATGTTGGTGCAGTGTAAGGAGTTGTTAATTTTGACATACGTGTGTGTGTAGGGTGATGTTGATTACTATGTTGGTGCAGTGCAAGGAGTTGCTAATTTTGACATACGTGTGTGTAGGGTGATGTTGATTACTATGTTGGTGCAGTGCAAGGAGTTGCTAATTTTGACATACGTATGTGTAGGGTGATGTTGATTTCTATGTTGGTCCAGTGCAAGGAGTTGCTTATTTTGACATACGTATGTGTAGGGTGATGTTGATTTCTATGTTGGTGCAGTGTAAGGAGTTGCTAATTTTGACATACGTATGTGTAGGGTGATGTTGATTTCTATGTTGGTCCAGTGCAAGGAGTTGCTAATTTTGACATACGTGTGTGTAGGGTGATGTTGATTACTATGTTGGTCCAGTGCAAGGAGTTGCTAATTTTGACATACGTGTGTGTAGGGTGATGTTGATTACTATGTTGGTGCAGTGCAAGGAGTTGCTAATTTTGACATACTTATGTGTAGGGTAATGTTGATTTCTATGTTGGTCCAGTGCAAGGAGTTGCTAATTTTGACATACGTACGTGTAGGGTGATGTTGATTACTATGTTGGTGCAGTGCAAGGAGTTGCTAATTTTGACATACTTATGTGTAGGGTAATGTTGATTTCTATGTTGGTCCAGTGCAAGGAGTTGCTAATTTTGACATACGTATGTGTAGGGTGATGTTGATTACTATGTTGGTGCAGTATAAGGAGTTGCTAATTTTGACATACTTATGTGTAGGGTAATGTTGATTTCTATGTTGGTCCAGTGCAAGGAGTTGCTAATTTTGACATACGTATGTGTAGGGTGATGTTGATTACTATGTTGGTGCAGTATAAGGAGTTGCTTATTTTGACATACGTATGTGTAGGGTGATGTTGATTTCTATGTTGGTGCAGTATAAGGAGTTGCTAATTTAGACATACGTATGTGTAGGGTGATGTTGATTACTATGTTGGTGCAGTGTAAGGAGTTGTTAATTTTGACATACGTGTGTGTGTAGGGTGATGTTGATTACTATGTTGGTGCAGTGCAAGGAGTTGCTAATTTTGACATACGTGTGTGTAGGGTGATGTTGATTACTATGTTGGTGCAGTGCAAGGAGTTGCTAATTTTGACATACGTATGTGTAGGGTGATGTTGATTTCTATGTTGGTCCAGTGCAAGGAGTTGCTTATTTTGACATACGTATGTGTAGGGTGATGTTGATTTCTATGTTGGTGCAGTGTAAGGAGTTGCTAATTTTGACATACGTATGTGTAGGGTGATGTTGATTTCTATGTTGGTCCAGTGCAAGGAGTTGCTAATTTTGACATACGTGTGTGTAGGGTGATGTTGATTACTATGTTGGTCCAGTGCAAGGAGTTGCTAATTTTGACATACGTGTGTGTAGGGTGATGTTGATTACTATGTTGGTGCAGTATAAGGAGTTGCTAATTTTGACATACTTATGTGTAGGGTAATGTTGATTTCTATGTTGGTCCAGTTCAAGGAGTTGCTAATTTTGACATACGTATGTGTAGGGTGATGTTGATTACTATGTTGGTGCAGTATAAGGAGTTGCTTATTTTGACATACGTATGTGTAGGGTGATGTTGATTTCTATGTTGGTGCAGTGTAAGGAGTTGCTAATTTTGACATACGTATGTGTAGGGTGATGTTGATTTCTATGTTGGTCCAGTGCAAGGAGTTGCTAATTTTGACATATGTATGTGTAGGGTGATGTTGATTTCTATGTTGGTCCAGTGCAAGGAGTTGCTAATTTTGACATACGTGTGTGTAGGGTGATGTTGATTACTATGTTGGTCCAGTGCAAGGAGTTGCTAATTTTGACATGCGTATGTGTAGGGTGATGTTGATTACTATGTTGGTGCAGTATAAGGAGTTGCTAATTTTGACATACGTATGTGTAGGGTAATGTTGATTTCTATGTTGGTGAAGTGCAAGGAGTTGCTAATTTTGACATACGTATGTGTAGGGTAATGATGATTTCTATGTTGGTGCCGTGCAAGGAGTTGCTAATTTTGACATACGTATGTGTAGGGTAATGTTGATTTTTATGTTGGTCCAGTGCAAGGAGTTGCTAATTTTGACATACGTATGTGTAGGGTGATGTTGTTTTCTACGTTGGTGCAGTCTAAGGAGTTGGTAATTTTGACATACGTATGTGTAGGGTGATGTTGATTTCTATGTTGGTGCAGTATAAGGAGTTGCTAATTTAGACATACGTATGTGTAGGGTGATGTTGATTACTATGTTGGTGCAGTATAAGGAGTTGCTAATTTTGACATACGTATGTGTAGGGTGATGTTGATTTCTATGTTGGTCCAGTGCAAGGAGTTGCTAATTTTGACATACGTGTGTGTAGGGTGATGTTGATTACTATGTTGGTGCAGTGCAAGGAGTTGCTAATTTTGACATATGTATGTGTAGGGTGATGTTGATTTCTATGTTGGTGCAGTATAAGGAGTTGCTAATTTAGACATACGTATGTGTAGGGTGATGTTGATTACTATGTTGGTGCAGTGTAAGGAGTTGTTAATTTTGACATACGTGTGTGTGTAGGGTGATGTTGATTACTATGTTGGTGCAGTGCAAGGAGTTGCTAATTTTGACATACGTGTGTGTAGGGTGATGTTGATTACTATGTTGGTGCAGTGCAAGGAGTTGCTAATTTTGACATACGTATGTGTAGGGTGATGTTGATTTCTATGTTGGTCCAGTGCAAGGAGTTGCTTATTTTGACATACGTATGTGTAGGGTGATGTTGATTTCTATGTTGGTGCAGTGTAAGGAGTTGCTAATTTTGACATACGTATGTGTAGGGTGATGTTGATTTCTATGTTGGTCCAGTGCAAGGAGTTGCTAATTTTGACATACGTGTGTGTAGGGTGATGTTGATTACTATGTTGGTCCAGTGCAAGGAGTTGCTAATTTTGACATACGTGTGTGTAGGGTGATGTTGATTACTATGTTGGTGCAGTGCAAGGAGTTGCTAATTTTGACATACTTATGTGTAGGGTAATGTTGATTTCTATGTTGGTCCAGTGCAAGGAGTTGCTAATTTTGACATACGTATGTGTAGGGTGATGTTGATTACTATGTTGGTGCAGTGCAAGGAGTTGCTAATTTTGACATACTTATGTGTAGGGTAATGTTGATTTCTATGTTGGTCCAGTGCAAGGAGTTGCTAATTTTGACATACGTATGTGTAGGGTGATGTTGATTACTATGTTGGTGCAGTATAAGGAGTTGCTAATTTTGACATACTTATGTGTAGGGTAATGTTGATTTCTATGTTGGTCCAGTGCAAGGAGTTGCTAATTTTGACATACGTATGTGTAGGGTGATGTTGATTACTATGTTGGTGCAGTATAAGGAGTTGCTTATTTTGACATACGTATGTGTAGGGTGATGTTGATTTCTATGTTGGTGCAGTATAAGGAGTTGCTAATTTAGACATACGTATGTGTAGGGTGATGTTGATTACTATGTTGGTGCAGTGTAAGGAGTTGTTAATTTTGACATACGTGTGTGTGTAGGGTGATGTTGATTACTATGTTGGTGCAGTGCAAGGAGTTGCTAATTTTGACATACGTGTGTGTAGGGTGATGTTGATTACTATGTTGGTGCAGTGCAAGGAGTTGCTAATTTTGACATACGTATGTGTAGGGTGATGTTGATTTCTATGTTGGTCCAGTGCAAGGAGTTGCTTATTTTGACATACGTATGTGTAGGGTGATGTTGATTTCTATGTTGGTGCAGTGTAAGGAGTTGCTAATTTTGACATACGTATGTGTAGGGTGATGTTGATTTCTATGTTGGTCCAGTGTAAGGAGTTGCTAATTTTGACATACGTGTGTGTAGGGTGATGTTGATTACTATGTTGGTCCAGTGCAAGGAGTTGCTAATTTTGACATACGTGTGTGTAGGGTGATGTTGATTACTATGTTGGTGCAGTATAAGGAGTTGCTAATTTTGACATACTTATGTGTAGGGTAATGTTGATTTCTATGTTGGTCCAGTTCAAGGAGTTGCTAATTTTGACATACGTATGTGTAGGGTGATGTTGATTACTATGTTGGTGCAGTATAAGGAGTTGCTTATTTTGACATACGTATGTGTAGGGTGATGTTGATTTCTATGTTGGTGCAGTGTAAGGAGTTGCTAATTTTGACATACGTATGTGTAGGGTGATGTTGATTTCTATGTTGGTCCAGTGCAAGGAGTTGCTAATTTTGACATACGTGTGTGTAGGGTGATGTTGATTACTATGTTGGTGCAGTGCAAGGAGTTGCTAATTTTGACATACTTATGTGTAGGGTAATGTTGATTTCTATGTTGGTCCAGTGCAAGGAGTTGCTAATTTTGACATACGTATGTGTAGGGTGATGTTGTTTTCTACGTTGGTGCAGTCTAAGGAGTTGCTAATTTTGACATACGTGTGTGTAGGGTGATGTTGATTACTATGTTGGTGCAGTGCAAGGAGTTGCTAATTTTGACATACGTATGTGTAGGGTGATGTTGATTTCTATGTTGGTGCTGTGTAAGGAGTTGCTAATTTTGACATACGTATGTGTATGGTAATGTTGATTTCTATGTTGGTGCAGTGCAAGGAGTTGCTAATTTTGACATATGTATGTGTAGGGTGATGTTGATTTCTATGTTGGTCCAGTGCAAGTAGTTGCTAATTTTGACATACGTGTGTGTAGGCTGATGTTGATTACTATGTTGGTGCAGTGCAAGGAGTTGCTAATTTTGACATACGCATGTGTAGGGTGATGTTGATTTCTATGTTGGTCCAGTGCAAGGAGTTGCTAATTTTGACATACGTGTGTGTAGGGTGATGTTGATTACTATGTTGGTGCAGTGTAAGGAGTTGTTAATTTTGACATACGTGTGTGTGTAGGGTGATGTTGATTACTATGTTGGTGCAGTGCAAGGAGTTGCTAATTTTGACATACGTGTGTGTAGGGTGATGTTGATTACTATGTTGGTGCAGTGCAAGGAGTTGCTAATTTTGACATACGTATGTGTAGGGTGATGTTGATTTCTATGTTGGTCCAGTGCAAGGAGTTGCTTATTTTGACATACGTATGTGTAGGGTGATGTTGATTTCTATGTTGGTGCAGTGTAAGGAGTTGCTAATTTTGACATACGTATGTGTAGGGTGATGTTGATTTCTATGTTGGTCCAGTGCAAGGAGTTGCTAATTTTGACATACGTGTGTGTAGGGTGATGTTGATTACTATGTTGGTCCAGTGCAAGGAGTTGCTAATTTTGACATACGTGTGTGTAGGGTGATGTTGATTACTATGTTGGTGCAGTGCAAGGAGTTGCTAATTTTGACATACTTATGTGTAGGGTAATGTTGATTTCTATGTTGGTCCAGTGCAAGGAGTTGCTAATTTTGACATACGTATGTGTAGGGTGATGTTGATTACTATGTTGGTGCAGTGCAAGGAGTTGCTAATTTTGACATACTTATGTGTAGGGTAATGTTGATTTCTATGTTGGTCCAGTGCAAGGAGTTGCTAATTTTGACATACGTATGTGTAGGGTGATGTTGATTACTATGTTGGTGCAGTATAAGGAGTTGCTAATTTTGACATACTTATGTGTAGGGTAATGTTGATTTCTATGTTGGTCCAGTGCAAGGAGTTGCTAATTTTGACATACGTATGTGTAGGGTGATGTTGATTACTATGTTGGTGCAGTATAAGGAGTTGCTTATTTTGACATACGTATGTGTAGGGTGATGTTGATTTCTATGTTGGTGCAGTATAAGGAGTTGCTAATTTAGACATACGTATGTGTAGGGTGATGTTGATTACTATGTTGGTGCAGTGTAAGGAGTTGTTAATTTTGACATACGTGTGTGTGTAGGGTGATGTTGATTACTATGTTGGTGCAGTGCAAGGAGTTGCTAATTTTGACATACGTGTGTGTAGGGTGATGTTGATTACTATGTTGGTGCAGTGCAAGGAGTTGCTAATTTTGACATACGTATGTGTAGGGTGATGTTGATTTCTATGTTGGTCCAGTGCAAGGAGTTGCTTATTTTGACATACGTATGTGTAGGGTGATGTTGATTTCTATGTTGGTGCAGTGTAAGGAGTTGCTAATTTTGACATACGTATGTGTAGGGTGATGTTGATTTCTATGTTGGTCCAGTGTAAGGAGTTGCTAATTTTGACATACGTGTGTGTAGGGTGATGTTGATTACTATGTTGGTCCAGTGCAAGGAGTTGCTAATTTTGACATACGTGTGTGTAGGGTGATGTTGATTACTATGTTGGTGCAGTATAAGGAGTTGCTAATTTTGACATACTTATGTGTAGGGTAATGTTGATTTCTATGTTGGTCCAGTTCAAGGAGTTGCTAATTTTGACATACGTATGTGTAGGGTGATGTTGATTACTATGTTGGTGCAGTATAAGGAGTTGCTTATTTTGACATACGTATGTGTAGGGTGATGTTGATTTCTATGTTGGTGCAGTGTAAGGAGTTGCTAATTTTGACATACGTATGTGTAGGGTGATGTTGATTTCTATGTTGGTCCAGTGCAAGGAGTTGCTAATTTTGACATACGTGTGTGTAGGGTGATGTTGATTACTATGTTGGTGCAGTGCAAGGAGTTGCTAATTTTGACATACTTATGTGTAGGGTAATGTTGATTTCTATGTTGGTCCAGTGCAAGGAGTTGCTAATTTTGACATACGTATGTGTAGGGTGATGTTGTTTTCTACGTTGGTGCAGTCTAAGGAGTTGCTAATTTTGACATACGTGTGTGTAGGGTGATGTTGATTACTATGTTGGTGCAGTGCAAGGAGTTGCTAATTTTGACATACGTATGTGTAGGGTGATGTTGATTTCTATGTTGGTGCTGTGTAAGGAGTTGCTAATTTTGACATACGTATGTGTATGGTAATGTTGATTTCTATGTTGGTGCAGTGCAAGGAGTTGCTAATTTTGACATATGTATGTGTAGGGTGATGTTGATTTCTATGTTGGTCCAGTGCAAGTAGTTGCTAATTTTGACATACGTGTGTGTAGGCTGATGTTGATTACTATGTTGGTGCAGTGCAAGGAGTTGCTAATTTTGACATACGCATGTGTAGGGTGATGTTGATTTCTATGTTGGTCCAGTGCAAGGAGTTGCTAATTTTGACATACGTGTGTGTAGGGTGATGTTGATTACTATGTTGGTGCAGTGCAAGGAGTTGCTTATTTTGACGTACGTATGTGTAGGGTGATGTTGATTACTATGTTGGTGCAGTATAAGGAGTTGCTTATTTTGACATACGTATGTGTAGGGTGATGTTGATTTCTATGTTGGTGCAGTGTAAGGAGTTGCTAATTTTGACATACGTATGTGTAGGGTGATGTTGATTACTATGTTGGTGCAGTATAAGGAGTTGCTAATTTTGACATACTTATGTGTAGGGTAATGTTGATTTCTATGTTGGTCCAGTGCAAGGAGTTGCTAATTTTGACATACGTATGTGTAGGGTGATGTTGATTACTATGTTGGTGCAGTATAAGGAGTTGCTTATTTTGACATACGTATGTGTAGGGTGATGTTGATTTCTATGTTGGTGCAGTATAAGGAGTTGCTAATTTAGACATACGTATGTGTAGGGTGATGTTGATTACTATGTTGGTGCAGTGTAAGGAGTTGTTAATTTTGACATACGTGTGTGTGTAGGGTGATGTTGATTACTATGTTGGTGCAGTGCAAGGAGTTGCTAATTTTGACATACGTGTGTGTAGGGTGATGTTGATTACTATGTTGGTGCAGTGCAAGGAGTTGCTAATTTTGACATACGTATGTGTAGGGTGATGTTGATTTCTATGTTGGTCCAGTGCAAGGAGTTGCTTATTTTGACATACGTATGTGTAGGGTGATGTTGATTTCTATGTTGGTGCAGTGTAAGGAGTTGCTAATTTTGACATACGTATGTGTAGGGTGATGTTGATTTCTATGTTGGTCCAGTGCAAGGAGTTGCTAATTTTGACATACGTGTGTGTAGGGTGATGTTGATTACTATGTTGGTCCAGTGCAAGGAGTTGCTAATTTTGACATACGTGTGTGTAGGGTGATGTTGATTACTATGTTGGTGCAGTGCAAGGAGTTGCTAATTTTGACATACTTATGTGTAGGGTAATGTTGATTTCTATGTTGGTCCAGTTCAAGGAGTTGCTAATTTTGACATACGTATGTGTAGGGTGATGTTGATTACTATGTTGGTGCAGTATAAGGAGTTGCTTATTTTGACATACGTATGTGTAGGGTGATGTTGATTTCTATGTTGGTGCAGTGTAAGGAGTTGCTAATTTTGACATACGTATGTGTAGGGTGATGTTGATTTCTATGTTGGTCCAGTGCCAGGAGTTGCTAATTTTGACATACGTGTGTGTAGGGTGATGTTGATTACTATGTTGGTGCAGTGCAAGGAGTTGCTAATTTTGACATACTTATGTGTAGGGTAATGTTGATTTCTATGTTGGTCCAGTGCAAGGAGTTGCTCATTTTGACATACGTATGTGTAGGGTGATGTTGTTTTCTACGTTGGTGCAGTCTAAGGAGTTGCTAATTTTGACATACGTGTGTGTAGGGTGATGTTGATTACTATGTTGGTGCAGTGCAAGGAGTTGCTAATTTTGACATACGTATGTGTAGGGTGATGTTGATTTCTATGTTGGTGCTGTGTAAGGAGTTGCTAATTTTGACATACGTATGTGTATGGTAATGTTGATTTCTATGTTGGTGCAGTGCAAGGAGTTGCTAATTTTGACATATGTATGTGTAGGGTGATGTTGATTTCTATGTTGGTCCAGTGCAAGTAGTTGCTAATTTTGACATACGTGTGTGTAGGCTGATGTTGATTACTATGTTGGTGCAGTGCAAGGAGTTGCTAATTTTGACATACGTATGTGTAGGGTGATGTTGATTTCTATGTTGGTCCAGTGCAAGGAGTTGCTAATTTTGACATACGTGTGTGTAGGGTGATGTTGATTACTATGTTGGTGCAGTGCAAGGAGTTGCTAATTTTGACATACTTATGTGTAGGGTAATGTTGATTTCTATGTTGGTCCAGTGCAAGGAGTTGCTAATTTTGACATACGTATGTGTAGGGTGATGTTGTTTTCTACGTTGGTGCAGTCTAAGGAGTTGCTAATTTTGACATACGTGTGTGTAGGGTGATGTTGATTACTATGTTGGTGCAGTGCAAGGAGTTGCTAATTTTGACATACGTATGTGTAGGGTGATGTTGATTTCTATGTTGGTGCTGTGTAAGGAGTTGCTAATTTTGACATACGTATGTGTAGGGTAATGTTGATTTCTATGTTGGTGCAGTGCAAGTAGTTGCTAATTTTGACATATGTATGTGTAGGGTGATGTTGATTTCTATGTTGGTCCAGTGCAAGTAGTTGCTAATTTTGACATACGTGTGTGTAGGCTGATGTTGATTACTATGTTGGTCCAGTGCAAGGAGTTGCTAATTTTGACATACGCATGTGTAGGGTGATGTTGATTTCTATGTTGGTCCAGTGCAAGGAGTTGCTAATTTTGACATACGTGTGTGTAGGGTGATGTTGATTACTATGTTGGTGCAGTGCAAGGAGTTGCTAATTTTGACATACGTATGTGTAGGGTGATGTTGATTACTATGTTGGTGCAGTGCAAGGAGTTGCTAATTTTGACATACTTATGTGTAGGGTAATGATGATTTCTATGTTGGTGCCGTGCAAGGAGTTGCTAATTTTGACATACGTATGTGTAGGGTAATGTTGATTTCTATGTTGGTCCAGTGCAAGGAGTTGCTAATTTTGACATACGTATGTGTAGGGTGATGTTGTTTTCTACGTTGGTGCAGTCTAAGGAGTTGATAATTTTGACATACGTGTGTGTAGGGTGATGTTGATTACTATGTTGGTGCAGTGCAAGGAGTTGCTAATTTTGACATACGTATGTGTAGGGTGATGTTGATTTCTATGTTGGTGCTGTGTAAGGAGTTGCTAATTTTGACATACGTATGTGTAGGGTAATGTTGATTTCTATGTTGGTGCAGTGCAAGGAGTTGCTAATTTTGACATATGTATGTGTAGGGTGATGTTGATTTCTATGTTGGTCCAGTGCAAGGAGTTGCTAATTTTGACATACGTGTGTGTAGGGTGATGTTGATTACTATGTTGGTGCAGTGCAAGGAGTTGCTAATTTTGACATATGTATGTGTAGGGTGATGTTGATTTCTATGTTGGTCCAGTGCAAGGAGTTGCTAATTTTGACATACGTGTGTGTAGGGTGATGTTGATTACTATGTTGGTGCAGTGCAAGGAGTTGCTAATTTTGACATACGTATGTGTAGGGTAATGATGATTTCTATGTTGGTGCAGTCTAAGGAGTTGGTAATTTTGACATACGTATGTGTAGGGTGATGTTGATTTCTATGTTGGTGCAGTATAAGGAGTTGCTAATTTAGACATACGTATGTGTAGGGTGATGTTGATTACTATGTTGGTGCAGTATAAGGAGTTGCTAATTTTGACATACGTATGTGTAGGGTGATGTTGATTTCTATGTTGGTCCAGTGCAAGGAGTTGCTAATTTTGACATACGTGTGTGTAGGGTGATGTTGATTACTATGTTGGTGCAGTGCAAGGAGTTGCTAATTTTGACATACGTATGTGTAGGGTGATGTTGATTACTATGTTGGTGCAGTGCAAGGAGTTGCTAATTTTGACATACTTATGTGTAGGGTAATGATGATTTCTATGTTGGTGCCGTGCAAGGAGTTGCTAATTTTGACATACGTATGTGTAGGGTAATGTTGATTTCTATGTTGGTCCAGTGCAAGGAGTTGCTAATTTTGACATACGTATGTGTAGGGTGATGTTGTTTTCTACGTTGGTGCAGTCTAAGGAGTTGATAATTTTGACATACGTGTGTGTAGGGTGATGTTGATTACTATGTTGGTGCAGTGCAAGGAGTTGCTAATTTTGACATACGTATGTGTAGGGTGATGTTGATTTCTATGTTGGTGCTGTGTAAGGAGTTGCTAATTTTGACATACGTATGTGTAGGGTAATGTTGATTTCTATGTTGGTGCAGTGCAAGGAGTTGCTAATTTTGACATATGTATGTGTAGGGTGATGTTGATTTCTATGTTGGTCCAGTGCAAGGAGTTGCTAATTTTGACATACGTGTGTGTAGGGTGATGTTGATTACTATGTTGGTGCAGTGCAAGGAGTTGCTAATTTTGACATATGTATGTGTAGGGTGATGTTGATTTCTATGTTGGTCCAGTGCAAGGAGTTGCTAATTTTGACATACGTGTGTGTAGGGTGATGTTGATTACTATGTTGGTGCAGTGCAAGGAGTTGCTAATTTTGACATACGTATGTGTAGGGTGATGTTGATTTCTATGTTGGTCCAGTGCAAGGAGTTGCTAATTTTGACATGCGTATGTGTAGGGTGATGTTGATTACTATGTTGGTGCAGTATAAGGAGTTGCTAATTTTGACATACGTATGTGTAGGGTAATGTTGATTTCTATGTTGGTGAAGTGCAAGGAGTTGCTAATTTTGACATACGTATGTGTAGGGTAATGATGATTTCTATGTTGGTGCCGTGCAAGGAGTTGCTAATTTTGACATACGTATGTGTAGGGTAATGTTGATTTTTATGTTGGTCCAGTGCAAGGAGTTGCTAATTTTGACATACGTATGTGTAGGGTGATGTTGTTTTCTACGTTGGTGCAGTCTAAGGAGTTGGTAATTTTGACATACGTATGTGTAGGGTGATGTTGATTTCTATGTTGGTGCAGTATAAGGAGTTGCTAATTTAGACATACGTATGTGTAGGGTGATGTTGATTACTATGTTGGTGCAGTATAAGGAGTTGCTAATTTTGACATGCGTATGTGTAGGGTGATGTTGATTTCTATGTTGGTCCAGTGCAAGGAGTTGCTAATTTTGACATACGTGTGTGTAGGGTGATGTTGATTACTATGTTGGTGCAGTGCAAGGAGTTGCTAATTTTGACATACGTATGTGTAGGGTGATGTTGATTTCTATGTTGGTGCAGTATAAGGAGTTGCTAATTTAGACATACGTATGTGTAGGGTGATGTTGATTACTATGTTGGTGCAGTGTAAGGAGTTGTTAATTTTGACATACGTGTGTGTGTAGGGTGATGTTGATTACTATGTTGGTGCAGTGCAAGGAGTTGCTAATTTTGACATACGTGTGTGTAGGGTGATGTTGATTACTATGTTGGTGCAGTGCAAGGAGTTGCTAATTTTGACATACGTATGTGTAGGGTGATGTTGATTTCTATGTTGGTCCAGTGCAAGGAGTTGCTAATTTTGACATGCGTATGTGTAGGGTGATGTTGATTACTATGTTGGTGCAGTGCAAGGAGTTGCTAATTTTGACATACGTATGTGTAGGGTGATGTTGATTTCTATGTTGGTCCAGTGCAAGGAGTTGCTAATTTTGACATACGTGTGTGTAGGGTGATGTTGATTACTATGTTGGTGCAGTGCAAGGAGTTGCTAATTTTGACATACGTATGTGTAGGGTGATGTTGATTTCTATGTTGGTGCAGTGCAAGGAGTTGCTAATTTTGACATACGTATGTGTAGGGTGATGTTGATTTCTATGTTGGTCCAGTGCAAGGAGTTGCTAATTTTGACATACGTGTGTGTAGGGTGATGTTGATTACTATGTTGGTGCAGTGCAAGGAGTTGCTAATTTTGACATACGTATGTGTAGGGTGATGTTGATTTCTATGTTGGTCCAGTGCAAGGAGTTGCTAATTTTGACATACGTGTGTGTAGGGTGATGTTGATTACTATGTTGGTGCAGTGCAAGGAGTTGCTAATTTTGACATACGTGTGTGTAGGGTGATGTTGATTACTATGTTGGTCCAGTGCAAGGAGTTGCTAATTTTGACATACGTGTGTGTAGGGTGATGTTGATTACTATGTTGGTGCAGTGCAAGGAGTTGCTAATTTTGACATACGTATGTGTAGGGTGATGTTGATTTCTATGTTGGTGCAGTGCAAGGAGTTGCTAATTTTCACATACGTATGTGTAGGGTGATGTTGATTTCTATGTTGGTCCAGTGCAAGGAGTTGCTAATTTTGACATACGTGTGTGTAGGGTGATGTTGATTACTATGTTGGTGCAGTGCAAGGAGTTGCTAATTTTGACATACATATGTGTAGGGTGATGTTGATTTCTATGTTGGTCCAGTGCAAGGAGTTGCTAATTTTGACATACGTGTGTGTAGGGTGATGTTGATTACTATGTTGGTGCAGTGCAAGGAGTTGCTAATTTTGACATACGTATGTGTAGGGTGATGTTGATTTCTATGTTGGTCCAGTGCAAGGAGATGCTAATTTTGACATGCATATGTGTAGGGTGATGTTGATTACTATGTTGGTGCAGTCTAAGGAGTTGCTAATTTTGACATACGTATGTGTAGGGTGATGTTGATTTCTATGTTGGTGCAGTATAAGGAGTTGCTAATTTAGACATACGTATGTGTAGGGTGATGTTGATTACTATGTTGGTGCAGTATAAGGAGTTGCTAATTTTGACATGCGTATGTGTAGGGTGATGTTGATTTCTATGTTGGTCCAGTGCAAGGAGTTGCTAATTTTGACATACGTGTGTGTAGGGTGATGTTGATTACTATGTTGGTGCAGTGCAAGGAGTTGCTAATTTTGACATACGTATGTGTAGGGTGATGTTGATTTCTATGTTGGTGCAGTATAAGGAGTTGCTAATTTAGACATACGTATGTGTAGGGTGATGTTGATTACTATGTTGGTGCAGTGTAAGGAGTTGTTAATTTTGACATACGTGTGTGTGTAGGGTGATGTTGATTACTATGTTGGTGCAGTGCAAGGAGTTGCTAATTTTGACATACGTGTGTGTAGGGTGATGTTGATTACTATGTTGGTGCAGTGCAAGGAGTTGCTAATTTTGACATACGTATGTGTAGGGTGATGTTGATTTCTATGTTGGTCCAGTGCAAGGAGTTGCTAATTTTGACATGCGTATGTGTAGGGTGATGTTGATTACTATGTTGGTGCAGTGCAAGGAGTTGCTAATTTTGACATACGTATGTGTAGGGTGATGTTGATTTCTATGTTGGTCCAGTGCAAGGAGTTGCTAATTTTGACATACGTGTGTGTAGGGTGATGTTGATTACTATGTTGGTGCAGTGCAAGGAGTTGCTAATTTTGACATACGTATGTGTAGGGTGATGTTGATTTCTATGTTGGTGCAGTGCAAGGAGTTGCTAATTTTGACATACGTATGTGTAGGGTGATGTTGATTTCTATGTTGGTCCAGTGCAAGGAGTTGCTAATTTTGACATACGTGTGTGTAGGGTGATGTTGATTACTATGTTGGTGCAGTGCAAGGAGTTGCTAATTTTGACATACGTATGTGTAGGGTGATGTTGATTTCTATGTTGGTCCAGTGCAAGGAGTTGCTAATTTTGACATACGTGTGTGTAGGGTGATGTTGATTACTATGTTGGTGCAGTGCAAGGAGTTGCTAATTTTGACATACGTGTGTGTAGGGTGATGTTGATTACTATGTTGGTCCAGTGCAAGGAGTTTATTACAGAGTATTGCATACTAACCCCTTTGGTTAATGAAATTTTAATTTCATAAACAAATGGGATAATTGCCAATTATCATATAATACTGGTTAAATAAAATCAAAATAACAGTGGATAGCTCCCGTAGGGGGCGTCCTTCCCCTGTCATCTGATTTGCATACTTCCATTTTTAACCACGAGATTGATTCACGGTTGAAATTTGGGCTTGCCAAAATATCATTGTTTTTGCGGTGGAAATTCATTGTTACCACCCATCAACACAGCCACCGAACTATTAGTGTGTCAGGAAGCTCTTGTGGACGTCAAGAACTTCGTACTTAGTCACCTTGAGTAAAAAATTGTAGTTTTAGTAACGAAACTCAAAAGCCCGCCTTCAGTTTCAAGATGGCGGAAAATATGGATACCGGAGAGTTGAACACCGTTCATCCCAGCACTTCGGATTCAAACACTTTCGGACGAAAGTGTGAAGAGTGCCATATATCGATGCTCACTTACGATGATCACCGTATTTGCATTCCATGTGGCAGAAAATGTAATGGGCACATCAACTGCGGTGTTTGCCTCGCCTGGCCGATAGAAACTTGGAACTGGGATTCCCGCCTACGCAAGTCAACGGGAAAATCAGGAAAGAAGAAATCCAAAAAACGTCATTTGGAGGAGTCTTCGGTTTCATCGGTACCTACCAACGCTGAGGACGAACTATTGGCAGACGAACCCAGCCAAAAACGTCCAAAGGAGACTGACAATGAGCAAAGTGTTATAGCTCATTTACAGAACAAGGTGGATCTACTGACCAGAAAAATTAAAGTTTTGGAAAACCCAGTAGACGAAGAGGTACCACCAAAAGCATGGAGTGTCAGCGCTCTCCAGGCGGAAAAGAAAAAATCCTACACAACAGTGGTGCGAGAAAATGTTGAAGACGCACTGGCTGAGGCAGGCGTGATTTTTTCTACTGAAGATGCTACAAGCAACGCGGGGGAGGCCGGCTCGTCGAAAACCACAACAGTGAGTGATACCGACAAGGAGGACCCCGAATTCAAAATCCGCTCCGATGCTATCACGAAAGGTGCGGTTATGGTCAAGAAAATCTTACCTCTACCGATTCCACCGATGGCGGACGCCCCACGTTTCTCGATCGGTTTGTCTACACTGCCGAAAAAGGACACTTTTGCGACTTCAGCAATGCTACCATGGTCTCCCCGACTGACACAGGGCGCTGCTATAACACAACGCGTGATCGGAGGAGGCAAATGGGATCGTGAAGTTACCGAGAAAACCGCTACAGCCACCAAGGACGACTTCTTGGGGACTAACCGGGACGATTGGAGCAGACGCTACCAAAAAGTCATACCGCCCGCTGATGAGTGGAAAACACCGGTCGGTACCGACGCCAGCCTGCACGAACGACCTCTCGGCGTACAACCACCAGAACTGGAGCCATGCGTCCGGGAAATGGTCGCCGAAGGAAGTATAACGAAACATCCACTCGGCAAACCACAAGTTTACATCCCGTATTGCCTGTCCCAGTCAACGCTATGTAGATTGGAAAACAACGTTTGGGACACTTCTCTTGCATTAAGCCATAGAGAATTTTTCACTACTACTACACAAATTCAGTTAGCGAAATTCAAAACAGGCAACATCACCAAGGATGAACTGTTTAGCACATTAGAGCCGCTGTTGGTCGCGACTAACGTCGTCGACGCTGACATAATACAGAGTCACCTCCAGTTACGAGCGACTATTCAACACTCTCGCCGTGCAGCAGTTTGGTCCGCTATGCTAAAGACAGCCGCCAACGCTGAAATCAAGAACGAATTGGCGACGATCGATTTCAGAGGGACCAAATTATTCGACGGAAAACTCAGCGCTGTGAATTCTAAGTTGAATGAGAAAGCAGCGGCAAAAGTTAACCGTGTGATGATCGAAGGCGCCTTTAAAGCCAAGCAAGCCGCTAATAACAAACAGAGCATCGCGACCAAGGCGAAGCCAGTTAACCAAGCTACTACGGGTCAGCCCAAGGGAAACGCAAAGGCAAACCCGAATCAGGCAAAAGGAAAAAGTGAAAACCAGCAGCGACAGAATAAACAATTCTCGAAACAGACTGGTAACACTAAAAAGTCTTCCTGACTATACGTCAGCAAATATGGTAATGTATCAAAACAAGGTGCGATTAAACATGTCAAATATTACTCAAGTCTCCGAGTATTTTTGTCAAACAAATCAAACCACAGATCCCCTTACACATATACCACTTGCATTAAACGATTCGGTTCAGTGCCCAGGTCGGCGGGAACCAAGTCGTGCAAAACATCGTGCATTAAGCGATTTTGTTCAGTGCCCAGGATGGCGGGAACTCAATCGTGCACAACAAAAACACGGTCGGCCGCACCTCAGGTCGGTGGGCGATCGTATAAACAAACAACCGGCCGAATGCGTGGACCTAGGGAGAATGACGCATCGACCGGTGAAAAAACAGAAACCCGTAAGGCAGAGTCCCTACTCCCCTCCAGGTTGGAAAAAAAGGGGGGGAAGGACGTTAAACGGGGATATAACGCCGCATTCACTCCAGGGGGAAATGGAGAAATCGGCGATGTCAATGTATACCGCCACAAGCGACCGAGGGTTGGTGAGTCCCTCGACGCCGGTGGCACTGCGTCTGCAGAAATGTATTCCCCGGTGGAAAGAAACTATAAACGATCCGTATGTGATATCGATAATAACACACGGGTATCGAATACCGTTGATAAAAGAACCGAAATGCAAAAAAAGAACATGTATTTCGGGGAAACCGGGCTCTACTCAGTCAACAATACTGAAAGAAAGCGTGGAAATACTACTCGAAAAAAAGGTAATTCAGCGGGTACAAAACCCGAAAAATTCTTTCATCTCGAGGTTATTTCCCGTCAAGAAATCCAACGGTGGGTACAGGCTGGTGCTGGATTTAAAGGAGTTGAACAAATTTGTGAAGAAAGAAACGTTCAAAATGTTAACTCCGGCACTAGTGCGAGCGTCAATTCAAAAAGGGGACTGGATGACGTCCCTCGACTTGACCGACGCTTACCTGCACATACCAATACACACAGAAAGCAGGCGCTTGTTACGATTCGTGGTGAACGGTGTAACGTATCAGTACACCGTCCTACCTTTCGGCCTGACGTCAGCCCCACTTCTGTTTACAAAAGTTCTACGCACAGTGGTGGCGTTACTGCACAAGAACGCAGCAGACGTCAACCCCTACTTAGACGACTGGCTGATAAAAAGTCAAAATCGGAACCTGATTTGTCAATCAACCGAGCGGACTGTCAGTCTACTGTTAAAGCTAGGTTTTCTGATAAATATGGAAAAATCAGAATTAATACCGACGCAGAAAATAGTCTTTCTGGGCATGGAACTGGATGCGGAGAAAGGCATGATCCGACCAGCCCAGCACAGAATCGACAATGTACAAAAAATGATACAATCATTTCTAAAACAAAAACAAGCCACACTACGCCAGGTAATGCGACTAGTGGGGATGTTAACTTCGATGAGGGGCTTAGTACCGAGAGCGGCGCTACAGTCCAGACCGATCCAACGCCTAGTGTTAGACGCACAGTTAAAAATGCGACTATCAAAGGACGGGATAAAATACGAAAAACCGGTACTGTTCACACCGGCCTTTCTGGAATCACTTCCGTGGTGGGGCAACCTCAAGAACCTCACGGCGGGAATTCCCATGGACAAGGCGAAACCGACAGTAACGTTGGTGACGGATGCATCCATGACGGGCTGGGGAGGGCACTGCATGGACGGGATTGCACACGGTCAGTGGAACGAAAAACAAAGGAAATTTCACATAAACCGACTGGAAATGCTAGCGGTGCAGTTCTCCCTGCAATCCTTCAAAAAAGCGGTAAAAAACCGGGCCGTGTTAATAAGATCCGACAATCAGACTGTAGTAGCTTACCTCAACAAGGAAGGGGGAACGAAATCACAGTCGTTAAACGACCATGCTGTAGCAGTGCTAAAGTGGTGTGCACAAAACAAAGTCGAGCTGATGTGCAAACATATACCGGGAGTCCAAAACGGTGTAGCGGACTCGCTATCCCGGGGGAAACCCTACGACGACACAGAATGGGAGCTGTCACAGACGGCAGTAAACCTAGTGTTCGACATGTGGGGGGAACCCCAGGTAGATCTGTTTGCAACACCGGAAAACAAAAAACGTCCCGTTTTTGTGACGCGTTATCCGGACAAACAGTCACTGACGTGGGACGCACTTCAGATGGAGTGGGGCGGAATGTTCAGTTACGCATTCCCACCATTTTCATTGATCCACCGAACGTTACAAAAACTGGAACAATCGGAGAACTCGCACATGATTCTAGTGGCACCGAACTGGCCGTCTCAGACTTGGTTTCCGTTACTGCTGTCTCTGCTAACGGACCATCCGAGAAGCCTGCCACAAGAAATCACGTTGACACAACCCGGCGGTTATACACCAACCAACCCGGAGCTGTACCAACTTCACGTGTGGAAACTATCCAGCAATTTAGAATTGCGCAAGGGTTTTCAAGCCAAGTGTCGCAAACAACGACGGCCGGGCTTAGGGATTCCTCAAATGGATTGTATCAATACCACTGGGAAAAATTTCGTAATTGGTGTCTTGCAGGGGATATACATCCACTCTATCCCTCTTTGCCCCAAGTAGCGGAGTTTTTTTCTTATTTGATCAACGAAAAAAAGTTGAAACCGGGGACAGTAGAAAACTATAAATCGGCGATCAACTCTGTACTCAAACTAAGCCTAGACAAAAACATTTCGGATGACCCGACAATCTCCGATCTGTTCAAGGGCTTTATTACACAGGCGGGCCCCATTGAGAGGTACAAAGCGCCTGCATGGAGCTTGTCAGTAGTCCTTGAAGCGCTACGACAATTCCCATACGAACCGAAGGAATTGGCGTCACTACAGGACTGGACGAAAAAGACTGTTTTTCTACTAGCACTCGCTTCAGGGAGGCGAGTTAGCGAAATACACGCTCTGTCATTTGAAGACAATTTTACGGTGTTTTATCCCGATAAAGCGATTTTAATGACATCAGTAAAATTCAGAGGGAAAAATCAGAAACTGCACGAGACGGCGACTCCGATCGTTATCCCGGCACTGAGCAATATTTCCAATGAAAAACAAGACAGAATTCTTTGTCCGGTACGTGCGCTAGCTTATTATAAGAAACGTACTTCCGGGGTCAGAAGGGGTCAAAGGTCGATGTTCGTTTGTTACCAAAAAGGTAAACAAAGCTCAGCGGCGTCGAAATTCACGTTAGCGAGATGGGTAAAAGAGACAGTTTACCACGCTTATAGTGATAAGTATTTGAGCACAGAGGCAGGCAAAGTCACTGCCAAGATGCATGACTTAAGAGGCATAGGTAATACACTGGCATTTGCTAGCGGAGCTTCTTTAGCCCAGGTGCTAGCAGCCGGGTCCTGGAAAACTAGCAACACTTTTCTCTCTTATTACCTGAAAGACCTAGCGGCCGAGTCACAGGGCCTACACTCGTTAGGCTACCTAGTGACAGGCCAAGTTGTAACGAAACAATAGGGCATGTAACTTTCCGCAACTGCAAGAATTATTCAGTTAGCGGGAGTTATACAGTTGGGGGGATGGAATTTTTTCAATTCCATAATCAGGTGGGGTAGTATTTATCTGCCAAGAGATATTCTCTGGTAATCTGTCCCATTTGTTTATGAAATTAAAATTTCATTAACCAAAGGGGTTAGTATGCAATACTCTGTAATAAACTTTTAAAACTAGCGCCGAAGGCGCATATTAGTTTTTATGTTTATATAAGAGATTGCATACTTACCTTCCCACCCAAAACCACCCCAGATAAATAGCTACGAATCAATATCGTGGTCAAAAAGATCTGGAAGTATGCAAATCAGATGACAGGGGAAGGACGCCCCCTACGGGAGCTATCCACTGTTATTTTGATTTTATTTAACCAGTATTATATGATAATTGGCAATTATCCCATTTGTTTATGAAATTAAAATTTCATTAACCAAAGGTAAGTATGCAATCTCTTATATAAACATAAAAACTAATATGCGCCTTCGGCGCTAGTTTTAAAAGTTGCTAATTTTGACATACGTGTGTGTAGGGTGATGTTGATTACTATGTTGGTGCAGTGCAAGGAGTTGCTAATTTTGACATACGTATGTGTAGGGTGATGTTGATTTCTATGTTGGTGCAGTGCAAGGAGTTGCTAATTTTCACATACGTATGTGTAGGGTGATGTTGATTTCTATGTTGGTCCAGTGCAAGGAGTTGCTAATTTTGACATACGTGTGTGTAGGGTGATGTTGATTACTATGTTGGTGCAGTGCAAGGAGTTGCTAATTTTGACATACATATGTGTAGGGTGATGTTGATTTCTATGTTGGTCCAGTGCAAGGAGTTGCTAATTTTGACATACGTGTGTGTAGGGTGATGTTGATTACTATGTTGGTGCAGTGCAAGGAGTTGCTAATTTTGACATACGTATGTGTAGGGTGATGTTGATTTCTATGTTGGTCCAGTGCAAGGAGATGCTAATTTTGACATGCATATGTGTAGGGTGATGTTGATTACTATGTTGGTGCAGTATAAGGAGTTGCTAATTTTGACATACGTATGTGTAGGGTAATGTTGATTTCTATGTTCGTGAAGTGCAAGGAGTTGCTAATTTTGACATACGTGTGTGTAGGGTGATGTTGATTACTATGTTGGTGCAGTGCAAGGAGTTGCTAATTTTGACATACGTATGTGTAGGGTGATGTTGATTTCTATGTTGGTGCAGTGCAAGGAGTTGCTAATTTTCACATACGTATGTGTAGGGTGATGTTGATTTCTATGTTGGTCCAGTGCAAGGAGTTGCTAATTTTGACATACGTGTGTGTAGGGTGATGTTGATTACTATGTTGGTGCAGTGCAAGGAGTTGCTAATTTTGACATACGTATGTGTAGGGTGATGTTGATTTCTATGTTGGTCCAGTGCAAGGAGTTGCTAATTTTGACATACGTGTGTGTAGGGTGATGTTGATTACTATGTTGGTGCAGTGCAAGGAGTTGCTAATTTTCACATACGTATGTGTAGGGTGATGTTGATTTCTATGTTGGTCCAGTGCAAGGAGTTGCTAATTTTGACATACGTGTGTGTAGGGTGATGTTGATTACTATGTTGGTGCAGTGCAAGGAGTTGCTAATTTTGACATACGTATGTGTAGGGTGATGTTGATTTCTATGTTGGTCCAGTGCAAGGAGTTGCTAATTTTGACATACGTATGTGTAGGGTGATGTTGATTACTATGTTGGTGCAGTGCAAGGAGTTGCTAATTTTGACATACGTATGTGTAGGGTGATGTTGATTTCTATGTTGGTCCAGTGCAAGGAGTTGCTAATTTTGACATGCGTATGTGTAGGGTGATGTTGATTACTATGTTGGTGCAGTATAAGGAGTTGCTAATTTTGACATACGTATGTGTAGGGTAATGATGATTTCTATGTTGGTGCCGTGCAAGGAGTTGCTAATTTTGACATACGTATGTGTAGGGTAATGTTGATTTCTATGTTGGTCCAGTGCAAGGAGTTGCTAATTTTGACATACGTATGTGTAGGGTGATGTTGTTTTCTATGTTGGTCCAGTGCAAGGAGTTGCTAATTTTGACATACGTATGTGTAGGGTGATGTTGTTTTCTACGTTGGTGCAGTCTAAGGAGTTGCTAATTTTGACATACGTATGTGTAGGGTGATGTTGATTTCTATGTTGGTGCAGTATAAGGAGTTGCTAATTTAGACATACGTATGTGTAGGGTGATGTTGATTACTATGTTGGTGCAGTATAAGGAGTTGCTAATTTTGACATACGTATGTGTAGGGTGATGTTGATTTCTATGTTGGTGCAGTGCAAGGAGTTGCTAATTTTGACATACGTATGTGTAGGGTGATGTTGATTTCTATGTTGGTCCAGTGCAAGGAGTTGCTAATTTTGACATACGTATGTGAAGGGTGATGTTGATTACTATGTTGGTGCAGTGCAAGGAGTTGCTAATTTTGACATACGTATGTGTAGGGTAATGTTGATTTCTATGTTGGTCCAGTGCAAGGAGTTGCTAATTTTGACATACGTATGTGTAGGGTGATGTTGTTTTCTACGTTGGTGCAGTTTAAGGAGTTGCTAATTTTGACATACGTATGTGTAGGGTGATGTTGATTTCTATGTTGGTGCAGTATAAGGAGTTGCTAATTTAGACATACGTATGTGTAGGGTGATGTTGATTACTATGTTGGTGCAGTGTAAGGAGTAGTTAATTTTGACATACGTGTGTGTAGGGTGATGTTGATTACTATGTTGGTGCAGTGCAAGGAGTTGCTAATTTTGACATACGTGTGTGTAGGGTGATGTTGATTACTATGTTGGTGCAGTGCAAGGAGTTGCTAATTTTGACATACGTATGTGTAGGGTGATGTTGATTTCTATGTTGGTCCAGTGCAAGGAGTTGCTAATTTTGACATGCGTATGTGTAGGGTGATGTTGATTACTATGTTGGTGCAGTGCAAGGAGTTGCTAATTTTGACATACGTATGTGTAGGGTGATGTTGATTTCTATGTTGGTCCAGTGCAAGGAGTTGCTAATTTTGACATACGTGTGTGTAGGGTGATGTTGATTACTATGTTGGTGCAGTGCAAGGAGTTGCTAATTTTGACATACGTATGTGTAGGGTGATGTTGATTTCTATGTTGGTGCAGTGCAAGGAGTTGCTAATTTTCACATACGTATGTGTAGGGTGATGTTGATTTCTATGTTGGTCCAGTGCAAGGAGTTGCTAATTTTGACATGCGTATGTGTAGGGTGATGTTGATTACTATGTTGGTGCAGTATAAAGAGTTGCTAATTTTGACATACGTATGTGTAGGGTAATGTTGATTTCTATCTTGGTGCAGTGCAAGGAGTTGCTAATTTTGACATACGTATGTGTAGGGTAATGATGATTTCTATGTTGGTGCCGTGCAAGGAGTTGCTAATTTTGACATACGTATGTGTAGGGTAATGATGATTTCTATGTTGGTGCCGTGCAAGGAGTTGCTAATTTTGACATACGTATGTGTAGGGTAATGTTGATTTCTATGTTGGTCCAGTGCAAGGAGTTGCTAATTTTGACATACGTATGTGTAGGTTGATGTTGTTTTCTACGTTGGTGCAGTCTAAGGAGTTGCTAATTTTGACATACGTATGTGTAGGGTGATGTTGATTTCTATGTTGGTGCAGTATAAGGAGTTGCTAATTTTGACATACGTATGTGTAGGGTGATGTTGATTACTATGTTGGTGCAGTATAAGAAGTTGCTAATTTTGACATACGTATGTGTAGGGTGATGTTGATTTCTATGTTGGTGCAGTGTAAGGAGTTGCTCATTTTGACATACGTGTGTGTGTAGGGTGATGTTGATTACTATATTGGTGCAGTGCAAGGAGTTGCTAATTTTGACATACGTATGTGTAGGGTGATGTTGATTTCTATGTTGGTGCTGTGTAAGGAGTTGCTAATTTTGACATACGTATGTGTAGGGTGATGTTGATTTCTATGTTGGTGCAGTGTAAGGAGTTGCTAATTTTGACATACGTATGTGTAGTGTGATGTTGATTACTGTGTTGGTGCAGTCTAGGGAGTTGCTAATTTTGACATACATATGTGTAGGGTGATGTTGATTACTATGTTGGTGCAGTATAAGGAGTTGCTAATTTTGACATATGTATGTGTAGGGTGATGTTTTTTCCATGTTGGTCCAGTGCAGGGAGTTGCTAATTTTGACATATGTATGTGTAGGGTGATGTTGATTTCTATGTTGGTCCAGTGCAGGGAGTTGCTAATTTTGACATACGTATGTGTACTGTGATGTTGATTTCTATGTTGGTCCAGTGCAGGGAGTTGCTAATTTTGACATACGTATGTGTAGGGTGATGTTGATTTCTATGTTGGTGCAGTGTAAGGAGTTGCTAATTTTGACATACGTATGTGTAGGGTGATGTTGATTTCTATGTTGGTGCAGTGTAAGGAGTTGCTAATTTTGACATACGTATGTGTATGGTAATGTTGATTTCTATGTTGGTGCAGTGCAAGGAGTTGCTAATGTTGACATACGTATGTGTAGGGTAATGTTGATTTCTATGTTGGTGCCGTGCAAGGAGTTGCTAATTTTGACATACGTATGTGTAGGGTGATGTTGATTTCTATGTTGGTGCAGTGCAAGGAGTTGCTAATTTTGACATATGTATGTGTAGGGTGATGTTGATTTTTATTTTGGTGCAGTGTAAGGAGTTGCTAATTTTGACATGCGTATGTGTGCTAGATTTTGTTATTTCCATTCATGTGTGGGTTTAGCCAACCATCCATCCGTCGTCATATTTCAGAACCTTGTGGACCAAATCTGTTCATTCTGTGCATGTACCTAGTACTTTTTCTGCACATGCAGTGGTTTACTGATTCAATCCAAGATGGATGCCTGGCAGCCAGTTTGTTTCATAAGGTGTGATCAAAGGTGTGAGGCGTGATCCGATATTCTTTTTCATTTCTGCTTACAACCGGCAGCTATATTTTTACGCTCCGCTTTTTACAAGTACGACGAAATACAGGTTTCTGGCTGAGAATTACTAGAGTTTCTAGTGTTGTGATCTGCTCATTATGGTAAACGCTTTCCATTATTAGGGCCCTGTTTTTACCTGTTTTTAGTTGAAATACCGGCTCAGTTTACTTTCACCGGATTCCGAAGACTAACGAACATCGGTCAACCGCTTTTGTGGGGAGATTGGAGTTCCCAGTCACCACGCCGACGGACGTTGATAAGCGGCCTGACATCGGCACTGAGTCTCGCGGTGGAATCAGCAAGTCTTTTAGAGACCGAATCGGTTCAATCCACCAACGCAGCCTGAATGCATTGCGCAATCACAGGAACAGGCCCAGTTGCCTTCCTGTACCGGTACTAGTCAAGGTGAAAAACGACTCTCCCAGGGTGAAGAGATGGCTTGGACGGTCTGGATGCGTAGTCTGGCTTCAAAAGTCAACTCCCTTCTGCAGTCTTAGGGTAGGATTCAGGAGGACCTGGGGTGGTCAGGGCTGAGATATTGCCTGTACCTCCACCACCATGGCTAGGGTCAGGTGTGTCCCTTTCTCCCAGTGATCTCTTCTTTAGAGGGTCAGTGGGGGGACAATTCACATCAGTGGGAAGGAGAGTGGGCTCTCCCCACGGATCGCCTTACGCATCCTCTTCTATATTCCCCACACCCCCTCAGGCCCGGGCTGACCAGGCGTTGTTTCCTGCATCTTCCTAAGCCGCACAGAGTGTCCCCTCTTATGACTCTGTGAGGGGAGGGGACTCCAGTGTTGGTACCCCTGTACAGGGTGGTACGCAACCCTCTTATGGGGGACAGCGACCACTTCCCTGACATGGGGGGGCACTATGTCGTTTCTCGTCCCCACTTTGGTGGGGCAGTCACAGGATACCACGAACCGGAGCCCAGCTGTCCCTTACTAATATGCAGTTAAGGTCGCAGCTTGTAAACTCATGCAAGCGCAAGGCTTTTCTGCAGAGCTGTCCAAGTTCCTTGCTTTGGCACAGTCGAACGGCACCAGACGTTTGTACAAATCCAGATGGAAACTGTACTCTGATTAGTGTGACGGAAGGGAGATTGATCATCTCAGTCTCTCTATTAGCGAGGTAGCCGATTTTTTCTTTTATTTGTTTAATCAAGGAAAATCTATATCGACAATAGGTGATTTTCCGAACAATTGCGAAATCTCGCGAGATGCATGAAAGACGATTTGATTTTGAACTAGAATTTCTTTATTTCGCAGCTTACATTGACCGGCCGATCTTCGACAGAGGAATATTGCTTCCGAATACCCTCACTTAATCGAAATTGACTATCATCAAATGTGGACAGCACATTATTAAGCATGGAAATGTCCTCGAAATACTTTCGCGTTTGTCGAATCCCACGCGATGTTTGACGCGACTACGACGCTATGACCATTGTTTGTCTTGTTTTTACGTTCGATTTCACGCATAACGCGTGATTCTCGCAGTGTACGGAAAATGGTCTATTCGGTCAGTTTTATTCCCAGTTTTACCAGAATCTGCTGGACTGAAACTGGCTTCGAGCTCTATTCTGATTCAACTGTTTTAGTTTTTCCTCTTGAAGAGGCCATGCGCCAAGGGGCTAACAAATCCTTCTGACTGGGACTTGTCCGTTAGTTCTGTCTGCGTTACGACACCCACCCTTCGAGTCTATGGATAAGGCAGACATGAAGTATGAAAACAGTTTTTTCTTTTGGCTCTGACATCAGGGAGTTGGCGCTCAGAGATAGGGGCACTGTCCTTTAGTGACGGATGTTCCTCCTTTATGAACTCGCAAGTTATTCTGAAGACTCGGCTGGGCTTTCTTGCCAAGAATCAAATCCCAGGGCGCGACCCTGAGCCGATCGTCATCCCCATCCTCACTAACATTGTGGGCAAGGAGGACCGTCAGGAACGGATTCTATGCCTGGTTCGAGCTCTGAGCTGGTACTGCGATCGCACCAAGGTGTCTTAGGACAGTGAGAAGCGCATGTTTGTCTGTTATGGGCCGGGCAAACAGAGCCACCCTGCTTTGAATATCACCATTTCGCAGTGGATTGTTGATACGGTCGTGGAAGCGTATAAGTTAACTGCTTCTACATCGGTTCGTTTGGAACGCCACCAGGTACACGAGGTGCGCGTGGTAGCTAACTCATTGGCTTTGATGTCTGGGGCCTCGCTCGAGCAGGTGCTTCGAGCAGGGTTCTGGAGTTCTCAGAATGTCTCCATTAACTATTACCTGAGAGACCTCCAAGCGCTGCAGGAGGGTCTCTACAGGTTGGGTCCAGTGGTGACGGGTCAGACTGTGTTCGCTGACCCAGCCTGCACTACCAAGGGGTCCATTGCACGAAATAGTGCCTTCATAGTGCCTTCAGCTAACCAACCAGCCTCTTTTGCTTGACGCTACCGGTTTTGGTTCAGCGCTATTTAACCTTAGCAATACACTGTTTCGATGCATTAAAATTGTTGGGAGTATATTCCTAATAGTTTCCGATTTGGGCCGTAATCTGTAGTTAAGCCAACGAGTAATAAATGGAATTTATTATTTTCACGGACTTTCTGGTAGGTATGATTAGGTAAACAAACTGGTTTGTACAACCCTAATAACATAGGTCATACATATAAGAAGAATACATGTTCATGTCATATTTTTCCATAATCAGATCAAAGATGGCGACTGGCATCCATCTTGTTTTTTGAGAAAATGTGTTACCTTAGACAGGATTTGTCTCTTTTCATTCAAATTTAATACAATCATTATACACTTTGAGATACATGTCCATGATGATTTGTTTCATGTTGAAATAAAAAATGACCACCTGGCAGCCATCTTGTTTTTTCAAAATGTATCCTTGTCATGATTATTTGCACGTCAAATTATACATGTTAGGATACATGTCCATGACACATGACAATTAGTTTCACAGTTGGATCAAACATGGTTGACTGCCTGTAATTTTGCTTTTTGACCATACTACTTTATTTCTGTACATGAGCCTGTGCAAATGAAATTCAGTTTGGATACAAAAAATGCATGAATAGCTTACCCTATTAAATTTCTAACCATATATTACGATTTTGGAAGAGTCATTTAATACATCTAATTTCTGTTGATACTAGACCAGCCAATTATTCTCTCTCAATTAAAAACTATGCTTTTGGTTCATATTACAATATTTTTAGCATGAATAACATTTCCTCTAATTCCAATGGAAACTATATACTTAACAGTGTCTTGTTTCTTCTACTTTAAAGGTGCTGGGCGGTTTTAGAGATTGTACCACAGACTGATTGTTTAGCAATCCGTATGGGTAGAGATATTGATGGCAATCACACTGAGTCTAATACACATCATGATTCAGCTATTATTACTACAGTACCAACTGTTACAGATCATCAAACAGAAAGCATTATGTCCATATTACTTTCAACAACTTCAAAATATTTAGTCAGTTGTTTTCAAAATGTTTCATTATTTAAGTAAGTTGGTTAATTCTTTTATAATATTATAAAATATTCAATTTTATGATTATTACTGTTCATGTGCATATTACAAATGTTCATGCTTCTACTGGCCATGTGTGTATATTTGTATGCTATTTCTGTCTCTGATCTAAACAAAGAGAAGTGCTCAGATGTGACGTAAACATGACCACATTTCCTAAATTTTTGATAATATTTGAACATATCTTTAAAACTTTTGAACATGTACATACATATTTCTATTGTTTTTGTGTGAGATTTATACCGGTAATAATATATAATATTTGGGTTTAGTGTAATCAATAGATAACAATTTTTATTGTAGTTCAAAGCAAGAAGGAGAGATTGCTACTGTTCCACTAACAAATGTGAGTATATACTGTTATTTTTCTGCTTCAAGTTGTGTGTCATGTGACCTCATTAATATGCACAGTAGATATAGATTTGGTTACATTCTATGATAACTAAAACATAAAAAGTGAGTTTGAGAGTAGTTTCAACTCATATTTTCTCAGTGAATTTGTGAGCAATTTGTATGTTCTCAGTGAGTGTGAGTAGTTTCAACTCATTGTATGTTCTCAGTGAAGTGAGTGTGAGTAGTTTCAAACTCGTATGTTCTCATTGAGTGTGAGTAGTTTCAACGCATCATGTGTTCTCAGTGAGTGTGAATAGTTTCAACTCGTATGTTCTCAGTGAGTGTGAGTAGTTTCAACTCATTGTATGTTCTCAGTGAGTGTGAGTAGTTTCAACTCATTGTATGTTCTCATTGAGTGTGAGTAGTTTCAACTCATATGTTCTCAGTGAGTGTGAGTAGTTTCAACCCATTGTATGTTCTCAGTGAGTGTGAGTAGTTTCAACTCACTGTATGTTCTCAGTGAGTGTGAGTAGTTTCAACTCATGTTCTCAGTGAGTGTGAGTAGTTTCAACTCGTCATATGTTCTCAGTGAGTGTGAATAGTTTCAACTCATTGTATGTTCTCAGTGAGTGTGAGTAGTTTCAACTCATTATATGTTCTCAGTGAGTGTGAGTAGTTTCAACTCATGTTCTCAGTGAGTGTGAGTAGTTTCAACTCATTGTATGTTCTCAGTAAGTGTGAGTAGTTTCAACTCATTGTATGTTCTCAGTGAGTGTGAATAGTTTCAACTCATTATATGTTCTCAGTGAGTGTGAGTAGTTTCAACTCATGTTCTCAGTGAGTGTGAGTAATTTCAACTCATTGTATGTTCTCAGTAAGTGCGAGTAGTTTCAACTCACTGTATGTTCTCAGTAAGTGTGAGTAGTTTCAACTCATTGTATGTTCTCAGTGAGTGTGAGTAGTTTCAACTCATTGTATGTTCTCAGTGAGTGTGAGTAGTTTCAACTCATTGTATGTCCTCAGTGAGTGTGAATAGTTTAAAGTCATCATATGTTCTCAGTGAGTGTGAGTAGTTTCAAATCTTTGTATATTCTCGTTGTTTGTTTTTTTAGATTATCAAAGAGGAATATCCACAATTTAATTGGGTTGCTATGTTAATACAAATATTTATTATGATCAGTATCACAGTTTCTTTTTTAACCATTGGATCGGCCATGGTACATACATGTAAGTATTTTCTCACTAGAAATATTAATACTCATGAAACAGCTAACATGTTTTCTTTGAGTATCAAACGTTGACTGAATTAATTAATTCTTTGCATGTGCCTAGTACTTTATGTGAGACATATGCACATGGAGTTGTTTAGCGGTTCGATTAAAAATGGCCGACTGGCAGCCATCTTGTTTTTTGAAAATGTTGTATTGTGGACATGCTTTGTAAGTTTTCATTCAAATTTGGTACATAGATTATACATGTTAGGAAACATGTCCATGACAATTTCTTGTGCATTTGGATCAAAGATGGCCGACTGGCAGGCATCTTGTTGTTTTTGACTCCCGTATGCAAAGCACAAAAGGGAGTCTTTGCAGCTACCCTGTCTGTATGTATGTATATATGTATGTATGTTTGTATGTATGTGTGTATGTATGTGTGTATGTATGTGGGTATAACCTGGAACAATAACAGTTTGAAAATTTTGAGCACTTTTCTTGGGAATAATCAGGTATTCTTAAATAAAAACTGGGAAAACTTTATCGAAAAAGTTTAATCAAAACTCGAATGGTGGACAAAATACGCCCCTGCCATGTCTTATAGAGTGCGCGCTTTAGTTGTGAACCAATTAATAGCATCAAAGCTATTACACCGATTTGTTTGTCTTTGTCCACCCAAAGAAAAAAATGATCAACTTCAACAAATGTTTCTGAAATTCTTTTGGCAAGGTCGCCATTGGGTTACTGTCGAAACGGTTTACTTGCCCATATGTGAAGGTGGTCAAGGTTTGATACACTTGCTCACACGTATTGCTACTTTCCGTATTCAATTCATTCAAAGGTATTTGTACGCTAATTTAAAACACTATAATTTCTCATTCACGGAATATTTTCTCAGGCAGGTACATGGTTTGAATTATGATAAACAGCTATTTATCACACGTCTTAACAAACCCATCGTTGGCCTTCCAGCATTTTATTATGACATTCTTAAGACCTGGTTCTCTCTCACAACATTAAGAAAGGATAAACCATCCACGTTTGTGCAAGTGTGTGCAGAACCATTGTTTAATAACCCACTGGTCTTGCATCCAATTCAAAACACACCACTTACTTTGTTACATTTCCGTGAAGCTGGCATTGCTAAAGTGGTTGACCTGATAGGTTACGGTAATAATAATTGGCTACAAGTTGATGATTTACATGAAATAGTACCCATATATTCAAAGAGACTGCTTGGTATGGTCCTTGATGTGACACACCGAGCCATACCAACACCTTGGAAATAATGATTAACAATCATAATACGAGTGAAATACAAATATCTGACAAAAACGACATTCTTTAAAATTTGACAAGGAACGTATTTATAAATTTCTCATATTAACAAGAAAATTGTCAAAAACAACTACACACAGTGATAATGTCTGGAGAGATGTTCTGTCTCTCAACGCTGCCGATAAATCTAACTTTACAGATTGCTACCTCCTTCCGACCACAAAAAGGATGGTGACCTGCAGTGGCGTCTCTTGCACGCTGCATATCCTACAGGTGGTTATTTATTGAAATCTCAAATACGTACGTCAGATGAATGTCTTTTCTGTAACAACACGATGATTTGGTGCACATCTTTATTGAATGTTCGAGACTGGCTCCTCTTTTTGAAACATTCAATACAATAACAGGTCCGCAAACAGCTGATTTCCAATATGGCGGCCGCCATGTTGTCTTCTGATAATGGTGATAACCTGTTTCCTGGATTAACACCTAATCACAGAATCAAATGCGAAAACTGTCACATTATCAGGTCAATCCCAGTCACAATGTAATGATGTAAATCAATCACTAGTAATGAACACTATTGAAATTGAAAACAACTTGATTGCCACACTCCCAGGGAAAGACAAAGGACATGGCACTTGCATAGACTATTGTAATGCTAATGAAGATACTAAAAATAATGCCAATACTGACAACATAACTGTACCCATGGTAACTGCAACAGCTGTGCCGATTAGTGAAACAGATATTGCTGAGACAGATCAATCCACACTAACTGGAACAACTAATGACAAGGAGATGGTAAAAGCCTGCCCTTCGTTCTCAATGCTTCCAGGATTTAAATTTACTTTACTGTTTACTGTTACCAGTGACGCAAATGAGGATACACGTAAAACTAAACAAGGTATTGTACCAGCTAGTGTTGCAACAAAGGCTAAGGTGCAAACGCCACCCGTGTTTTCACTACTCAGTACCATTTCATGCTCTTCATTCGCATTTTCTGACAACACAAAACGTACATCAAATGTTTCGGAAGTTTTTAATACAAAAAACACTGTTCCTGTCGATATTCCAGACGATGGAGATGACATAGAATCTATGTCTTCTGATATATCAAACGTATCCTACATTACAAGTGATGAAAATACAATTGAAAATGAAAGGCTATTATCAACTGAATCACTAAAGAATTTCCGAGAAGACTCCTTCAACTCGAAACGAATTATTGAACACGCAATTGAATTTTGCCCTGACTTGAAACTTCTAATTAGATCGCTAACATGTCTACGCAAAAGTACGGAAACTAACAGCAAGAATAAATTACGAATTCAATGAATTCCATCAAAGCTTAACAAACATTATATCGAGGCATGTAAAAGTCGGGGAAAACAAGAAACAGAAAGCACCAATAAAGAAATTCAAAAAACATTACACTATTCTATCCCTGGTAGACGTATTTTTGACAATATTCACCTAGTTCGTGACTTCATAACATATTCAAATACTAATAATATACCGCTTGGTATTGTTTCTCTCGACCAGGAAAAAGCATTTGATAGCTAGGGTACACCATGGATATCTTCACTTAAAGCCTTTGGTTTTGGCGACCAATTTGTTAAATACATTGCGCTAATCTACACAGGTACACAAAGCCTTGTGCGGGTCAACAACAGTTTAACAAGTCCAGTTAATTTTTCACAGGGTATACGCCAAGGCTGTTCCCTTTCTGGGCAGTTATATTCAATAGCCATCGAGCCACTTCTTCATAAGATAGGAACTAAAAGTCAACTTCAAGGTGTTAAATATACATGATTCGGGTAAAAATGTTAGTCTCACTGTCTACGCTGACGATGTAAGCTTTTTCCTTACTCAAAATGGTCATTTCTCAAAATACAGGAATGGCTAGATATTTACGAGGGTGCAAGCAACTCGCGCATAAACTATGCTAAATCTAAGGGATTATGGGCGGGCAGCTGGAAAACCCGAATTGACAACCCATTAAATATACAGTGGAACAATAAGGGACTTAAAGTCCTAGGCACATATCTTGGTAATAATGCGTCGTTCTTGGATAAAACTGGGCAGACATCACTGAAAAAGTTGAAGCCAAACTTGAATGGTGGAATAAGTATGCACCAGCTATGTCATACAGAGGGCGCACTTTGGTTGTCAATCAACTTGTTGCGTCGAAGTTTCTTCATAGACTTGTGTGTTTGAGTCCGTCTAGAGAGCAAACTGATTTGTTACAAAAGCTATTTTTAAACTTTCTTTGGCAGGGCCGTCATTGGGTTCCTGCGAATACTGTCTATCTACCGCCATGTGAGGGCGGGCAAGGACTGATTCATTTACATACATGTATTGCGTCTTTTCGCTTACAATATTTACAACATTATTTATACAGCAACTCAAAACATCCGTGTTATGCTTTTACTGATTATTTTCTACAACAACTTCATAACCTTAACTGTGACAAGCAACTATTTGTTATTCACACTTCCATACCTTTAACTGATATCCCTGCATTTTATCAGGAGCTTCTGAAAATGTGGTCCACACTTACGACAGTGAGGAAAAGTAGGCCATCACAGATTGATGACGTGTGTAATGAACCTTTGTTTTTTAACCCACTTATAATACACCATGTTCGGAATATTCCACTAAACATGTTGCATTTCCATCAAGCTGGGCTTACTAACATTGGGAATCTGCTCCACAATTGGCTTCATGTTGACACGTTATATAGATTAGTGCCCATATATTCCAAACGTCTCCTTACTATGGCACTAGATGTAATAAAACGTGCGATACCACTAGAGTGGCATGGTATAATAAATAAGTCCAGTCATATAAATAAAACTGAGTCACCTGACACTAATTACTCTTTAGAATTAGTGTACCGGGATGACGGGAATGATATCCTGCTGAACTATTCTCTCTATAAGATCGATAAGGTAGGAGAGCTGTATAAGTTTCTTGTACTAATCAATAAACTCTCTAAAGATAATGTTCTTTACGAAGCAGTTTGGACAGATATTTTATCCTTGCCTGCTGATATTGAGCCAAACTTTCGTGACTGCTATATTGCGCCAGTCACCAAAAAAGCGTACGTACATCGAGCCCACGGAAAACCGCTGAAAAACACAGTTTTTACAAAGTCAGTGAGTCTTTATTTTTGTAAATAGCTATTCTTGTGGTTAGCTTGGTTGTTTTGTTTTTGGAGTTTTAGGCATAAATCTGCCTCTTACTTTGCTGGTGTTGTGGTCTGCCACGTCAACAAGCAAGATGGCTGCCCACAGGGTAAAACCACTTTTAAGTTTGACTCGAAATCATGGTGTCAAATGCAAGTCAGTGAGCGGGGTTCCAATTGAAACCTACGTTGATTCCATTTCCAAAATAGTAGGGGCAGAAAAAATTCTTGCTGCCTCAAGAGCTAATGGTAATGTTATTGTTTTTTTTTGGATTCTGTTCAAACAGTGAAACAGGTGTGTGCATCTGGGATTACAGACATTGGTGACACTTTTGTTTATGTAGAGCCACTGATGAAACCAGCGACTAAGGTTGTGCTTTCTGGAGTACCGTCATTTATTCCTAATACTTTACTTGAAGAGCAGTTGAAAAAATATGGTAAAATTGTAAGCTCTATACGATTGATACCATTGATTGGGTTTGAAGAAACCAGAACTTTGTCACATTTTGTCTTTTCGAAGACAAGTTTACATTATCACTGATCAAAGCAAGCTTGAAGGTATGTTTCTTGTTGTTCATAATGAACGGACCTATAGAATTTACCTTTCTACTGATGAGCCGATATACCATAAATGCCTTTGTAAAGGACATATTCAGTGGAATTGTCCAAACAATATTGACCGCATCACTTTGCAAGAAAATCCACCATCTGAAGATCAAAATACAATCTCTGTAACACAAAACCGTTCTGAAACATGAATGCATTTAATTAATAAGACTGAAACAAATAATGTTAATGAAAACGATATGGAAACACAGATCACGGAAAACGATGTACAAAATAAAATCGGTACATTAAATATATGAAATGACCACTACTGAAAATGGTAATAAAAATTCTGATGACGTACAAAATAAAATAACTACTATAAACAGTAATCAAAAACCCGTTAAAGCAGCTGAACAGGCAAAAACAAACAAAGAAACCAAAAACAATGGAAACGTGAATGTCACAGACACCTCCTTACCTGAAGACAATGGCGCTGCTATGGAAGTGCAATCAGGTCAACACACTAGTGTTGAGTGCTCAACTCCTTTATTAGATACTCAACCCATTTCTACATGTATTACTGATGAGGAGGTGGTACGACCCCGCCCCTCAACCTCTTCTCTTTTTCTTTCGCGGAGGCTAGCTGTCTCACTTGACGTTTCTAATAAGGGTCATGCCTCTACAACTGAAACACAGGAAGATACAGACGAAGTTGGATCAGTCTCCACTGAAATGTCTGATCTGTCACAGTTGTTTGAGAGTGACAAAGACAGATTATTAGAGGACGATAAGATCACGTCCTTTCTAAAAGATTCATATACGTGTACAGCGACTGACGGCCAGGCTGTGGAAACATATTAAGGATGGTAAAAAAAATGGTGAAAATAATGAAATTGACTCACCAGAAAGTGGAAGGACCAACGTAATAAACACAAACGAGGTCTTTCCACTGCACGAGGAAAGAAACAACGAGTTAAACATAATTAAACGATATATCATTGTCTCACTAATAAAATACATTGTAAATATATATTAGGTAGTATCTATTTGTGCATTATCTTACTATCTTTAATGGCTAATATCAAAGCAACTACCTGGAATATAAGAGATTGTTGTGATGCATACAAACGCTATCAAGTTTTTAACTTTCTTAAGTTAAACCATCCAAGCAATGTCTACTTTTTGCAGGAGACTCATACATTTCTTTGCTTACTTATTGTTTTATTTGTTATTGATGTTTGTTACTTGTTGTTGTTGTATGTTTATTGACCATAGATAATGTAATTCAATGCATTATTTCGTGCCAAATAAAATATACTATACTGCACTATGGTCGGAGCAGGACGTGTTTTTTAACGCTCCTGATCTTGGCCAACTGGCTCGTCTTTTGCTGCCTTTCTGAGTACAGTGCTTGTTTTTCAACGCTTCCACGTTTTGTATATAGTATCACTGGTTGTGTGTGAGTATTTCTTATTCAGTTTTGTTGGTTATTTTCTCGTTTTTGGAGACGTTTTCCTTTTTTGATTGTGGGTCGAAGTGAACGGCAACCAAGATGGCAGCCGTTCAAACAAAAGCTTCGTCCACACCTGCTGTTAATCTTACAAGAAGACATGCAGTTCGTCGTGAAAGTGTGGATGGTATTCCAGTTCAAACGTACGTGGAAACAGCGGCCGATTTAATTGGTGGTAACAACATAATTCCTGCTTCAAGAATAAACAATCTGTTGTGATTTTAATGTCATCAGTTTCCTGTGTTGATATGGTTTGTGCCAATGGAATGGACATTGGCTATTTGTCTATTTCGGTAGAGCCACTTGTCCGTCCATCCACCAAAGTGGTTTTATCAAATGTGCCACCTTTTCTACCAAATGAATGCATTGCTCGTGCTCTAACACCACATGGACGGGTAATGAGTGGTGTTCGTATTATCTCACTTGGTTGCAAAAAACCAACGTTGAAACATCTTCAATTATTTCGTAGACAGGTCTATGTGAATCTCAAAAACACAAATATTAATGGTTTATTGCCAATTGTGTATAACAACCAAACTTTCAACATCTATGTTTCAACCGATGATTTTGCATGTTTTTTTATGTCACCAAAAAGGTCACACACGTAATAACTGCCCAAACAAACACTCTATTGTTATGCAAAATAAAAACCCAGAAAACAATTCACACTTTGACAGACGGACCAGAACAGAATTCCACAGAAAGTGTCAATAACAAAAATGACACTCTGAACAATGGTAACTCTCAATTTTCTGCTATGGATGAGGGGTCGGACAGTCAATAATTGTGTCAGGGTAAAAATAATACTGAAAACAATGATAAAACAACAGATAAAGATTCAGACAATGTTAATGAAAACGTATTAACTGATATAAACCAAGAAAATGATCCAAACATGGAAGTTGACAAAACACAATCAAACTGTTCTAAAAAACGTGCTCGATCACCCCATAGCGCCGATAGGCAAAATGAAACTTGTGAAAGTCAATTTTGTGACAACGAAAACGAATGCGCTTTAAACAAATGTTTTTCTGACATTGCTTCAGTAGAAGAGAGAGTGCATTTCTAAAAAACCAACCTTTGCCGAGGTTACTACTAGCAAACAACCATCTACAGCCACTGTACCTACTACATCACATGACCTGCTTCTGTCTCCATCATCACCAACTTGTACGTTTGAATCAACAAACCTTTCACCGCTGAAGTCATTTTCAATCCCACCAGAAACGTCGCCTGTTGACACACAAGAAACTTCCGTAGCCCCTGGTGACCCAGAAAATACCACTGGGGACATAGACGATGATCAAAGCAGTGACAATGAAGGATCAGTTGTATCTCTCGTATCTAGTCTTGGGGATACAGACACTCAAATCTCCAACATGGCGATTAAAAATTTTCTGGTGGCAACACTACATTCCAGAAAATTTATTGAAATGTGTTTTGATTTCTGCCCAAATCCCAAAGTACTTGTTAAACACCTTACAAACTATAGTCACTCACAGAGATTGAATTCATCACAAAAAATTCGTCTCTGTAAACTGATCAACAAAATAAAAAAGTATATTGAAACAACAGGCGTGTTTATCGCTGAAGTGTAATATAATGGACATCACATTGATTAATATTTTATATTTTCTGTTTACCATGGCATCCTCTATTTCAGGAATCACCTTAAATGTCAATGGCTGTCGGGATTCTATGAAAAAGGTACAGAATTTTTGAATTCTTCAAACGTGATCATCCGTGTGATTTCTACTTTTTGCAGGAAACTCACTCACTACCTTCGGATGTTAATACCTGGCAAGTTGTGTGGCGAGGTATTGGTTTGTTTTCTCATGGGACTACAAATCACGCTGGTGTGTCCATTTTCTTTGCACCCAATTCCGATGTTGTTGTTTTATCACATACAAATATTATTCATGGTCATCTTCTGCACGCAGACGTGGAAATAAACAACAGTCCTTTTCACCTTTTTAATGTATATGCCCCAATTGACAGTAATGAGCGCATTGAATGCTTTCAAAAACTAAAAAAATCATATCAACAGTCTTAACAATGACCCCGTTATAATAGGGGGTGATTTCAACTGCACTATTTCACCTGACCTTGATCGTAACGGCGACAATGAGCCAGACATACGCACATCGCGTTCTCTCAAAAGCGTGTTAGGGCGCTTTAAACTTGTTGACACCTGGCGTCACTATCATGGTGACATCACTTATTATTCATGGGGACGTGTGTGTACACGGGTACGTCTTGATAGGTTTTACATCAGTAAGCACATGCGCAGTAGAATAAGTACAATACAAATAACTAACGACGCTTGTGCTTTTTCTGATCACTCTGTACTGTTTATAAAACTTTCCTTTGGTAACACCAGAAATAAGAATCCAGTCTGGTGTATGGATACTGAAATTCTTGGGGATGTTGAGTACGTTAATACCTTTACTGATTTCTGGGCTTATTGACAGACTCAGCGCAACATGTTCAACAAATTACAATGTTGGTGGGATATCGGCAAAAATAAGATAAAATGGTTAACTCAAGACTACTGTCATTTTAAAAACCACAACATTAAACAAGATAAAATGCGCCTTGAAAATGAAATCCATCAAATAGAGCACTCCATGAGAAATGGTAGTGAATTTCCTGAGATTTATCATGAGAAAAAACAACTTTTGACACGCATAGTTTTACAACAAACTCAAGGATCTACTATGCGTGCGCACCACAGGTTTTTAAATGAAAGCGATGTTCCGAGTTCATATTTTTTTCAAGTCGAAAAACAGCACGGCACGAAAAAGACCATCACCCACCTTAAGTGTGACGATGGCAATCTCACTAACGTCATCACATATGATGAATTCAAACAAACTGTTAAACTTCTTGCTGCTGGACGTACCCCTGGCATTGATGGCATACTGTACGAATTCTATCAGAAATTCTGGGATGTCATTGATCACGATCTGTATGATGTTATGTTGTGCTCAGTTCAGGATAATAAATTGCCCACCTCCACATCATGCACTAAGGCGGTTGTCACCTTGCTCCCAAAGAAGGGGGACAATACTCTTTTGAAAAATTGGCGCCCTGTGAGTCTGCTTTGTAGTGACTACAAAATACTCACCAAAACATTGTCACTACGTCTCCGCTCCGTTATTAGTTATCATACACTCCGATCAAAGTTGTAACATTCCGAACCGTCATATTCATGACAATATTAACTTACTCCGAGACTGCATTGATTATGCAAACATTAATAACTCTCCATTGGGTATTGTCGCCCTCGATCAGGAAAAAGCCTTCGACAGGATTCGCCATGATTACCTGTTTAAAACTTTGAAAGCTTTTAGCTTTGGTCCTACTTTCATTAGTTATATCAGTCTCATATATTTCAATTCACAATCACTAATCCGTATAAACAGCGCCCTCACTGCACCTGTATCGCTTTCACGGGGCATACGTCAGGGCTGTTCACTGTCATCACTTTTGTACGTTATTGCAATCGAGCCATTACTGTGGATAAACTTGGAAAATGGCTACAAGCGTTTTACTCAGACTTATTACAGTGTTGGAAATCATTGGCAAAAATGCGTATTATTGGTTTGAATACAACTAGCCTACTTGCTGAACCACTTTTTGACTCCCGTGTGCGAAGCACAAAAAGGGAGTCTTTGCAGTTAGTGTGTCTGTATGTGTGTGTGTGTGTGTGTGTATGTGTGTCCGTCTGTTCCACTGATATCTCAAGAACCATACATCAGTTTTTGATGAAACTTGGCACACAGATGCTCCAAACTAATGCGCAGATTTGATAAGTTTTGGGTAAAAATCTGTGCAATATTAATTACATAATTTGCATAATGATTAATCAATTTTCGGTTTTTCCACTGATATCTCAAGTAGTAATCATCACATTTCAATAAAACTTGGTACATAGATGTCATAGGACACTGCACAGACCTGATAGTTTTTAGGGTAATATCAGTATATATTAATTAGCTAATTTGCATAATTAATTAATTTTCAGTTTTTGATATTTCAAGTAGTAATCATCACATTTCAATGACACTTGGTACATAGATGTCATAGGACACTGCACAGACCTGATAGTTTTTAGGGTAATATGAGTACATATTAATTACCTAATTTGCATAATTAATTAATTTTCAGCTTTTGATATATTTCAAGTAGTAATGATCACATTTCAATGAAACCTGGTACATATAGTTACTTGAGGACTGTGCAGAGACCTAATTAGTTTTTGGGTAAATATTTGTGCATATTAATCACCTTATTAGCATAATTAGTTCATTTTCAGCTTTTCACCTGATATCTCAAGTACTGAACATCACATTTTAATGAGACTTGTGAAATAGATCTTCTAGGACTATGCAGAGAGACCTAATTAGTTTTTGGGTAAATATTTGTGCATATTAATTACCTAATTTGCATAATTAGTTAATTATTTTCTGTTCCATGGCTGTTGCACTGATGTCTAAAGAAACACTCATTGGATTTTAATAACACTTTTAAAGAGTACTCATCATCACATTTCAATGAACCTAGGACTTTACACCATATTAGTTTTTGGTAAATATTTATGCTTCTTAATCACCTAATTAACATAATTAATACTGGTATCTCAAGTACTGATCATCACATTTTAATAAAATTTGGTACATAAATGTTCTAGGACATTAGACAGCCTGATTAATTTTGGGTTAAATCTGTTCATATTAATTCTCTAATTAGCATAATAATTAATAGTTTTTTGGTTCTAATCACATTTCAATGAAACTTGGTACATAGATATTACAATACACAGATCTTATTACTTTTACATTGTGCAGACCTTATTAGTTTTACACTTAAATCAGTTCATATTAGTTACCTTATTTGCATAAGCTTTTCCATCAATATCTCGAGTTCAAGTAATTTTTAATTTATTTTTAATGTATCTCTAATACTCTCACAGGAGTTCGAATAACGACTGTTTATATTTTTTGCCATATTACTATATCTCTGTCACACATGTATCATTGTCATTGATATTTAGCATGTCATAAATGGATACATGTACATCTCAATTCAATTAGCAGTTTGATCAAATATGGCCGACTGGCGGCCATCTTGTTTGTTTAAAATGTGATAACCTGAACATGCTTAGACATTTTTGAATCAGGCCTATGCCTAGCCTACTCTTAATGTTGGTGTCTTTTTTGACATGACAGTTATTCTGACCTACACTTTAACTCTGCTCGCCATTCACTCTGCCTCTCCGCTTTAATATGACAAGCACAAAGAGAACTAAATTTAACGGGGACTGTGTCATTTTCAATGAATTGTGTTAATACTAGATTAGTCTATTAATCACTCTCAATTACTGACTATACACTACAAATTCATTCAGAAACAATTTACCTGCTCATATATCCAGTGATTTGCATATTATGTAATTTGATTGCATATATTATCTAATTTGATGTCCATAACAATTCAATTTGTGATCAGATAAAAGATGACAGAGTTGCAGTCATCTTGCTTTTTGGTCATGTTAATTTATCTTAGGCATGAATGAAATGTTACACAGGAACTGTGTCATTAATAATGACTTGTTAAATACTCTTTCCAACACAAGCACTATGACATTCATTCATACATGACATATCCAACAAATTGTATCTGCTTTTCAGACACACTTTCAATAATCGCAAATGCACACCACAATGTGATTGTGATTGTGATTGTGATTAGCATCTACTTTTCAGTTGATTTCGGGTTTTGATGATATATTACCAACGACAACATTTTTGTGCAAACAACTTAAATTACCAAAATTACAACATGTTGTCCAGAAATGCATAATCGATTTCAACTTTTCTATCAACAGTTTTAAAGTTATTAAATTGTTTTTTTTTTAGTATCTGGCTGGTTAGATTCCCTCTGGACACAGGATCATTTCATCAGTTATGCTGCAGTTGATGTAAAAAGGAAATGTTATTGTTCTTCTGGAAAATGGTGAGTTGAATGTTTTGATGTAACCTTTCGAAATAATTGCCAAAAAAAATAGTTTTGCCACCAACAATTTTCACATTGAACACATTGGTATCCACAACCTCACAACTATCACTTTGATACAAGTTGAGTATACACACAACTATCACTTTGATACAAGTTGAGTATACACACACAACTATCACTTTGATACAAGTTGAGTATACACACACAACTATCACTTTGATACAAGTTGAGTATACACACAACTATCACTTTGATACAAGTTGAGTATACACACACAACTATCACTTTGATACAAGTTGAGTATACACACACAACTATCACTTTGATACAAGTTGAGTATACACACAACTATCACTTTGATACAAGTTGAGTATACACACACAACTATCACTTTGATACAAGTTGAGTATACACACACAACTATCACTTTGATACAAGTTGAGTATACACACAACTATCACTTTGATACAAGTTGAGTATACACACACAACTATCACTTTGATACAAGTTGAGTATACACACACAACTATCACTTTGATACAAGTTGAGTATACACACAACTATCACTGATACAAGTTGAGTACACACACAACTATCACTTTGATACAAGTTGAGTATACACACACAACTATCACTTTGATACAAGTTGAGTATACACACAACTATCACTGATACAAGTTGAGTATACACACACAACTATCACTTTGATACAAGTTGAGTACACACACAACTATCACTTTGATACAAGTTGAGTATACACACACAACTATCACTTTGATACAAGTTGAGTATACACACAACTATCACTGATACAAGTTGAGTATACACACACAACTATCACTTTGATACAAGTTGAGTATACACACACAACTATCACTTTGATACAAGTTGAGTATACACACACAACTATCACTTTGATACAAGTTGAGTATATACACACAACTATCACTTTGATACAAGTTGAGTATATACACACAACTATCACTTTGATACAAGTTGAGTATACACACACAACTATCACTTTGATACAAGTTGAGTATACACACACAACTATCACTGATACAAATTGAGTATATACACACAACTATCACTTTGATACAAGTTGAGTATACACACACAACTATCACTTTGATACAAGTTGAGTATACACACACAACTATCACTTTGATACAAGTTGAGTATACACACACAACTATCACTTTGATACAAGTTGAGTACACACACACAACTATTGCTTCGTCCAAATAAATATAAATCACAATTTTTGCTAAAAATTAAATAAAGCATGTACATGTATGTATCTATTTGGTTAAATAAATTAACAAACTTGTTACGTCTTTTTCTGGACGCGATCATTACTGGTAAACAACTGATGTTGCCACGTGATGAATAGTGGAGTTAAAATCAGCTGATTGTATGTGCTGACGTTTACTTAATAATAGCTCTTCAAAATTCTCATTTATTATGTAATAATAAATATATATATTATGCATAATTAATAGATTTTCTGGTTTCCATTTTTTCAACATCCAATGATGCACGTTACAAATGTGCCACGCCCACTTTACATTGGCGCGCCCTGTTTAATTTTCAGACCGTGGAGATCCCTGCAACTATCACTTTGATACAAGTTGAGTATACACACAACTATCACTTAGATACAAGTTGAGTATACACACACAACTATCACTTAGATACAAGTTGAGTATACACACACAACTATCACTTTGATACAAGTTGAGTATACACACAACTATCACTTAGATACAAGTTGAGCACATCATTTACAAATCGCATTATCATGTCGCTTTTCAGTGTCTGCAAGATGTTTCTGCCCCTGGTTATGTTTGGCATTATTTTTTCCATTACTATGTTAAATCCCAAGGTAAGAATGTAGTACATTTCCATATTAGAAATTAGAAATATTAGAAATTCATATATAAATGCTTTTGTATTATTTTCTTCTATAAGTTGCAGATATTTCAATTTGCTCCAACACTATAAAGAATTTAAGATGCTCATCCAATTAGATTCGCCCGAGTTGTATAATCCTTTTTTTGGGCAGTGTGATAACTGACTGTGGCTGTGTGACTTTTGTAATTTTCACACATACTTGCTCTCAATTTCATTTCATTCCCAGTTTTTTCCTGGGAGAACAATTTTGTTTGTAACTGTTTTATCATTCAGTAAACCCCAGACAGCTTCCAACCAAGAAACTTATCATTTATGCAAAAAAGAAGTGTTGGCTAAATAAAAAAATTAAGGCATACTAGTATTTAAAACAATATTGATGAGTGAACAATGAGTCACATGACTATAACTGATTTAAATTTAGTAATCTGAGAAAACTTTGGTATTGCTACTTGACAACACATCCTATAATGTCTTTATCTTGCAGGGCTTCATTACAATGCTGGATAAAGTGACTTCACTTGTACTAAATTTAGAAGCTGGTTTCTTTGTATTTGTCATGATAAAAATGTCAAGAAGAAAAAAGTACAGGTATTGATTTAAAATGTGTATGCTGCATCCACTGTGGTCGACATCGTAACTGATTTCTAGTCATCAAATTTAGTATATAAAATTTCAACATGTGAAAACAAAAGATAGAGATCAACTATTGGCACTAATTATATACTGTCAAATATTTTATTTTAGCTGGAATTTATTTTCACTGATTTTTGATACGTTGAATGTAAAATATATAAAAAAAGTATACCCAGAATTCGCTGGATTTTATTGTCACTGCATCATTCCTTCAGCGAAAATAGTGAGAATTAATTCTAAGCAAAGATAAAGTATTTTACAGTATATACAAAAAGCTTGAGAAATCTTTCAGTGAGAGAATTTTCAGCATTTCCACATAATCTCCCTTTTTAGCTTTGCTGTTGACTTTGTTTTAGGGTAAATAATTGACTAGTTTTAGGGTAAATAATTGTCCATATTAATTACCTAATTTGCATAATTAATTAGTTTCTAATGATATCTTGAGTACTAATCATCACATTTCAATGAATCTAGAACTATGCAGAGACCCATTTAGTTTTTGGTACATATTTATGCATTATAATCATCTAATTTGCATAATTAACCAATTTCCAACTTTCACACTGATATCTCAAGTACTAATCATCACACTTCAATGAAACAAGAGACAGACCTGTATAATTGTGGGTTAAAATCTGTACATATTGATTACCTAATTTGCATAATAAACCAATTTTAAGCTATCACACTGATAACTAAAGTACTAATTATTCCATTTTAATGAAACTTAGTACAAAGATGCTCAAGACAATGTACAAACCTGATTAGTTTGGGATTAAAATATGGTCATATTAATTCCCTAATTTGCATAATAATTCATAATTTTTTGGTTCTAATCACATTTCAATAAAACTTGGTACATAGGTGCTCTGTTACATTGCGTAGACCTCATTAGTTTTACACTCAAATCTGTTCATATTAATTTTCTGATTTGCATAATTAGTTTTCAGCTTTTCCATCACTATCTCAAGTAATTTCGAATTATATTTAATGTATCTCTAATACTCCCAGCACATGGGAGCTCTTTCTAAGCTTTCTTTGATTTGACTTCTTGAAAACTACAAGCCTGATTACTTTGATACTTAGTGTATATGTACCTAGGGTAGACTTTACTTAGATTTGTTCATTTTGTGATGATATCTTTAGTTCTCATTTTTGATAAAAAGTGATATTTTTGAATTCTTGTTGAAAACCCCAAGTCAGATTGCTTTGATATATATATATAGGTACTGCACAGGTGGAACTCATTCAGATTTGTTCATTTTTTTATATCTTCAATTCTTCAATTGAAATGTGCATTGCTGGATTTAATTTAGTATTTTTCATTATCAACAAAAAGTAGCGAAATAAAAACCATGTGAATGTGTATTACATTTATGGCTGCTTGATGCATGATATTTTGTTTTGCGGTTTATAATCAGATTTTAACAGTGTATTTATTCAACTTAATTATTTTTTCTTGCAGGGATTTAAAACTACCCTTACAGATTAGCAAATTTCTATATCCATTCCACTATGTAGTGTTTATTTACTTTATGTTTGCTGTGACATATGATATATTCATCACTACATATGAAGGTGTTATGAAAGAAGAATTCAGTTTCTAGTTCAAGACACAGCTGTAGCTGCAGGCACTATTGCTAGATCTAAAGTTGTATACAACTTACTACCAATTGTGATTCCTTATCTGATTGCTAGTGAGAATTCAGGTCCATTGGCTATTCCACTATTTTAGACGACTTGTGGTAGGGTGTGAGGTGGGTTGTAAGTATACAGCCTTGTTGTGAGGTGGGTAATTGATAAAACGGCTAAATTACGGTTCTGAATGAGACAATAAACAGAGAATGCTTTAATCAAAAACGTCACCAAACCCTTCATGCTACCTTAAACTGTTTGGAATTTTTATGATTTTATAATTTTATGGCAGTGTTTGAAATTTCTCAAAATTGTGGCCAAGAAACCAAGGCAGGTAAATTTCAAATTTCACTAACCCTTTCAGAAAGTTACCAGCCATGCATCAAATACTTTCATTTTCATTCCAAATAAGCACACCATGTGACTTTATGCACAAACATTTGTTTGACAATTAGATTCAAGATGGTGAATGCTGGCCATTCTGCATCTTGGTACATACAATGAACATATATATATAAAGGGATCATAATCCATAATGTTTTGTCACACCTGAATGTAGCTGTTCAAGAACCATGTCTCTGACTGATCACACTCAAAATTATGACATCATTTTGACTCGTGCAATTATACTTCATATAATTTCTCTCATCTTCTGATTCAAAACTACTGATTCATTTCAGTTTTGTTTACTATCTGTATACTACTTTGTTACAATTACTTTAATTAAAACGTGATTTAGTAACTTAATTAAATCACAACACTATATAGGGTTGCGTTTTAACCCAAACATAATTCAACTATATTAAAAGTCTGTAAAAATCTGTAAGTGTGAAAGGGAAAAATAGATAAATTGGCACAAATGTTCCATATGTCGCCCACACATCACAGCAACATTCTGGGGTCGAGGTCACATAAAATACATCTAGAGGGAGGAAAATAGCCAGCCTGTTCAAAATCAGCACACATATTTCCTATTTGGTTCACAAGACTATGCTACAATGTGGGATAAAAAGTCAAGGTGACAATACGGGTTTATAAATGTTATATAACTGCAGGTGAGGAAGTGCACACTTCTTTATGCGATTTACAGTAACTGGGTATATTTGTGGGACAAAGTATGTGTTTGTCAGTGTTAATTTCAAGAGGAGCATGACTCAATTTTGGCACAAGTGTTTAAAGAATTAGCTCAGGGAGTTTAATAAAGCAATTCAGTTTGTAAGACATGTTATTTATTCAATAACGCCTAGTGTCGACTGACAATGCATTGGAAGTAGGTGAAAAATTCCATTCAGTGTGTTGTCCAACTACATCCCTGAAAAGATTTGGAGTGGACGATTAACTAAAGCATGCAGACTTTGCTCAGTGGATAAATCCAAGGGCAAGGGCATCCAGCTTGTTGTAAAGCAGTGAATTTCAGCAAAAGTCAGTTATGAGTAATGTGTGTATCCTGCAAGTGAAATGGGAATAACTTCTATGCCCAACAAATACATGTACCAAGACAATTCCTTGTCATAGTATTGTATAAAAGTTACATTTGTTTTCAGAACTGTGTAGTTTGTGCTAGCTGGTTAACATACTGAGCATGGTCAGTGTTTTTTGCAATCCCATTGTAACTATGACAATTAAAATGTGCAATTGTTTCAACTTACATTTTGTGTGACTCTTTCATTTATCACTAATAATAATAATAATAATAATAATAACTTTATTGCATCCTTAGAATTACAAATGTTCTATTGGTTTACAGCAATAAATATATAAGTGATTAAAAATATCAAAGTATGATAATGTAAAAAAAAAAAATAGAAAAAAAGAGTCAAGGTATTATATCCAAAAAAAGCTCATTTCTTGAAATGAATGATTTATGTAAAAATTCCCCTAAAAGTTTTATTATATTTCTGTCATTACTTTTCATTAAATATGTGAATTTTTGCAGGTTGGTAATGATTTCTTTGGGGAATAAAATATTGGAAATAAAATCATTTCTATCTGTTTGATATCGTGGGCAAACTAAAAGAAAGTGTAATTTGTCTTCGATCTCCTGTAATGGGCATTGTTTACAAATTCTATTTTCTAATGGGGTTTTTGGATTGGTATGTCTGCCTTTTTCAATGGCTAGATTGTGACTACTTGTCTTGAATCTAGCCAGTGATATTCTTTGTAATTCATTTTAAATTTAATGTATGTTCTCAGTTTTGTTTTTTCTTTTGTCATATTCTCTCTCCAGTATGTTATGTATTGTTGTTTAATAGTGCTGCTAATTTCCTTAATATTTTGATGTGATAGCTGTGATGTTTTAGAGAGGTCTGCATCTTTCAAGATGTTTTTGACTGATGTTTCCCATTGTGCTTTTGACAAAGTCTGATCGCTTAACGCTATCTTTGTATAATTATTTTGTGACTTGTCTGTGACACGGGACCAGAACTTAATCATATTGATTTTCACTTCAGTTATCAATGGAAATGCTCCAATTTCACCCCGACATGCACTATTCGCTGTGTATACATTAAGCCCAAGTAGTTGTTTAATGAATTTTAGATGCACTTTTTCTGTTTTAGTTTTGTCCCAGTTATTGTTACTCATATTTTCCATTCCCCAAATTTCAGATCCATACAGTAAAATTGGTTTGATACATATATTAAACAGATGGATGTACGTTTTACAGTCTGTTTCTTTTGGTAAAGACTGCTTTAGTGCATACATTGCTTTGATTGCTTTATCTGCTAGGTTGTCTCTAGCTTCTGTAAATTTACCATTTGACTGAAAGATTATTCAAGATAATTATATGAGTTGACACAGCAAAGTTTTTCATTTTGAAATTTTTCATTTCTTTGTAGTGTTGTCCTTCTGAATACAAGAATTTTAGTTTTCGCAAGATTTACTTTGATTTTCCATTTTTGGCAATAATCTTGCAGTTTATTTAATGCATTTTGTAGGCCATTTTCTGTTATTGAAATTAGCACCAGATCATCGGCGTAAAGTAGTGAGTTAATTTTTGTGTTATGTAGTGTGACCTGATCAAGGGATCTGTCTTCCAAGTATTTACTCATATCATTAACATATAAATTAAATAGTGTGGGGCTTATAACACAGCCTTGTCTCACACCTTTTGTTGTCTCAAATATATCCGTGATTGTGTTTTCTAAACGAATGCATGCTTTTGTATTACAATACATATTTTTAATAATATTATAGATTTTGCCATTTATTTCATTTTTGAGTAATTTATAAAACAACCCATTACGCCAGACACTATCGAAGGCTTTTTGGAAGTCTATAAAGCATGCATATAATTTTCCATTTAGCTGGAGATATTTTTTAACAATTGTTTTCAGTATAAAAATGTGGTCTGTTGTGCGGTGACCTTTACGGAACCCTGCTTGATTATTGTTAATTATGTTATTTGTTTCAAGGTATTGGGTAATTCTATTGTTTATTATAGTACAGAATGTTTTTCCAACACACAACTTGATACAGCTATTTCCCAGTAGTTTCCTGGGTCGTGTGAATCACCCTTTTTATAGATGTGTGAAATAATACTAATATTCCACGACTTTGGATAAATTCCGGACTCTAAAATAAGGTTAAAAAGTTTTTTTTAATGGTTTTATCAATGAATCTGAGCTGCATTTCAAAAGCTCATAGCAGAAGCCATCATAACCAGGTGCTTTTTTATTTTTAAGTTTTTTAATAGCATTTTTTATCTCTTTTTCTGTTATTTTATTGTTAATAAGTTTATTAGATTCATTTCTGTTTTCCATTTCTGACATATCAGAAATGATATTATTTTGCAAATTGTTGTTCTGATCAGCTTTGTTTAATATTTTATAGTATTCTTCCCACTGTTCTACAGAAATAGGATTAGATTGATTTTTATGAGAATTTTTCAATTCATTAATGATTTTCCAAAATTGATTGGGATTTGCATTTCTCAAATGTGTTAATTTATTTACAATTAACAGCTCTCCCTTTTTTTGTTTAGTTTTGATCAATTTTTTATATTTTTTTTTCTTCACAAAATATATTTCTCTTAACTTTTTGTCAAAAGGTTGTTTGCTAATCAGTTTAGCATAATAAATCAAATCTTTCTTATGGGTTCTACAATCTTTGTCAAACCACTTTTTTTGTTTATGTTTTTGTTTTGTTTTGATGTTTGATTTCTTCTTTTTAAAGGTTTGATCAGCTACATCACCAATAATTGAGTTGAAATTCAGCACTGCATCATGTATTCCATCGTTATCCAAGTTATATTTGTTGCCTAAGAAAGTCTTAATTAAATTTTGATTTTTTTCAGATGATAAGTTTTCATAATAATCAAAGATAGACAGTTTGTCCCAGATCCAACTTTTAGGGAGGTTATTTTTGTTATATTTTGAATTAATTTTCTTAGAATTGATGGATTTTTCTAATGTAAATAAACATGATATCTGGCAGTGATCTGACAGGATGGTAAAATTATGAACTTGGAAATATTTAAAATTACAGAGCAAGATTGATGAAGCTAAGGCATAATCTACTGTGCTATTGCCGTTGTAATAACATGTGAAGTTACCACACGAGTCACCAGGAATTCTTCCATTTAGGATTCTAATGCCAGTGCTCTTACATAGTTCCAATAGTGATTTACCGTGTGTGTTTATAAGTGTGTCTCTGTTACTACGTTGTAATATGGTATCATCATTTGTATAACAGTTTGGAATAGGCATGAATGAATCGCCATCGGTATTTACAAAGTCAGTCATATTCCCTGTCCTACTATTAAAGTCTCCAAGTATTATAATATCTCCACATTTAGAATAATTACAAATATCTGCTTCCAAGTAATCAAAAAAGTCAGTTCGGCAGTGTTTTGAATTTGAAGGAGGATTGTAAATGAAAGAAAGATATATGTCTTTTTTTAAACTGAAGAATTCTTTTTTAAGTTTACACCATAGTGTATCATCAAAAATGTTCTTTTAAATTTGTTATTCCTTGTTTTAGATCTTGTTTCACCAGTATAGATATTCCTATGAAACATGACATTTGTGAAATTTATATAGTCAATGTGAATAATGACAGGACAAATCAGGTTGTAATTTTGAAAAGGTTGGTTGGAAAATATCAAGGTTTGTCTGCACTAAGTCAAAAAAGCTTACTCAAGTTAACAAATCTGACTAAAACATAGGAAAAACAGCATGGAAAGTCAACAAAGTCAGTTGGCATCAGTAAAGTTAAATGAAAAATCGTGAAAGTTGTGTCAAAAAAGTTGAGATTGAATATCAATTTGTATGCCTGGAAAGAAGAAAATTTTGTCTGCAATGTTTGGTTTCAAAATATTTAGGTGAAAATTTGGCTTAAAATGTGGCCGGAAGTCAAAAGTTTGATTCGAAAGTAGTAAAAGTTTCTTTGAAAGTTGAAAAATGTGCCTGGAAAGACATTGTCTCGTAATTGTCAAGATTTGCTGGAAAGTTAAGAAAAGACTTGAATGTGAAACAAGCAGCCTGTCGGCTCAGATAGCTCTGCTGTTAGCAATGCACATTGCAATTTAAGAACAGAACTATGTATAGTATCGAAGCAATCAGACTTACTGTTTTCAACAAGAATTCAAAAATATCACTTTCACCAAAAATCATCAAAATTAGATAATTGAAGATATCACCACGAAATGAACAAATCTGAGAGAGGTTCACGTGTAGTACATATATGTATAATATCAAAGAAATTGGATTTGCAGTTTTTAACAAGAAATTGAAAATATCACTTTTTACCAAAAATTACAAAAATATTCATCAAAATTAAAGAATTGAAGATATCACCATGAAATGAACAAATCTGAGAGAGGTCCACATGTAGTACATATATGTATAATATCAAAGCAATTGGATTTGCAGTTTTTAACAAGAAATTGAAAATATCACTTTTTACCAAAAATTACAAAAATATTCATCAAAATTAAAGAATTGAAGATATCATCATGAAATTAACAAATCTGAGAGAGGTCCACATGTAGTACGTATATATGTAATATCAAAGCAATCAGACTTGTGGTTATTAACAAGGAGTCGAAAATATCACTTTTTACCAAAAATAACAAAAAAATTCACCAAAAATAGAGAATTTGAGATTTTGACATAAAATGAACAAATCTGAGAAAGAACCATTGAAAGGTACTTGCATATCAAATTTGAAAACATTCTGACTTGCGGTTTTGAAGAAGAAGTTGAAATTGTAAAGTTGATGCCGGGTACCTGTTTTAAAAAGGTCCATGGAGAATAATTGGATAATTTGACACAAAATGGTTCACAGAGTCAAAAAACTTGGTAAAAATGTAAGATGAAAAGTTATAAAAGTTGGCTGTGACACGGGTAATGTTTAATAAATCAGTAAATGAATGTGCGTAAAGAAATAATGTGTCTGATTTTGAATGCCACATTTATACCTGAACATTGTCTTTACATGATATATATACGTAGTCCAACTCAGTAATTGTTCAATAAGTACTGACAAATTGAACTAAATTTATGCAAGCATCCCAAATCTAAATATAATTCAATGCAGGTTCCATTTGTGTTAGTATTTATTACATATATATTATGGCTATTTTGTTGTTTTACTTACCATTATTATATTTTTTATATTGTATCCTAGTCAATATATTAAAAAAATGGAGCTCCCCTGCAAACAAAAAGTTTAGTCTAATTGGGAAGGTCATTAAGGCCAAAAAAAATGATGTTGCCCTCAAGTCGGAAAATTGGGTCGATCGGTCGAATTTTTTTAAAAGAAAACTTGTGAAAACTAAGGGTATCATTAATAGCCGAGGTATATGGGAATCAATCAAACGCATGCTAAATATTAAATACAAAAATCAAAGTGTTTCTTTCAGTCTCTTGTAATTAAGTATAGATCAACCCGAGGACCGGGGATCAAACAACGGTCTGGGGTCGTTCATTTTTAGAAGAAACATTTTTTTACTACTTAAAGTGGTGAGTTTTTAATATTAACCATTTTGACCTCAAAGACGCACTTACAGAATAATTTTCATACGTTTCGAAAAACAACTTTCGTAAATTAATTTGCCAAACTAGAACACGGCAACCTTCTTGAAAATAGCATAATTCAACAAACTAGGATAATTTGATCAACGGTTGTTTTTAGTCCCCGTTCAGGCGCAGCCTGAAAAGGGGACTTTATAATTCAGGTTTTGTCCGTTTTCCGTCTCCAACATTTACTCAGAAATTCTACAGCGGGTATCAGTGAAACTTGGCAGGTTGATGAACAAGTTTCTTCCGAGTATGCACGTAATTTTTTTTCCAGATCTGAAAATCCCATATCCATGATAGGTACCCAGGAAACTTACCTTCTCGACAGATATCCATGACAGGTACCCAGGAAACTTACCTTTTAGGCAGATATCCATGACAGGTACCCAGGAAACTTAACTTCTAGGCAGATATCCATGACAGGTACCCAGGAAACTTAACTTCTAGGCAGATATCCATGACAGGTACCCAGGAAACTTAACTTCTAGGCAGATATCCATGACAGGTACCCAGGAAACTTAACTTATAGACAGATATCCATGACTGGTACCCAGGAAACTTAACTTCAAGGCGGATATCCATGACAGGTACCCAGGAAACTTAACTTCTAGGCAGATATCCATGACAGGTACCCAGGAAACTTAACTTCTAGGCAGATATCCATGACAGGTACCCAGGAAACTTAACTTCTAGGCAAATATCCATGACAGGTACCCAGGAAACTTAACTTATAGACAGATATCCATGACTGGTACCCAGGAAACTTAACTTCAAGGCGGATATCCATGACAGGTACCCAGGAAACTTAACTTCTAGGCAGATATCCATGACAGGTACCCAGGAAACTTAACTTCTAGGCAGATATCCATGACAGGTACCCAGGAAACTTAACTTATAGACAGATATCCATGACTGGTACCCAGGAAACTTAACTTCAAGGCGGATATCCATGACTGGTACCCAGGAAACTTAACTTCGAGGCAGATATACATGACAGGTACCCAGGAAACTTAACTTCTAGGCAGATATCCATGACAGATATCCAGGAAACTTAACTTCTAGGCAGATATACATGACAGGTACCCAGGAAACTTACCTTCTAGGCAGATATCCATGACAGGTACCCAGGAAACTTACCTTCCATGCAGATATCCATGACAGGTATGCAGGAAACTTAACTTCTAAGCAGATATCCATGACAGGTACCCAGGAAACATACCTTCTAGGCAGAAATCCATGACAGGTACCCAGGAAACTTAACTTCAAGGCGGATATCCATGACTGGTACCCAGGAAACTTAACTTCTAGGCAGATATACATGACAGGTACCCAGGAAACTTAACTTCTAGGCAGATATCCATGACAGGTACCCAGGAAACTTAACTTCTGGGCAGATATCCATGACAGGTACCCAGGAAACTTAACTTCTAGGCAGATATCCATGACAGGTACCCAGGAAATTTAACTTCTAGGCAGATATCCATGACAGGTACCCAGGAAACTTAACTTCTAGGCAGATATCCATGACAGGTACCCAGGAAACTTAACTTCTAGGCAGATATCCATGACAGGTACCCAGGAAACTTAACTTCTAGGCAGATATCCATGACAGGTACCCAGGAAACTTAACTTCTAGGCAGATATCCATGACAGGTACCCAGGAAACTTAACTTCTAGGCAGATATCCATGACAGGTACCCAGGAAACTTAACTTATAGACAGATATCCATGACTGGTACCCAGGAAACTTAACTTCAAGGCGGATATCCATGACTGGTACCCAGGAAACATAACTTCGAGGCAGATATACATGACAGGTACCCAGGAAACTTAACTTCTAGGCAAATATCCATGACAGGTACCCAGGAAACTTAACTTATAGGCAGATATCCATGACAGGTACCCAGGAAACTTAACTTCTAGGCAGATATCCATGACAGGTACCCAGGAAACTTAACTTCTAGGCAGATATCCATGACAGGTACCCAGGAAACTTAACTTCTAGGCAGATATACATGACAGGTATGCAGGAAACTTAACTTCCTGGCAGATATCCATGACTGGTACCCAGGAAACTTAACTTCTAGGCAGATATCCATGACAGGAACCCAGGAAACTTAACTTCTAGGCGGATATCTATGACTGGTACTCTGGAAACTTAACTTCAAGGCGGATATCCACGACTGGTACCCAGGAAACTTAACTTCTAGGCAGATATACATGACAGGTACCCAGGAAACTTAACTTCTAGGCAGATATCCATGACAGGTACCAGGAAACTTAACTTCTAGGCAGATATCCATGACAGGTACCCAGGAAACTTAACTTATAGACAGATATCCATGACTGGTACCCAGGAAACTTAACTTCAAGGCGGATATCCATGACAGGTACCCAGGAAACTTAACTTCTAGACAGATATCCATGACAGGTACCCAGGAAACTTAACTTATAGACAGATATCCATGACAGGTACCCAGGAAACTTAACTTCTAGGCAGATATCCATGACAGGTACCCAGGAAACTTAACTTCTAGGCAGATATCCATGACAGGTACCCAGGAAACTTAACTTATAGACAGATGTCCATGACTGGTACCCAGGAAACTTAACTTCAAGGCGGATATCCATGACTGGTACCCAGGAAACTTAACTTCGAGGCAGATATACATGACAGGTACCCAGGAAACTTAACTTCTAGGCAGATATCCATGACAGGTACCCAGGAAACTTAACTTCTAGGCAGATGTACATGACAGGTACCCAGGAAACTTAACTTCTAGGCAGATATACATGACAGGTACCCAGGAAACTTAACTTCTAGGCAGATATCCATGACAGGTACCCAGGAAACTTAACTTCTGGGCAGATATCCATGACAGGTACCCAGGAAACTTAACTTCTAGGCAGATATCCATGACAGGTACCCAGGAAACTTAACTTCTAGGCAGATATCCATGATAGGTACCCAGGAAACTTAACTTCTAGGCAGATATCCATGACAGGTACCCAGGAAACTTAACTTCTAGGCAGATATCCATGACAGGTACCCAGGAAACTTAACTTATAGACAGATATCCATGACTGGTACCCAGGAAACTTAACTTCAAGGCGGATATCCATGACTGGTACCCAGGAAACTTAACTTCGAGGCAGATATACATGACAGGTACCCAGGAAACTTAACTTCTAGGCAAATATCCATGAGAGGTACCCAGGAAACTTAACTTCTAGGCATATATCCATTACAGGTACCCAGGAAACTTAACTTCTAGGCAGATATCCATGACAGGTACCCAGGAAACTTAACTTCTAGGCTGATATCCATGACAGGTACCCAGGAAACTTAACTTCTAGGCAGATATACATGACAGGTACCCAGGAAACTTACCTTCTAGGCAGATATCCATGACAGGTACCCAGGAAACTTACCTTCCATGCAGATATCCATGACAGGTATGCAGGAAACTTAACTTCTAGGCAGATATCCATGACTGGTACCCAGGAAACTTAACTTCTAGGCAGATATCCATGACAGGTACCCAGGAAACTTAACTTCTAGGCGGATATCTATGACTGGTACCCTGGAAACTTAACTTCAAGGCGGATATCCACGACTGGTACCCAGGAAACTTAACTTCTAGGCAGATATACATGATAGGTACCCAGCAAACTTAACTTCGAGGCAGATATACATGACAGGTACCCATGAAACTTAACTTCTAGGCAGATATCCATGACAGGTACCCAGGAAACTTAACTTCTAGGCAGATATACATGACAGGTACCCAGGAAACTTAACTTCTAAGCAGATGTACATGACAGGTACCCAGGAAACTTAACTTCTAGTAAGATATTCATGACAGGTTCCCAAGAAACTTAACTTCTAGGCAGATATCCATGACAGGTACCCAGGAAACTTACCTTCTAGGCAGATATCCATGACAAGTACCCAAGAAACTTACCTTCTAGGCAGATATCCATGACAGGTACCCAGGAAACTTATCTTCTAAGCAGATATCCATGACAGGTACCCAGGAACTTAACTTCTAGGCAGATATCCATGACAGGTACCCAGGAAACTTAACTTCTAGGCAGATATCTATGACAGGTACCCAGGAAACTTAACTTCTAGGCAGATATACATGACAGCTACCCAGGAAACTTACCTTCTAGGCAGATATCCTTGACAGGTACCCAGGAAACTTACCTTCTAGGCAGATATCCATGACGGGTACCCAGGAAACTTAACTTCTCGGCAGATATTCATGACAGGTACCCACAAAACTTACCTTCTAGGCATAAATCCATGACAGGTACCCAGGAAACTTACCTTTTAGGCAGATATCCATGACAGGTAACCAGAAAACTCAACTTATAGACAGATATCCATGACAGGTACGCAGGCAACTTAACTTCTAGGCAGATATAAATGACAGGTAGACAGGAAACTTAACTTCGAGGCAGATATCCGTGACAGGTACCCTGGAAACTTAACTTCTAGGCAGATATCCATGACAGGTACCCAGGAAACTTAACTTCTAGGCAGGTATCTGTGACAGGTACCCAGGAAACTTAACTTCTTGGCAGATATCCATGACAGGTACCCAGGAAACTTAACTTCTAGGCAGATATATATGACATGTACCCAGGAAACTTAACTTCTAAGCAGATATACATGACAGGTACCCAGGAAACTTAACTTCTAGGCAGATATACATGACAGCTATACAGGAAACTTAACTTCTTGGCAGATATCCATGACAGGTACCCAAGAAACTTAACTTGGAGGCAGATATACATGACAGGTACCCAGGAAACTTACCTTCAAGGCATATATCCATGACAGGTACCCAGGAAACTTAACTTCTAGGCAGATATCCATGACAGGTACCCAGGAAACTTACCTTCTTGATAGATATCCATGACAGGTACCCAGGAAACTTAACTTCTAGGCAGATATACATGATAGGTACCCAGCAAACTTAACTTCGAGGCAGATATACATGACAGGTACCCAGGAAACTTAACTTCTAGGCAGATATCCATGACAGGTACCCAGGAAACTTAACTTCTAGGCAGATATCCATGACAGGTACCTAGGAAACTTAGGCAGATATCCATGACAGGTACCCAGAAAACTCAACTTATTGACAGATATCCATGACAGGTACGCAGGAAACTTAACTTCTAGGCAGATATAAATGACAGGTAGACAGGAAACTTAACTTCTAGGCAGATATCCATGACAGGTACCCTGGAAACTTAACTTCTAGGCAGATATCCATGACAGGTACCCAGGAAACTTAACTTCTAGGCAGGTATTTGTGACAGGTACCCAGGAAACTTAACTTCTTGGCAGATATCCATGACAGGTACCCAGGAAACTTAACCTCTTGGCAGATATACATGACAGGTACCCAGGAAACTTGACTTCTAAGCAGATATACATGACAGGTACCCAAGAAACTTAACTTGGAGGCAGATATACATGACAGGTACCCAGGAAACTTAACTTCTAGGCAGATATCCTTGACAGGTACCCACGAAACTTAGCTTCTAGGCAGATATCCATGACAGGTACCCTGGAAACTTAACTTCCCGGCAGATATACATAACAGATACCCAGGAAACTTAACTTCTAGGCAGATATACATGACAAGTACCCAGGAAAATTAACTTCTAGGCAGATATCCATGACAGGTACCCAGGAAACTTAACTTGGAAGCAGATATACATGACAGGTACCCAGGAAACTTAACTTGTAGGCAGATATCCATGACAGGTACCCAGGAAACTCAACTTATAGACAGATATCCATGACAGGTACCCAGGAAACTTAACTTCTAAGCAGATATCCATGACAGGTACCCAGAAACTTAACTTCTAGGCAGATATACATGACAGGTACCCGGGAAAATTAACTTCTAGGCAGATATACATGACAGGTACCCATGAAACTTAACTTCTAGGCAGATATACATGACAGCTATACAGGAAACTTAACTTCTGGGCAGATATCCATGACAGGTACCCATGAAACTTAACTTCTTGGCAGATATCCATGACAGGTACCCAAGAAACTTAACTTGGAGGCAGATATACATGACAGGTACCCAGGAAACTTACCTTCAAGGCATATACAGGTACCCAGGAAACTTAACTTCTAGGCAGATATCCATGACAGGTACCCAGGAAACTTACCTTCTTGATAGATATCCATGACAGGTACCCAGGAAACTTAACTTCTAGGCAGATATACATGATAGGTACCCAGCAAACTTAACTTCGAGGCAGATATACATGACAGGTACCCAGGAAACTTAACTTCTAGGCAGATATCCATGACAGGTACCCAGGAAACTTAACTTCTAGGCAGATATCCATGACAGGTACCTAGGAAACTTAGGCAGATATCCATGACAGGTACCCAGAAAACTCAACTTATTGACAGATATCCATGACAGGTACCCTGGAAACTTAACTTCTAGGCAGATATCCATGACAGGTACCCAGGAAACTTAACTTCTAGGCAGGTATCTGTGACAGGTACCCAGGAAACTTAACTTCTTGGCAGATATCCATGACAGGTACCCATGAAACTTAACTTCTTGGCAGATATACATGACAGGTACCCAGGAAACTTACCTTCTAGGCAGATATCCATGACAGGTACCCAGGAAACTTACCTTCCATGCAGATATCCATGACAGGTATGCAGGAAACTTAACTTCTAGGCAGATATCCATGACTGGTACCCAGGAAACTTAACTTCTAGGCAGATATCCATGACAGGTACCCAGGAAACTTAACTTCTAGGCGGATATCTATGACTGGTACTCTGGAAACTCAACTTCAAGGCGGATATCCACGACTGGTACCCAGGAAACTTAACTTCTAGGCAGATATACATGACAGGTACCCAGGAAACTTAACTTCTAGGCAGATATCCATGACAGGTACCCAGGAAACTTAACTTCTAGGCAGATATCCATGACAGGTACCCAGGAAACTTAACTTATAGACAGATATCCATGACTGGTACCCAGGAAACTTAACTTCAAGGCGGATATCCATGACAGGTACCCAGGAAACTTAACTTCTAGGCAGATATCCATGACAGGTACCCAAGAAACTTAACTTATAGACAGATATCCATGACAGGTACCCAGGAAACTTAACTTCTAGGCAGATATCCATGACAGGTACCCAGGAAACTTAACTTCTAGGCAGATATCCATGACAGGTACCCAGGAAACTTAACTTATTGACAGATGTCCATGACTGGTACCCAGGAAAGTTAACTTCAAGGCGGATATCCATGACTGGTACCCAGGAAACTTAACTTCGAGGCAGATATACATGACAGGTACCCAGGAAACTTAACTTCTAGGCAGATATCCATGACAGGTACCCAGGAAACTTAACTTCTAGGCAGATATACATGACAGGTACCCAGGAAACTTAACTTCTAGGCAGATATACATGACAGGTACCCAGGAAACTTAACTTCTAGGCAGATATCCATGACAGGTACCCAGGAAACTTAACTTCTGGGCAGATATCCATGACAGGTACCCAGGAAACTTAACTTCTAGGCAGATATCCATGACAGGTACCCAGGAAACTTAACTTCTAGGCAGATATCCATGACAGGTACCCAGGAAACTTAACTTCTAGGCAGATATCCATGACAGGTACCCAGGAAACTTAACTTCTAGGCAGATATCCATGACAGGTACCCAGGAAACTTAACTTATAGACAGATATCCATGACTGGTACCCAGGAAACTTAACTTCAAGGCGGATATCCATGACTGGTACCCAGGAAACTTAACTTCGAGGCAGATATACATGACAGGTACCCAGGAAACTTAACTTCTAGGCAAATATCCATGACAGGTACCCAGGAAACTTAACTTCTAGGCATATATCCATTACAGGTACCCAGGAAACTTAACTTCTAGGCAGATATCCATGACAGGTACCCAGGAAACTTAACTTCTAGACTGATATCCATGACAGGTACCCAGGAAACTTAACTTCTAGGCAGATATACATGACAGGTACCCAGGAAACTTACCTTCTAGGCAGATATCCATGACAGGTACCCAGGAAACTTACCTTCCATGCAGATATCCATGACAGGTATGCAGGAAACTTAACTTCTAGGCAGATATCCATGACTGGTACCCAGGAAACTTAACTTCTAGGCAGATATCCATGACAGGTACCCAGGAAACTTAACTTCTAGGCGGATATCTATGACTGGTACCCTGGAAACTTAACTTCAAGGCGGATATCCACGACTGGTACCCAGGAAACTTAACTTCTAGGCAGATATACATGATAGGTACCCAGCAAACTTAACTTCGAGGCAGATATACATGACAGGTACCCATGAAACTTAACTTCTAGGCAGATATCCATGACAGGTACCCAGGAAACTTAACTTCTAGGCAGATATACATGACAGGTACCCAGGAAACTTAACTTCTAAGCAGATGTACATGACAGGTACCCAGGAAACTTAACTTCTAGTAAGATATTCATGACAGGTTCCCAAGAAACTTAACTTCTAGGCAGATATCCATGACAGGTACCCAGGAAACTTACCTTCTAGGCAGATATCCATGACAAGTACCCAAGAAACTTACCTTCTAGGCAGATATCCATGACAGGTACCCAGGAAACTTATCTTCTAGGCAGATATCCATGACAGGTACCCAGGAAACTTAACTTCTAGGCAGGTATCTGTGACAGGTACCCAGGAAACTTAACTTCTTGGCAGATATCCATGACAGGTACCCAGGAAACTTAACTTCTAGGCAGATATATATGACATGTACCCAGGAAACTTAACTTCTAAGCAGATATTCATGACAGGTACCCAGGAAACTTAACTTCTAGGCAGATATACATGACAGCTATACAGGAAACTTAACTTCTTGGCAGATATCCATGACAGGTACCCAAGAAACTTAACTTGGAGGCAGATATACATGACAGGTACCCAGGAAACTTACCTTCAAGGCATATATCCATGACAGGTACCCAGGAAACTTAACTTCTAGGCAGATATCCATGACAGGTACCCAGGAAACTTACCTTCTTGATAGATATCCATGACAGGTACCCAGGAAACTTAACTTCTAGGCAGATATACATGATAGGTACCCAGCAAACTTAACTTCGAGGCAGATATACATGACAGGTACCCAGGAAACTTAACTTCTAGGCAGATATCCATGACAGGTACCCAGGAAACTTAACTTCTAGGCAGATATCCATGACAGGTACCTAGGAAACTTAGGCAGATATCCATGACAGGTACCCAGAAAACTCAACTTATTGACAGATATCCATGACAGGTACGCAGGAAACTTAACTTCTAGGCAGATATAAATGACAGGTAGACAGGAAACTTAACTTCTAGGCAGATATCCATGACAGGTACCCTGGAAACTTAACTTCTAGGCAGATATCCATGACAGGTACCCAGGAAACTTAACTTCTAGGCAGGTATCTGTGACAGGTACCCAGGAAACTTAACTTCTTGGCAGATATCCATGACAGGTACCCAGGAAACTTAACCTCTTGGCAGATATACATGACAGGTACCCAGGAAACTTGACTTCTAAGCAGATATACATGACAGGTACCCAAGAAACTTAACTTGGAGGCAGATATACATGACAGGTACCCAGGAAACTTAACTTTTAGGCAGATATCCATGACAGGTACCCACGAAACTTAGCTTCTAGGCAGATATCCATGACAGGTACCCTGGAAACTTAACTTCCCGGCAGATATACATAACAGATACCCAGGAAACTTAACTTCTAGGCAGATATACATGACAAGTACCCAGGAAAATTAACTTCTAGGCAGATATCCATGACAGGTACCCAGGAAACTTAACTTGGAAGCAGATATACATGACAGGTACCCAGGAAACTTAACTTCTAGGCAGATATCCATGACAGGTACCCAGGAAACTCAACTTATAGACAGATATCCATGACAGGTACCCAGGAAACTTAACTTCTAAGCAGATATCCATGACAGGTACCCAGGAAACTTAACTTCTAGGCAGATATACATGACAGGTACCCGGGAAAATTAACTTCTAGGCAGATATACATGACAGGTACCCATGAAACTTAACTTCTAGGCAGATATACATGACAGCTATACAGGAAACTTAACTTCTAGGCAGATATCCATGACAGGTACCCATGAAACTTAACTTCTTGGCAGATATCCATGACAGGTACCCAAGAAACTTAACATGGAGGCAGATATACATGACAGGTACCCAGGAAACTTACCTTCAAGGCATATACAGGTACCCAGGAAACTTAACTTCTTGATAGATATCCATGACAGGTACCCAGGAAACTTAACTTCTAGGCAGATATACATGATAGGTACCCAGCAAACTTAACTTCGAGGCAGATATACATGACAGGTACCCAGGAAACTTAACTTCTAGGCAGATATCCATGACAGGTACCCAGGAAACTTAACTTCTAGGCAGATATCCATGACAGGTACCTAGGAAACTTAGGCAGATATCCATGACAGGTACCCAGAAAACTCAACTTATTGACAGATATCCATGACAGGTACCCTGGAAACTTAACTTCTAGGCAGATATCCATGACAGGTACCCAGGAAACTTAACTTCTAGGCAGGTATCTGTGACAGGTACCCAGGAAACTTAACTTCTTGGCAGATATCCATGACAGGTACCCATGAAACTTAACTTCTTGGCAGATATACATGACAGGTACCCAGGAAACTTGACTTCTAAGCAGATATACATGACAGGTACCCAGGAAACTTAACTTCTAGGAAGATATCCATGACAGGTACCCAAGAAACTTAACTTGTAGGCAGATATCTCGGACAGGTACCCTGGAAACTTAACTTCTAGGCAGATATACATGACAGGTACCCAGGAAATTTAACTTTTAGGCAGCTATCCATGACAGGTACCCAGGAAACTTACCTTCTAGGCAGATATCCATGACAGGTACCCAGGAAACTTACCTTCTAGGCAGATATCCATGACAGGTAGCCAGGAAACTTAACTTCTAGGCAGATATACATGACAGGTACCCAGAAAACTTAACTTCTAGGCAGATGTACATGACAGGTACCCAGGAAAATTTACTTCTAGGCAGATATCCAAGACAGGTACCCAGGAAACTTAACTTGGAGGCAGATATCCATGACAGGTACCCAGGAAACTTAACTTCTAGGCAGATATACATGACAGGTACCCAAGAAACGTAACCTCTAGGCAGATATCCATGACAGGTACCCAGGAAACTTAACTTCTAGGCGGATATCCGTGACAGGTACCCAGGAAACTTAACTTCTAGGCAGATATATATGACAGGTACCCAGGAAACTTTACTTCTAGGCAGATATCCATGACAGGTACCCAGGAAACTTACCTTCTAGGCATATATCCATGGCAGGTACCCAGGAAACTTAACTTCTGGGCAGATATCCATGACAGGTACCCAGGAAACTTAACTTCTAGGCAGATATACAAGATAGGTACCCAGCAAACTTAACTTCGAGGCAGATATACATGACAGGTACCCATGAAACTTAACTTCTAGGCAGATATCCATGACAGGTACCCAGGAAACTTAACTTCTAGGCAGATATACATGACAGGTACCCAGGAAACTTAACTTCTAATCAGATGTACATGACAGGTACCCAGGAAACTTATCTTCTAGTAAGATATTCATGACAGGTTCCCAAGAAACTTAACTTCTAGGCAGATATCCATGACAGGTACCCAGGAAACTTACCTTCTAGGCAGATATCCATGACAGGTACCCAAGAAACTTACCTTCTAGGCAGATATCCATGACAGGTACCCAGGAAACTTAACTTCTAAGCAGATATCCATGACAGGTACCCAGGAACTTAACTTCTAGGCAGATATATATGACATGTACCCAGGAAACTTAACTTCTAAGCAGATATACATGACAGGTACCCAGGAAAATTTACTTCTAGGCAGATATCCAAGACAGGTACCCAGGAAACTTAACTTGGAGGCAGATATCCATGACAGGTACCCAGGAAACTTAACTTCTAGGCAGATATACATGACAGGTACCCAGGAAACTTAACTTCTAGGCAGATATATATGACATGTACCCAGGAAACTTAACTTCTAAGCAGATATACATGACAGGTACCCAGGAAACTTAACTTCTAGGCAGATATACATGACAGCTATACAGGAAACTTAACTTCTTGGCAGATATCCATGACAGGTACCCAAGAAACTTAACTTGGAGGCAGATATACATGACAGGTACCCAGGAAACTTACCTTCAAGGCATATATCCATGACAGGTACCCAGGAAACTTAACTTCTAGGCAGATATCCATGACAGGTACCCAGGAAACTTACCTTCTTGATAGATATCCATGACAGGTACCCAGGAAATTTAACTTCTAGGCAGATATACATGATAGGTACCCAGCAAACTTAACTTCGAGGCAGATATACATGACAGGTACCCAGGAAACTTAACTTCTAGGCAGATATCCATGACAGGTACCCAGGAAACTTAACTTCTAGGCAGATATCCATGACAGGTACCTAGGAAACTTAGGCAGATATCCATGACAGGTACCCAGAAAACTCAACTTCTAGGCAGATATCCATGACAGGTACCCAGGAAACTTACCTTCTAGGCATATATCCATGGCAGGTACCCAGGAAACTTAACTTCTGGGCAGATATCCATGACAGGTACCCAGGAAACTTAACTTCTAGGCAGATATACAAGATAGGTACCCAGCAAACTTAACTTCGAGGCAGATATACATGACAGGTACCCATGAAACTTAACTTCTAGGCAGATATCCATGACAGGTACCCAGGAAACTTAACTTCTAGGCAGATATACATGACAGGTACCCAGGAAACTTAACTTCTAAGCAGATGTACATGACAGGTACCCAGGAAACTTATCTTCTAGTAAGATATTCATGACAGGTTCCCAAGAAACTTAACTTCTAGGCAGATATCCATGACAGGTACCCAGGAAACTTACCTTCTAGGCAGATATCCATGACAGGTACCCAAGAAACTTACCTTCTAGGCAGATATCCATGACAGGTACCCAGGAAACTTAACTTCTAAGCAGATATCCATGACAGGTACCCAGGAACTTAACTTCTAGGCAGATATACATGACAGGTACCCAGGAAAATTTACTTCTAGGCAGATATCCAAGACAGGTACCCAGGAAACTTAACTTGGAGGCAGATATCCATGACAGGTACCCAGGAAACTTAACTTCTAGGCAGATATACATGACAGGTACCCAGGAAACTTAACTTCTAGGCAGATATATATGACATGTACCCAGGAAACTTAACTTCTAAGCAGATATACATGACAGGTACCCAGGAAACTTAACTTCTAGGCAGATATACATGACAGCTATACAGGAAACTTAACTTCTTGGCAGATATCCATGACAGGTACCCAAGAAACTTAACTTGGAGGCAGATATACATGACAGGTACCCAGGAAACTTACCTTCAAGGCATATATCCATGACTGGTACCCAGGAAACTTAACTTCTAGGCAGATATCCATGACAGGTACCCAGGAAACTTACCTTCTTGATAGATATCCATGACAGGTACCCAGGAAACTTAACTTCTAGGCAGATATACATGATAGGTACCCAGCAAACTTAACTTCGAGGCAGATATACATGACAGGTACCCAGGAAACTTAACTTCTAGGCAGATATCCATGACAGGTACCCAGGAAACTTAACTTCTAGGCAGATATCCATGACAGGTACCTAGGAAACTTAGGCAGATATCCATGACAGGTACCCAGAAAACTCAACTTATTGACAGATATCCATGACAGGTACGCAGGAAACTTAACTTCTAGGCAGATATAAATGACAGGTAGACAGGAAACTTAACTTCTAGGCAGATATCCATGACAGGTACCCTGGAAACTTAACTTCTAGGCAGATATCCATGACAGGTACCCAGGAAACTTAACTTCTAGGCAGGTATCTGTGACAGGTACCCAGGAAACTTAACTTCTTGGCAGATATCCATGACAGGTACCCAGGAAACTTAACCTCTTGGCAGATATACATGACAGGTACCCAGGAAACTTGACTTCTAAGCAGATATACATGACAGGTACCCAAGAAACTTAACTTGGAGGCAGATATACATGACAGGTACCCAGGAAACTTAACTTCTAGGCAGATATCCATGACAGGTACCCACGAAACTTAGCTTCTAGGCAGATATCCATGACAGGTACCCTGGAAACTTAACTTCCCGGCAGATATACATAACAGATACCCAGGAAACTTAACTTCTAGGCAGATATACATGACAAGTACCCAGGAAAATTAACTTCTAGGCAGATATCCATGACAGGTACCCAGGAAACTTAACTTGGAAGCAGATATACATGACAGGTACCCAGGAAACTTAACTTCTAGGCAGATATCCATGACAGGTACCCAGGAAACTCAACTTATAGACAGATATCCATGACAGGTACCCAGGAAACTTAACTTCTAAGCAGATATCCATGACAGGTACCCAGGAAACTTAACTTCTAGGCAGATATACATGACAGGTACCCGGGAAAATTAACTTCTAGGCAGATATACATGACAGGTACCCATGAAACTTAACTTCTAGGCAGATATACATGACAGCTATACAGGAAACTTAACTTCTAGGCAGATATCCATGACAGGTACCCATGAAACTTAACTTCTTGGCAGATATCCATGACAGGTACCCAAGAAACTTAACTTGGAGGCAGATATACATGACAGGTACCCAGGAAACTTACCTTCAAGGCATATACAGGTACCCAGGAAACTTAACTTCTAGGCAGATATCCATGACAGGTACCCAGGAAACTTACCTTCTTGATAGATATCCATGACAGGTACCCAGGAAACTTAACTTCTAGGCAGATATACATGATAGGTACCCAGCAAACTTAACTTCGAGGCAGATATACATGACAGGTACCCAGGAAACTTAACTTCTAGGCAGATATCCATGACAGGTACCCAGGAAACTTAACTTCTAGGCAGGTATCTGTGACAGGTACCCAGGAAACTTAACTTCTTGGCAGATATCCATGACAGGTACCCATGAAACTTAACTTCTTGGCAGATATACATGACAGGTACCCAGGAAACTTGACTTCTAAGCAGATATACATGACAGGTACGGTACCCAGGAAACTTAACTTCTAGGAAGATATCCATGACAGGTACCCAAGAAACTTAACGTGTAGGCAGATATCTCGGACAGGTACCCTGGAAACTTAACTTCTAGGCAGATATACATGACAGGTACCCAGGAAATTTAACTTTTAGGCAGCTATCCATGACAGGTACCCAGGAAACTTACCTTCTAGGCAGATATCCATGACAGGTACCCATGAAACTTACCTTCTAGGCAGATATCCATGACAGGTAGCCAGGAAACTTAACTTCTAGGCAGATATACATGACAGGTACCCAGAAAACTTAACTTCTAGGCAGATATACATGACAGGTACCCAGGAAAATTTACTTCTAGGCAGATATCCAAGACAGGTACCCAGGAAACTTAACTTCTAGGCAGATATCCATGACAGGTACCCAGGAAACTTAACTTCTAGGCAGATATACAAGATAGGTACCCAGCAAACTTAACTTCGAGGCAGATATACATGACAGGTACCCATGAAACTTAACTTCTAGGCAGATATCCATGACAGGTACCCAGGAAACTTAACTTCTAAGCAGATATCCATGACAGGTACCCAGGAACTTAACTTCTAGGCAGATATACATGACAGGTACCCAGGAAAATTTACTTCTAGGCACATATCCAAGACAGGTACCCAGGAAACTTAACTTGGAGGCAGATATCCATGACAGGTACCCAGGAAACTTAACTTCTAGGCAGATATACATGACAGGTACCCAGGAAACTTAACTTCTAGGCAGATATATATGACATGTACCCAGGAAACTTAACTTCTAAGCAGATATACATGACAGGTACCCAGGAAACTTAACTTCTAGGCAGATATCCATGACAGGTACCCAGGAAACTTACCTTCTTGATAGATATCCATGACAGGTACCCAGGAAACTTAACTTCTAGGCAGATATACATGATAGGTACCCAGCAAACTTAACTTCGAGGCAGATATACATGACAGGTACCCAGGAAACTTAACTTCTAGGCAGATATCCATGACAGGTACCCAGGAAACTTAACTTCTAGGCAGAAATCCATGACAGGTACCTAGGAAACTTAGGCAGATATCCATGACAGGTACCCAGAAAACTCAACTTATTGACAGATATCCATGACAGGTACGCAGGAAACTTAACTTCTAGGCAGATATAAATGACAGGTAGACAGGAAACTTAACTTCTAGGCAGATATCCATGACAGGTACCCTGGAAACTTAACTTCTAGGCAGATATCCATGACAGGTACCCAGGAAACTTAACTTCTAGGCAGGTATCTGTGACAGGTACCCAGGAAACTTAACTTCTTGGCAGATATCCATGACAGGTACCCAGGAAACTTAACCTCTTGGCAGATATACATGACAGGTACCCAGGAAACTTGACTTCTAAGCAGATATACATGACAGGTACCCAAGAAACTTAACTTGGAGGCAGATATACATGACAGGTACCCAGGAAACTTAACTTCTAGGCAGATATCCATGACAGGTACCCACGAAACTTAGCTTCTAGGCAGATATCCATGACAGGTACCCTGGAAACTTAACTTCCCGGCAGATATACATAACAGATACCCAGGAAACTTAACTTCTAGGCAGATATACATGACAAGTACCCAGGAAAATTAACTTCTAGGCAGATATCCATGACAGGTACCCAGGAAACTTAACTTGGAAGCAGATATACATGACAGGTACCCAGGAAACTTAACTTCTAGGCAGATATCCATGACAGGTACCCAGGAAACTCAACTTATAGACAGATATCCATGACAGGTACCCAGGAAACTTAACTTCTAAGCAGATATCCATGACAGGTACCCAGGAAACTTAACTTCTAGGCAGATATACATGACAGGTACCCGGGAAAATTAACTTCTAGGCAGATATACATGACAGGTACCCATGAAACTTAACTTCTAGGCAGATATACATGACAGCTATACAGGAAACTTAACTTCTAGGCAGATATCCATGACAGGTACCCATGAAACTTAACTTCTTGGCAGATATCCATGACAGGTACCCAAGAAACTTAACTTGGAGGCAGATATACATGACAGGTACCCAGGAAACTTACCTTCAAGGCATATACAGGTACCCAGGAAACTTAACTTCTAGGCAGATATCCATGACAGGTACCCAGGAAACTTACCTTCTTGATAGATATCCATGACAGGTACCCAGGAAACTTAACTTCTAGGCAGATATACATGATAGGTACCCAGCAAACTTAACTTCGAGGCAGATATACATGACAGGTACCCAGGAAACTTAACTTCTAGGCAGATATCCATGACAGGTACCCAGGAAACTTAACTTCTAGGCAGATACCCATGACAGGTACCTAGGAAACTTAGGCAGATATCCATGACAGGTACCCAGAAAACTCAACTTATTGACAGATATCCATGACAGGTACCCTGGAAACTTAACTTCTAGGCAGATATCCATGACAGGTACCCAGGAAACTTAACTTCTAGGCAGGTATCTGTGACAGGTACCCAGGAAACTTAACTTCTTGGCAGATATCCATGACAGGTACCCATGAAACTTAACTTCTTGGCAGATATACATGACAGGTACCCAGGAAACTTGACTTCTAAGCAGATATACATGACAGGTACCCAGGAAACTTAACTTCTAGGAAGATATCCATGACAGGTACCCAAGAAACTTAACTTGTAGGCAGATATCTCGGACAGGTACCCTGGAAACTTAACTTCTAGGCAGATATACATGACAGGTACCCAGGAAATTTAACTTTTAGGCAGCTATCCATGACAGGTACCCAGGAAACTTACCTTCTAGGCAGATATCCATGACAGGTACCCATGAAACTTACCTTCTAGGCAGATATCCATGACAGGTAGCCAGGAAACTTAACTTCTAGGCAGATATACATGACAGGTACCCAGAAAACTTAACTTCTAGGCAGATATACATGACAGGTACCCAGGAAAATTTACTTCTAGGCAGATATCCAAGACAGGTACCCAGGAAACTTAACTTCTAGGCAGATATCCATGACAGGTACCCAGGAAACTTAACTTCTAGGCAGATATACAAGATAGGTACCCAGCAAACTTAACTTCGAGGCAGATATACATGACAGGTACCCATGAAACTTAACTTCTAGGCAGATATCCATGACAGGTACCCAGGAAACTTAACTTCTAGGCAGATATACATGACAGGTACCCAGGAAACTTAACTTCTAAGCAGATGTACATGACAGGTACCCAGGAAACTTATCTTCTAGTAAGATATTCATGACAGGTTCCCAAGAAACTTAACTTCTAGGCAGATATCCATGACAGGTACCCAGGAAACTTACCTTCTAGGCAGATATCCATGACAGGTACCCAAGAAACTTACCTTCTAGGCAGATATCCATGACAGGTACCCAGGAAACTTAACTTCTAAGCAGATATCCATGACAGGTACCCAGGAACTTAACTTCTAGGCAGATATCCATGACAGGTACCCAGGAAACTTAACTTCTAGGCAGATATCTATGACAGGTACCCAGGAAACTTAACTTCTAGGCAGATATACATGACAGCTACCCAGGAAACTTACCTTCTAGACAGATATCCTTGACAGGTACCCAGGAAACTTACCTTCTAGGCAGATATCCATGACGGGTACCCAGGAAACTTAACTTCTAGGCAGATATACATGACAGGTACCCAGGAAACTTACCTTTTAGGCAGATATCCATGACAGGTACCCAGAAAACTCAACTTATAGACAGATATCCATGACAGGTACGCAGGCAACTTAACTTCTAGGCAGATATAAATGACAGGTAGACAGGAAACTTAACTTCGAGGCAGATATCCATGACAGGTACCCTGGAAACTTAACTTCTAGGCAGATATCCATGACAGGTACCCAGGAAACTTAACTTCTAGGCAGGTATCTGTGACAGGTACCCAGGAAACTTAACTTCTTGGTAGATATCCATGACAGGTACCCAGGAAACTTAACTTCTAGGCAGATATACATGACATGTACCCAGGAAACTTAACTTCTAAGCAGATATACATGACAGGTACCCAGGAAACTTAACTTCTAGGCAGATATACATGACAGCTATACAGGAAACTTAACTTCTTGGCTGATATCCATGACAGGTACCCAAGAAACTTAACTTGGAGGCAGATATACATGACAGGTACCCAGGAAACTTACCTTCAAGGCATATATCCATGACAGGTACCCAGGAAACTTAACTTCTAAGCTGATATCCATGACAGGTACCCAGGAAACTTACCTTCTTGATAGATATCCATGACAGGTACCCAGGAAACTTAACTTCTAGGCAGATATACATGATAGGTACCCAGCAAACTTAACTTCGAGGCAGATATACATGACAGGTACCCAGGAAACTTAACTTCTAGGCAGATATCCATGACAGGTACCCAGGAAACTAAACTTCTAGGCAGATATCCATGACAGGTACCTAGGAAACTTAGGCAGATATCCATGACAGGTACCCAGAAAACTCAACTTATTGACAGATATCCATGACAGGTACGCAGGAAACATAACTTCTAGGCAGATATAAATGACAGGTAGACAGGAAACTTAACTTCTAGGCAGATATCCATGACAGGTACCCTGGAAACTTAACTTCTAGGCAGATATCCATGACAGGTACCCAGGAAACTTAACTTCTAGGCAGGTATCTGTCACAGGTACCCAGGAAACTTAACTTCTTGGCAGATATCCATGACAGGTACCCATGAAACTTAACTTCTTGGCAGAAATACATGACAGGTACCCAGGAAACTTGACTTCTAAGCAGATATACATGACAGGTACCCAGGAAACTTAACTTCTAGGAAGATATCCATGACAGGTACCCAAGAAACTTAACTTGTAGGCAGATATCCCGGACAGGTACCCAGGAAACTTAACTTCTAGGCAGATATACATGACAGGTACCCAGGAAATTTAACTTTTAGGCAGCTATCCATGACAGGTTCCCAGGAAACTTACCTTCGAGGCAGATATCCATGACAGGTACCCAGGAAACTTACCTTCTAGGCAGATATCCATGACAGGTAGCCAGGAAATTTAACTTCTAGGCAGATATACATGACAGGTACCCAGAAAACTTAACTTCTAGGCAGATATACATGACAGGTACCCAGGAAAATTTACTTCTAGGCAGATATCCAAGACAGGTACCCAGGAAACTTAACTTGGAGGCAGATATCCATGACAGGTACCCAGGAAACTTAACTTCTAGGCAGATATACTTGACAGGTACCTAGGAAACTTTACTTCTAGGCAGATATCCATGACAGGTTCCCAAGAAACTTAACTTCTAGGCAGATATCCATGACAGGTACCCAGGAAACTTAACTTCTAGGCAGATATACATGACATGTACCCAGGAAACTTAACTTCTAAGCAGATATACATGACAGGTACCCAGGAAACTTAACTTCTAGGCAGATATACATGACAGCTATACAGGAAACTTAACTTCTTGGCAGATATCCATGACAGGTACCCAAGAAACTTAACTTGGAGGCAGATATACATGACAGGTACCCAGGAAACTTACCTTCAAGGCATATATCCATGACAGGTACCCAGGAAACTTAACTTCTAGGCAGATATCCATGACAGGTACCCAGGAAACTTACCTTCTTGATAGATATCCATGACAGGTACCCAGGAAACTTAACTTCTAGGCAGATATACATGATAGGTACCCAGCAAACTTAACTTCGAGGCAGATATACATGACAGGTACCCAGGAAACTTAACTTCTAGGCAGATATCTGTGACAGGTACCCAGGAAACTTAACTTCTAGGCAGGTATCTGTGACAGGTACCCAGGAAACTTAACTTCTTGGCAGATATCCATGACAGGTACCCATGAAACTTAACCTCTTGGCAGATATACATGACAGGTACCCAGGAAACTTGACTTCTAAGCAGATATACATGACAGGTACCCAAGAAACTTAACTTGGAGGCAGATATACATGACAGGTACCCAGGAAACTTAACTTCTAGGCAGATATCCTTGACAGGTACCCACGAAACTTAGCTTCTAGGCAGATATCCATGACAGGTACCCTGGAAACTTAACTTCCCGGCAGATATACATAACAGATAACCAGGAAACTTAACTTCTAGGCAGATATACATGACAAGTACCCAGGAAAATTAACTTCTAGGCAGATATCCATGACAGGTACCCAGGAAACTTAACTTGGAAGCAGATATACATGACAGGTACCCAGGAAACTTAACTTCTAGGCAGATATCCATGACAGGTACCCAGGAAACTCAACTTATAGACAGATATCCATGACAGGTACCCAGGAAACTTAACTTTTAAGCTGATATCCATGACAGGTACCCAGGAAACTTAACTTCTAGGCAGATATACATGACAGATACCCGGGAAAATTAACTTCTAGGCAGATATACATGACAGGTACCCATGAAACTTAACTTCTAGGCAGATATACATGACAGCTATACAGGAAACTTAACTTCTAGGCAGATATCCATGACAGGTACCCATGAAACTTACCTTCTTGATAGATATCCATGACAGGTACCCAGGAAACTTAACTTCTAGGCAGATATACATGATAGGTACCCAGCAAACTTAACTTCGAGGCAGATATACATGACAGGTACCCAGGAAACTTAACTTCTAGGCATATATCCATGACAGGTACCCAGGAAACTTAACTTCTAGGCAGATATCCATGACAGGTACCCAGGAAACTTACCTTCTTGATAGATATCCATGACAGGTACCCAGGAAACTTAACTTCTAGGCAGATATACATGATAGGTACCCAGCAAACTTAACTTCGAGGCAGATATACATGACAGGTACCCAGGAAACTTAACTTCTAGGCAGATATCCATGACAGGTACCCAGGAAACTTAACTTCTAGGCAGATATCCATGACAGGTACCTAGGAAACTTAGGCAGATATCCATGACAGGTACCCAGAAAACTCAACTTATTGACAGATATCCATGACAGGTACGCAGGAAACTTAACTTCTAGGCAGATATAAATGACAGGTAGACAGGAAACTTAACTTCTAGGCAGATATCCATGACAGGTACCCTGGAAACTTAACTTCTAGGCAGATATCCATGACAGGTACCCAGGAAACTTAACTTCTAGGCAGGTATCTGTGACAGGTACCCAGGAAACTTAACTTCTTGGCAGATATCCATGACAGGTACCCATGAAACTTAACCTCTTGGCAGATATACATGACAGGTACCCAGGAAACTTGACTTCTAAGCAGATATACATGACAGGTACCCAAGAAACTTAACTTGGAGGCAGATATACATGACAGGTACCCAGGAAACTTAACTTCTAGGCAGATATCCTTGACAGGTACCCACGAAACTTAGCTTCTAGGCAGATATCCATGACAGGTACCCTGGAAACTTAACTTCCCGGCAGATATACATAACAGATACCCAGGAAACTTAACTTCTAGGCAGATATACATGACAAGTACCCAGGAAAATTAACTTCTAGGCAGATATCCATGACAGGTACCCAGGAAACTTAACTTGGAAGCAGATATACATGACAGGTACCCAGGAAACTTAACTTCTAGGCAGATATCCATGACAGGTACCCAGGAAACTCAACTTATAGACAGATATCCATGACAGGTACCCAGGAAACTTAACTTTTAAGCTGATATCCATGACAGGTACCCAGGAAACTTAACTTCTAGGCAGATATACATGACAGATACCCGGGAAAATTAACTTCTAGGCAGATATACATGACAGGTACCCATGAAACTTAACTTCTAGGCAGATATACATGACAGCTATACAGGAAACTTAACTTCTAGGCAGATATCCATGACAGGTACCCATGAAACTTAACTTCTTGGCAGATATCCATGACAGGTACCCAAGAAACTTAACTTGGAGGCAGATATACATGACAGGTACCCAGGAAACTTACCTTCAAGGCATATATCCATGACAAGTACCCAGGAAACTTAACTTCTAGGCAGATATCCATGACAGGTACCCAGGAAACTTACCTTCTTGATAGATATCCATGACAGGTACCAAGGAAACTTAACTTCTAGGCAGATATACATGATAGGTACCCAGCAAACTTAACTTCGAGGCAGATATACATGACAGGTACCCAGGAAACTTAACTTCTAGGCAGATATCCATGACAGGTACCCAGGAAACTTAACTTCTAGGCAGATATCCATGACAGGTACCTAGGAAACTTAGGCAGATATCCATGACAGGTACCCAGAAAACTCAACTTATTGACAGATATCCATGACAGGTACCCTGGAAACTTAACTTCTAGGCAGATATCCATGACAGGTACCCAGGAAACTTAACTTCTAGGCAGGTATCTGTGACAGGTACCCAGGAAACTTAACTTCTTGGCAGATATCCATGACAGGTACCCATGAAACTTAACTTCTAGGCAGATATACATGACAGGTACCCAAGAAACGTAACCTCTAGGCAGATATCCATGACAGGTACCCAGGAAACTTAACTTCTAGGAAGATATCCATGACAGGTACCCAAGAAACTTAACTTGTAGGCAGATATCTCGGACAGGTACCCTGGAAACTTAACTTCTAGGCAGATATACATGACAGGTACCCAGGAAATTTAACTTTTAGGCAGCTGTCCATGACAGGTACCCATGAAACTTACCTTCTAGGCAGATATCCATGACAGGTACCCAGGAAACTTACCTTCTAGGCAGATATCCATGACAGGTAGCCAGGAAAATTAACTTCTAGGCAGATATCCAAGACAGGTACCCAGGAAACTTAACTTGGAGGCAGATATCCATGACAGGTACCCAGGAAACTTAACTTCTAGGCAGATATACATGACAGGTACCCAAGAAACGTAACCTCTAGGCAGATATCCATGACAGGTACCCAGGAAACTTAACTTCTAGGCGGATATCCGTGACAGGTACCCAGGAAACTTAACTTCTAGGCAGATATACATGACAGGTACCCAGGAAACTTAACTTCTAGGCAGATATCCATGACAGGTACCCAGGAAACTTAACTTCTAGGCAGATATCCATGACAGGTACCTAGGAAACTTAGGCAGATATCCATGACAGGTACCCAGAAAACTCAACTTATTGACAGATATCCATGACAGGTACGCAGGAAACATAACTTCTAGGCAGATATAAATGACAGGTAGATAGGAAACTTAACTTCTAGGCAGATATCCATGACAGGTACCCTGGAAACTTAACTTCTAGGCAGATATCCATGACAGGTACCCATGAAACTTAACTTCTAGGCAGGTATCTGTGACAGGTACCCAGGAAACTTAACTTCTTGGCAGATATCCATGACAGGTACCCATGAAACTTAACTTCTTGGCAGATATACATGACAGGTACCCAGGAAACTTGACTTCTAAGCAGATATACATGACAGGTACCCAGGAAACTTAACTTCTAGGAAGATATCCATGACAGGTACCCAAGAAACTTAACTTGTAGGCAGATATCCCGGACAGGTACCCAGGAAACTTAACTTCTAGGCAGATATACATGACAGGTACCCAGGAAATTTAACTTTTAGGCAGCTATCCATGACAGGTACCCAGGAAACTTACCTTCGAGGCAGATATCCATGACAGGTACCCAGGAAACTTACCTTCTAGGCAGATATCCAAGACAGGTACCCAGGAAACTTAACTTGGAGGCAGATATCCATGACAGGTACCCAGGAAACTTAACTTCTAGGCAGATATACTTGACAGGTACCCAGGAAACTTTACTTCTAGGCAGATATCCATGACAGGTTCCCAAGAAACTTAACTTCTAGGCAGATATCCATGACAGGTACCCAGGAAACTTAACTTCTAGGCAGATATACATGACATGTACCCAGGAAACTTAACTTCTAAGCAGATATACATGACAGGTACCCAGGAAACTTAACTTCTAGGCAGATATACATGACAGCTATACAGGAAACTTAACTTGGAGGCAGATATCCATGACAGGTACCCAAGAAACTTAACTTGGAGGCAGATATACATGACAGGTACCCAGGAAACTTACCTTCAAGGCATATATCCATGACAGGTACCCAGGAAACTTAACTTCTAGGCAGATATCCATGACAGGTACCCAGGAAACTTACCTTCTTGATAGATATCCATGACAGGTACCCAGGAAACTTAACTTCTAGGCAGATATACATGATAGGTACCCAGCAAACTTAACTTCGAGGCAGATATACATGACAGGTACCCAGGAAACTTAACTTCTAGGCAGATATCCATGACAGGTACCCAGGAAACTTAACTTCTAGGCAGATATCCATGACAGGTACCTAGGAAACTTAGGCAGATATCCATGACAGGTACCCAGAAAACTCAACTTATTGACAGATATCCATGACAGGTACGCAGGAAACTTAACTTCTAGGCAGATATAAATGACAGGTAGACAGGAAACATAACTTCTAGGCAGATATCCATGACAGGTACCCTGGAAACTTAACTTCTAGGCAGATATCCATGACAGGTACCCAGGAAACTTAACTTCTAGGCAGGTATCTGTGACAGGTACCCAGGAAACTTAACTTCTTGGCAGATATCCATGACAGGTACCCATGAAACTTAACCTCTTGGCAGATATACATGACAGGTACCCAGGAAACTTGACTTCTAAGCAGATATACATGACAGGTACCCGAGAAACTTTACTTGGAGGCAGATATACATGACAGGTACCCAGGAAACTTAACTTCTAGGCAGATATCCTTGACAGGTACCCACGAAACTTAGCTTCTAGGCAGATATCCATGACAGGTACCCTGGAAACTTAACTTCCCGGCAGATATACATAACAGATACCCAGGAAACTTAACTTCTAGGCAGATATCCATGACAGGTACCCAGGAAACTTAACTTGGAAGCAGATATACATGACAGGTACCCAGGAAACTTAACTTCTAGGCAGATATCCATGACAGGTACCCAGGAAACTCAACTTATAGACAGATATCCATGACAGGTACCCAGGAAACTTAACTTCTAAGCTGATATCCATGACAGGTACCCAGGAAACTTAACTTCTAGGCAGATATACATGACAGATACCCGGGAAAATTAACTTCTAGGCAGATATACATGACAGGTACCCATGAAACTTAACTTCTAGGCAGATATACATGACAGCTATACAGGAAACTTAACTTCTAGGCAGATATCCATGACAGGTACCCATGAAACTTAACTTCTTGGCAGATATCCATGACAGGTACCCAAGAAACTTAACTTGGAGGCAGATATACATGACAGGTACCCAGGAAACTTACCTTCAAGGCATATATCCATGACAGGTACCCAGGAAACTTAACTTCTAGGCAGATATCCATGACAGGTACCCAGGAAACTTACCTTCTTGATAGATATCCAAGACAGGTACCCAGGAAACTTAACTTCTAGGCAGATATACATGATAGGTACCCAGCAAACTTAACTTCGAGGCAGATATACATGACAGGTACCCAGGAAACTTAACTTCTAGGCAGATATCCATGACAGGTACCCAGGAAACTTAACTTCTAGGCAGATATCCATGGCAGGTACCTAGGAAACTTAGGCAGATATCCATGACAGGTACCCAGAAAACTCAACTTATTGACAGATATCCATGACAGGTACCCTGGAAACTTAACTTCTAGGCAGATATCCATGACAGGTACCCAGGAAAGTTAACTTCTAGGCAGGTATCTGTGACAGGTACCCAGGAAACTTAACTTCTTGGCAGATATCCATGACAGGTACCCATGAAACTTAACTTCTTGGCAGATATACATGACAGGTACCCAGGAAACTTGACTTCTAAGCAGATATACATGACAGGTACCCAGGAAACTTAACTTCTAGGAAGATATCCATGACAGGTACCCAAGAAACTTAACTTGTAGGCAGATATCTCGGACAGGTACCCTGGAAACTTAACTTCTAGGCAGATATACATGACAGGTACCCAGGAAATTTAACTTTTAGGCAGCTATCCATGACAGGTACCCAGGAAACTTACCTTCTAGGCAGATATCCATGACAGGTAGCCAGGAAACTTATCTTCTAGGCAGATATACATGACAGGTACCCAGAAAACTTAACTTCTAGGCAGATATACATGACAGGTACCCAGGAAAATTTACTTCTAGGCAGATATCCAAGACAGGTACCCAGGAAACTTAACTTGGAGGCAGATATCCATGACAGGTACCCAGGAAACTTAACTTCTAGGCAGATATACATGACAGGTACCCAAGAAACGTAACCTCTAGGCAGATATCCATGACAGGTACCCAGGAAACTTAACTTCTAGGCAGGTATCTGTGACAGGTACCCAGGAAACTTAACTTCTTGGCAGATATCCATGACAGGTACCCAGGAAACTTAACTTCTAGGCAGATATACATGACATGTACCGAGGAAACTTAACTTCTAAGCAGATATACATGACAGGTACCCAGGAAACTTAACTTCTAGGCAGATATACATGACAGCTATACAGGAAACTTAACTTATTGGCAGATATCCATGACAGGTACCCAAGAAACTTAACTTGGAGGCAGATATACATGACAGGTACCCAGGAAACTTACCTTCAAGGCATATATCCATGACATGTACCCAGGAAACTTAACTTCTAGGCTGATATCCATGACAGGTACCCAGGAAACTTACCTTCTTGATAGATATCCATGACAGGTACCCAGGAAACTTAACTTCTAGGCAGATATACATGATAGGTACCCAGCAAACTTAACTTCGAGGCAGATATACATGACAGGTACCTAGGAAACTTAGGCAGATATCCATGACAGGTACCCAGAAAACTCAACTTATTGACAGATATCCATGACAGGTACGCAGGAAACATAACTTCTAGGCAGATATAAATGACAGGTAGACAGGAAACTTAACTTCTAGGCAGATATCCATGACAGGTACCCTGGAAACTTAACTTCTAGGCAGATATCCATGACAGGTACCCAGGAAACTTAACTTCTAGGCAGGTATCTGTGACAGGTACCCAGGAAACTTAACTTCTTGGCAGATATCCATGACAGGTACCCATGAAACTTAACTTCTTGGCAGATATACATGACAGGTACCCAGGAAACTTGACTTCTAAGCAGATATACATGACAGGTACCCAGGAAACTTAACTTCTAGGAAGATATCCATGACAGGTACCCAAGAAACTTAACTTGTAGGCAGATATCCCGGACAGGTACCCAGGAAACTTAACTTCTAGGCAGATATACATGACAGGTACCCAGGAAATTTAACTTTTAGGCAACTATCCATGACAGGTACCCAGGAAACTTACCTTCGAGGCAGATATCCATGACAGGTACCCAGGAAACTTACCTTCTAGGCAGATATCCATGACAGGTAGCCAGGAAATTTAACTTCTAGGCAGATATACATGACAGGTACACAGAAAACTTAACTTCTAGGCAGATATACATGACAGGTACCCAGGAAAATTTACTTCTAGGCAGATATCCAAGACAGGTACCCAGGAAACTTAACTTGGAGGCAGATATCCATGACAGGTACCCAGGAAACTTAACTTCTAGGCAGATATACATGACAGGTACCCAGGAAACTTTACTTCTAGGCAGATATCCATGACAGGTTCCCAAGAAACTTAACTTCTAGGCAGATATCCATGACAGGTACCCAGGAAACTTAACTTCTAAGCAGATATCCATGACAGGTACCCAGGAACTTAACTTCTAGGCAGATATCCATGACAGGTACCCAGGAAACTTAACTTCTAGGCAGATATACATGACATGTACCCAGGAAACTTAACTTCTAAGCAGATATACATGACAGGTACCCAGGAAACTTAACTCTAGGCAGATATACATGACAGCTATACAGGAAACTTAACTTCTTGGCAGATATCCATGACAGGTACCCAAGAAACTTAACTTGGAGGCAGATATACATGACAGGTACCCAGGAAACTTACCTTCAAGGCATATATCCATGACAGGTACCAAGGAAACTTAACTTCTAGGCAGATATCCATGACAGGTACCCAGGAAACTTACCTTCTTGATAGATATCCATGACAGGTCCCCAGGAAACTTAACTTCTAGGCAGATATACATGATAGGTACCCAGCAAACTTAACTTCGAGTCAGATATACATGACAGGTACCCAGGAAACTTAACTTCTAGGCAGATATCCATGACAGGTACCCAGGAAACTTAACTTCTAGGCAGATATCCATGACAGGTACCTAGGAAACTTAGGCAGATATCCATGACAGGTACCCAGAAAACTCAACTTATTGACAGATATCCATGACAGGTACGCAGGAAACTTAACTTCTAGGCAGATATAAATGACAGGTAGACAGGAAACTTAACTTCTAGGCAGATATCCATGACAGGTACCCTGGAAACTTAACTTCTAGGCAGATATCCATGACAGGTACCCAGGAAACTTAACTTCTAGGCAGGTATCTGTGACAGGTACCCAGGAAACTTAACTTCTTGGCAGATATCCATGACAGGTACCATGAAACTTAACTTCTTGGCAGATATACATGACAGGTACCCAGGAAACTTGACTTCTAAGCAGATATACATGACAGGTACCCAGGAAACTTAACTTCTAGGAAGATATCCATGACAGGTACCCAAGAAACTTAACTTGTAGGCAGATATCCCGGACAGGTACCCAGGAAACTTAACTTCTAGGCAGATATACATGACAGATACCCAGGAAATTTAACTTTTAGGCAGCTATCCATGACAGGTACCCAGGAAACTTACCTTCGAGGCAGATATCCATGACAGGTACCCAGGAAACTTACCTTCTAGGCAGATATCCATGACAGGTAGCCAGGAAATTTAACTTCTAGGCAGATATCCATGACAGGTACCCAGGAAACTTAACTTCTAGGCGGATATCCGTGACAGGTACCCAGGAAACTTAACTTCTAGGCAGATATACATGACAGGTACCCAGGAAACTTTACTTCTAGGCAGATATCCATGACAGGTACCCAGGAAACTTACCTTCTAGGCATATATCCATGGCAGGTACCCAGGAAACTTAACTTCTGGGCAGATATCCATGACAGGTACCCAGGAAACTTAACTTCTAGGCAGATATACATGATAGGTACCCAGCAAACTTAACTTCGAGGCAGATATACATGACAGGTACCCATGAAACTTAACTTCTAGGCAGATATCCATGACAGGTACCCAGGAAACTTAACTTCTAGGCAGATATACATGACAGGTACCCAGGAAACTTAACTTCTAAGCAGATGTACATGACAGGTACCCAGGAAACTTAACTTCTAGTAAGATATTCATGACAGGTTCCCAAGAAACTTAACTTCTAGGCAGATATCCATGACAGGTACCCAGGAAACTTACCTTCTAGGCAGATATCCATGACAGGTACCCAAGAAACTTACCTTCTAGGCAGATATCCATGACAGGTACCCAGGAAACTTAACTTCTAAGCAGATATCCATGACAGGTACCCAGGAACTTAACTTCTAGGCAGATATCCATGACAGGTACCCAGGAAACTTAACTTCTAGGCAGATATCTATGACAGGTACCCAGGAAACTTAACTTCTAGGCAGATATACATGACAGCTACCCAGGAAACTTACCTTCTAGGCAGATATCCTAGACAGGTACCCAGGAAACTTACCTTCTAGGCAGATATCCATGACGGGTACCCAGGAAACTTAACTTCTAGGCAGATATCCATGACAGGTACCCACAAAACTTACCTTCTAGGCATATATCCATGACAGGTACCCAGGAAACTTACCTTTTAGGCAGATATCCATGACAGGTACCCAGAAAACTCAACTTATAGACAGATATCCATGACAGGTACGCAGGCATCTTAACTTCTAGGCAGATATAAATGACAGGTAGACAGGAAACTTAACTTCGAGGCAGATATACATGACAGGTACCCTGGAAACTTAACTTCTAGGCAGATATCCATGACAGGTACCCAGGAACCTTAACTTCTAGGCAGGTATCTGTGACAGGTACCCAGGAAACTTAACTTCTTGGCAGATATCCACGACAGGTACCCAGGAAACTTAACTTCTAGGCAGATATACATGACATGTACCCAGGAAACTTAACTTCTAAGCAGATATACATGACAGGTACCCAGGAAACTTAACTTCTAGGCAGATATACATGACAGCTATACAGGAAACTTAACTTCTTGGCAGATATCCATGACAGGTACCCAAGAAACTTAACTTGGAGGCAGATATACATGACAGGTACCCAGGAAACTTACCTTCAAGGCATATATCCATGACAGGTACCCAGGAAACTTAACTTCTAGGCAGATATCCATGACAGGTACCCAGGAAACTTACCTTCTTGATAGATATCCATGACAGGTACCCAGGAAACTTAACTTCTAGGCAGATATACATGATAGGTACCCAGCAAACTTAACTTCGAGGCAGATATACATGACAGGTACCCAGGAAACTTAACGTCTAGGCAGATATCCATGACAGGTACCCAGGAAACTTAACTTCTAGGCAGATATCCATGACAGGTACCTAGGAAACTTAGGCAGATATCCATGACAGGTACCCAGAAAACTCAACTTATTGACAGATATCCATGACAGGTACGCAGGAAACTTAACTTCTAGGCAGATATAAATGACAGGTAGACAGGAAACTTAACTTCTAGGCAGATATCCATGACAGGTACCCTGGAAACTTAACTTCTAGGCAGATATCCATGACAGGTACCCAGGAAACTTAACTTCTAGGCAGGTATCTGTGACAGGTACCCAGGAAACTTAACTTCTTGGCAGATATCCATGACAGGTACCCATGAAACTTAACTTCTTGGCAGATATACATGACAGGTACCCAGGAAACTTGACTTCTAAGCAGATATACATGACAGGTACCCAGGAAACTTAACTTCTAGGAAGATATCCATGACAGGTACCCAAGAAACTTAACTTGTAGGCAGATATCCCGGACAGGTACCCAGGAAACTTAACTTCTAGGCACATATACATGACAGGTACCCAGGAAATTTAACTTTTAGGCAGCTATCCATGACAGGTACCCAGGAAACTTACCTTCGAGGCAGATATCCATGACAGGTACCCAGGAAACTTACCTTCTAGGCAGATATCCATGGCAGGTAGCCAGGAAACTTAACTTCTAGGCAGATATACATGACAGGTACCCAGAAAACGTAACTTCTAGGCAGATATACATGACAGGTACCCAGGAAAATTTACTTCTAGGCAGATATCCAAGACAGGTACCCAGGAAACTTAACTTGGAGGCAGATATACATGACAGGTACCCAGGAAACTTAACTTCTAGGCAGACATACATGACAGGTACCCAAGAAACGTAACCTCTAGGCAGATATCCATGACAGGTACCCAGGAAACTTAACTTCTAGGCGGATATCCGTGACAGGTACCCAGGAAACTTAACTTCTAGGCAGATATACATGACAGGTACCCAGGAAACTTTACTTCTAGGCAGATATCCATGACAGGTACCCAGGAAACTTACCTTCTAGGCATATATCCATGGCAGGTACCCAGGAAACTTAACTTCTGGGCAGATATCCATGACAGGTACCCAGGAAACTTAACTTCTAGGCAGATATACATGATAGGTACCCAGCAAACTTAACTTCGATGCAGATATACATGACAGGTACCCATGAAACTTAAATTCTAGGCAGATATCCATGACAGGTACCCAGCAAACTTAACTTCTAGGCAGATATACATGACAGGTACCCAGGAAACTTACCTTCTAGGCAGATATCCATGACGGGTACCCAGGAAACTTAACTTCTAGGCAGATATCCATGACAGGTACCCACAAAACTTACCTTCTAGGCATATATCCATGACAGGTACCCAGGAAACTTACCTTTTAGGCAGATATCCATGACAGGTACCCAGAAAACTCAACTTATAGACAGATATCCATGACAGGTACGCAGGCAACTTAACTTCTAGGCAGATATAAATGACAGGTAGACAGGAAACTTAACTTCGAGGCAGATATCCATGACAGGTACCCAGAAAACTCAACTTATTGACAGATATCCATGACAGGTACGCAGGAAACTTAACTTCTAGGCAGATATAAATGACAGGTAGACAGGAAACTTAACTTCTAGGCAGATATCCATGACAGGTACCCTGGAAACTTAACTTCTAGGCAGATATACATGACAGCTACCCAGGAAACTTACCTTCTAGGCAGATATCCTAGACAGGTACCCAGGAAACTTACCTTCTAGGCAGATATCCATGACGGGTACCCAGGAAACTTAACTTCTAGGCAGATATCCATGACAGGTACCCACAAAACTTACCTTCTAGGCATATATCCATGACAGGTACCCAGGAAACTTACCTTTTAGGCAGATATCCATGACAGGTACCCAGAAAACTCAACTTATAGACAGATATCCATGACAGGTACGCAGGCATCTTAACTTCTAGGCAGATATAAATGACAGGTAGACAGGAAACTTAACTTCGAGGCAGATATACATGACAGGTACCCTGGAAACTTAACTTCTAGGCAGATATCCATGACAGGTACCCAGGAACCTTAACTTCTAGGCAGGTATCTGTGACAGGTACCCAGGAAACTTAACTTCTTGGCAGATATCCACGACAGGTACCCAGGAAACTTAACTTCTAGGCAGATATACATGACATGTACCCAGGAAACTTAACTTCTAAGCAGATATACATGACAGGTACCCAGGAAACTTAACTTCTAGGCAGATATACATGACAGCTATACAGGAAACTTAACTTCTTGGCAGATATCCATGACAGGTACCCAAGAAACTTAACTTGGAGGCAGATATACATGACAGGTACCCAGGAAACTTACCTTCAAGGCATATATCCATGACAGGTACCCAGGAAACTTAACTTCTAGGCAGATATCCATGACAGGTACCCAGGAAACTTACCTTCTTGATAGATATCCATGACAGGTACCCAGGAAACTTAACTTCTAGGCAGATATACATGATAGGTACCCAGCAAACTTAACTTCGAGGCAGATATACATGACAGGTACCCAGGAAACTTAACGTCTAGGCAGATATCCATGACAGGTACCCAGGAAACTTAACTTCTAGGCAGATATCCATGACAGGTACCTAGGAAACTTAGGCAGATATCCATGACAGGTACCCAGAAAACTCAACTTATTGACAGATATCCATGACAGGTACGCAGGAAACTTAACTTCTAGGCAGATATAAATGACAGGTAGACAGGAAACTTAACTTCTAGGCAGATATCCATGACAGGTACCCTGGAAACTTAACTTCTAGGCAGATATCCATGACAGGTACCCAGGAAACTTAACTTCTAGGCAGGTATCTGTGACAGGTACCCAGGAAACTTAACTTCTTGGCAGATATCCATGACAGGTACCCATGAAACTTAACTTCTTGGCAGATATACATGACAGGTACCCAGGAAACTTGACTTCTAAGCAGATATACATGACAGGTACCCAGGAAACTTAACTTCTAGGAAGATATCCATGACAGGTACCCAAGAAACTTAACTTGTAGGCAGATATCCCGGACAGGTACCCAGGAAACTTAACTTCTAGGCACATATACATGACAGGTACCCAGGAAATTTAACTTTTAGGCAGCTATCCATGACAGGTACCCAGGAAACTTACCTTCGAGGCAGATATCCATGACAGGTACCCAGGAAACTTACCTTCTAGGCAGATATCCATGGCAGGTAGCCAGGAAACTTAACTTCTAGGCAGATATACATGACAGGTACCCAGAAAACTTAACTTCTAGGCAGATATACATGACAGGTACCCAGGAAAATTTACTTCTAGGCAGATATCCAAGACAGGTACCCAGGAAACTTAACTTGGAGGCAGATATACATGACAGGTACCCAGGAAACTTAACTTCTAGGCAGACATACATGACAGGTACCCAAGAAACGTAACCTCTAGGCAGATATCCATGACAGGTACCCAGGAAACTTAACTTCTAGGCGGATATCCGTGACAGGTACCCAGGAAACTTAACTTCTAGGCAGATATACATGACAGGTACCCAGGAAACTTTACTTCTAGGCAGATATCCATGACAGGTACCCAGGAAACTTACCTTCTAGGCATATATCCATGGCAGGTACCCAGGAAACTTAACTTCTGGGCAGATATCCATGACAGGTACCCAGGAAACTTAACTTCTAGGCAGATATACATGATAGGTACCCAGCAAACTTAACTTCGATGCAGATATACATGACAGGTACCCATGAAACTTAAATTCTAGGCAGATATCCATGACAGGTACCCAGCAAACTTAACTTCTAGGCAGATATACATGACAGGTACCCAGGAAACTTACCTTCTAGGCAGATATCCATGACGGGTACCCAGGAAACTTAACTTCTAGGCAGATATCCATGACAGGTACCCACAAAACTTACCTTCTAGGCATATATCCATGACAGGTACCCAGGAAACTTACCTTTTAGGCAGATATCCATGACAGGTACCCAGAAAACTCAACTTATAGACAGATATCCATGACAGGTACGCAGGCAACTTAACTTCTAGGCAGATATAAATGACAGGTAGACAGGAAACTTAACTTCGAGGCAGATATCCATGACAGGTACCCTGGAAACTTAACTTCTAGGCAGATATCCATGACAGGTACCCAGCAAACTTAACTTCTAGGCAGGTATCTGTGACAGATACCCAGGAAACTTAACTTCTTGGCAGATATCCATGACAGGTACCCAGGAAACTTAACTTCTAGGCAGATATACATGACATGTACCCAGGAAACTTAACTTCTAAGCAGATATACATGACAAGTACCCAGGAAACTTAACTTCTAGGCAGATATACATGACAGCTATACAGGAAACTTAACTTCTTGGCAGATATCCATGACAGGTACCCAAGAAACTTAACTTGGAGGCAGATATACATGACAGGTACCCAGGAAACTTACCTTCAAGGCATATATCCATGACAGGTACCCAGGAAACTTAACTTCTAGGCAGATATCCATGACAGGTACTCAGGAAACTTACCTTCTTGATAGATATCCATGACAGGTACCCAGGAAACTTAACTTCTAGGCAGATATACATGATAGGTACCCAGCAAACTTAACTTCGAGGCAGATATACATGACAGGTACCCAGGAAACTTAACTTCTAGGCAGATATCCATGACAGGTACCCAGGAAACTTAACTTCTAGGCAGATATCCATGACAGGTACCTAGGAAACTTAACTTCTAGGCAGATATACATGACAGGTACCCAGGAAACTTACCTTCTAGGCAGATATCCATGACGGGTACCCAGGAAACTTAACTTCTAGGCAGATATCCACGACAGGTACCCACAAAACTTACCTTCTAGGCATATATCCATGACAGGTACCCAGGAAACTTACCTTTTAGGCAGATATCCATGACAGGTACCCACAAAACTCAACTTATAGACAGATATCCATGACAGGTACGCAGGCAACTTAACTTCTAGGCAGATATAAATGACAGGTAGACAGGAAACTTAACTTCGAGGCAGATATCCATGACAGGTACCCTGGAAACTTAACTTCTAGGCAGATATCCATGACAGGTACCCAGGAAACTTAACTTCTAGGCAGGTATCTGTGACAGATACCCAGGAAACTTAACTTCTTGGCAGATATCCATGACAGGTACCCAGGAAACTTAACTTCTAGGCAGATATAAATGACAGGTAGACAGGAAACTTAACTTCGAGGCAGATATCCATGACAGGTACCCTGGAAACTTAACTTCTAGGCAGATATACATGATAGGTACCCAGCAAACTTAACTTCGATGCAGATATACATGACAGGTACCCATGAAACTTAAATTCTAGGCAGATATCCATGACAGGTACCCAGCAAACTTAACTTCTAGGCAGATATACATGACAGGTACCCAGGAAACTTACCTTCTAGGCAGATATCCATGACGGGTACCCAGGAAACTTAACTTCTAGGCAGATATCCATGATAGGTACCCAGCAAACTTAACTTCGATGCAGATATACATGACAGGTACCCATGAAACTTAAATTCTAGGCAGATATCCATGACAGGTACCCAGCAAACTTAACTTCTAGGCAGATATACATGACAGGTACCCAGGAAACTTACCTTCTAGGCAGATATCCATGACGGGTACCCAGGAAACTTAACTTCTAGGCAGATATCCATGACAGGTACCCACAAAACTTACCTTCTAGGCATATATCCATGACAGGTACCCAGGAAACTTACCTTTTAGGCAGATATCCATGACAGGTACCCAGAAAACTCAACTTATAGACAGATATCCATGACAGGTACGCAGGCAACTTAACTTCTAGGCAGATATAAATGACAGGTAGACAGGAAACTTAACTTCGAGGCAGATATCCATGACAGGTACCCTGGAAACTTAACTTCTAGGCAGATATCCATGACAGGTACCCAGCAAACTTAACTTCTAGGCAGGTATCTGTGACAGATACCCAGGAAACTTAACTTCTTGGCAGATATCCATGACAGGTACCCAGGAAACTTAACTTCTAGGCAGATATACATGACATGTACCCAGGAAACTTAACTTCTAAGCAGATATACATGACAGGTACCCAGGAAACTTAACTTCTAGGCAGATATACATGACAGCTATACAGGAAACTTAACTTCTTGGCAGATATCCATGACAGGTACCCAAGAAACTTAACTTGGAGGCAGATATACATGACAGGTACCCAGGAAACTTACCTTCAAGGCATATATCCATGACAGGTACCCAGGAAACTTAACTTCTAGGCAGATATCCATGACAGGTACTCAGGAAACTTACCTTCTTGATAGATATCCATGACAGGTACCCAGGAAACTTAACTTCTAGGCAGATATACATGATAGGTACCCAGCAAACTTAACTTCGAGGCAGATATACATGACAGGTACCCAGGAAACTTAACTTCTAGGCAGATATCCATGACAGGTACCCAGGAAACTTAACTTCTAGGCAGATATCCATGACAGGTACCTAGGAAACTTAACTTCTAGGCAGATATACATGACAGGTACCCAGGAAACTTACCTTCTAGGCAGATATCCATGACGGGTACCCAGGAAACTTAACTTCTAGGCAGATATCCACGACAGGTACCCACAAAACTTACCTTCTAGGCATATATCCATGACAGGTACCCAGGAAACTTACCTTTTAGGCAGATATCCATGACAGGTACCCACAAAACTCAACTTATAGACAGATATCCATGACAGGTACGCAGGCAACTTAACTTCTAGGCAGATATAAATGACAGGTAGACAGGAAACTTAACTTCGAGGCAGATATCCATGACAGGTACCCTGGAAACTTAACTTCTAGGCAGATATCCATGACAGGTACCCAGGAAACTTAACTTCTAGGCAGGTATCTGTGACAGATACCCAGGAAACTTAACTTCTTGGCAGATATCCATGACAGGTACCCAGGAAACTTAACTTCTAGGCAGATATACATGACATGTACCCAGGAAACTTAACTTCTAAGCAGATATACATGACAGGTACCCAGGAAACTTAACTTCTAGGCAGATATACATGACAGCTATACATGAAACTTAACTTCTTGGCAGATATCCATGACAGGTACCCAAGAAACTTAACTTGGAGGCAGATATACATGACAGGTACCCAGGAAACTTACCTTCAAGGCATATATCCATGACAGGTACCCAGGAAACTTAACTTCTAGGCAGATATCCATGACAGGTACCCAGGAAACTAACCTTCTTGATAGATATCCATGACAGGTACCCAGGAAACTTAACTTCTAGGCAGATATACATGATAGGTACCCAGCAAACTTAACTTCGAGGCAGATATACATGACAGGTACCCAGGAAACTTAACTTCTAGGCAGATATCCATGACAGGTACCCAGGAAACTTAACTTCTAGGCAGATATCCATGACAGGTACCTAGGAAACTTAGGCAGATATCCATGACAGGTACCCAGAAAACTCAACTTATTGACAGATATCCATGACAGGTACGCAGGAAACTTAACTTCTAGGCAGATATAAATGACAGGTAGACAGGAAACTTAACTTCTAGGCAGATATCCATGACAGGTACCCTGGAAACTTAACTTGTAGGCAGATATCCATGACAGGTACCCAGGAAACTTAACTTCTAGGCAGGTATCTGTGACATGTACCCAGGAAACTTAACTTCTTGGCAGATATCCATGACAGGTACCCATGAAACTTAACTTCTTGGCAGATATACATGACAGGTACCCATGAAACTTGACTTCTAAGCAGATATACATGACAGGTACCCAGGAAACTTAACTTCTAGGAAGATATCCATGACAGGTACCCAAGAAACTTAACTTATAGGCAGATATCCCGGACAGGTACCCAGGAAACTTAACTTCTAGGCAGATATACATGACAGGTACCCAGGAAACTTAACTTCTAGGCAGATATACATGATAGGTACCCGGCAAACTTAACTTCGAGGCAGATATACATGACAGGTACCCAGGAAACTTAACTTCTAGGCAGATATCCATGACAGGTACCCAGGAAACTTAACTTCTAGGCAGATATCCATGACAGGTACCTAGGAAACTTAGGCAGATATCCATGACAGGTACCCAGAAAACTCAACTTATTGACAGATATCCATGACAGGTACGCAGGAAACTTAACTTCTAGGCAGATATAAATGACAGGTAGACAGGAAACTTAACTTCTAGGCAGATATCCATGACAGGTACCCTGGAAACTTAACTTGTAGGCAGATATCCATGACAGGTACCCAGGAAACTTAACTTCTAGGCAGGTATCTGTGACATGTACCCAGGAAACTTAACTTCTTGGCAGATATCCATGACAGGTACCCATGAAACTTAACTTCTTGGCAGATATACATGACAGGTACCCATGAAACTTGACTTCTCAGCAGATATACATGACAGGTACCCAGGAAACTTAACTTCTAGGAAGATATCCATGACAGGTACCCAAGAAACTTAACTTATAGGCAGATATCCCGGACAGGTACCCAGGAAACTTAACTTCTAGGCAGATATACATGACAGGTACCCAGGAAATTTAACTTTTAGGCAGCTATCCATGACAGGTACCCAGGAAACTTACCTTCGAGGCAGATATCCATGACAGGTACCCAGGAAACTTACCTTCTAGGCAGATATCCATGACAGGTAGCCAGGAAACTTAACTTCTAGGCAGATATACATGACAGGTACCCAGGAAACTTTACTTCTAGGCAGATATCCATGACAGGTACCCAGGAAACTTACCTTCTAGGCATATATCCATGGCAGGTACCCAGGAAACTTAACTTGGAGGCAGATATACATGACAGGTACCCAGGAAACTTAACTTCTAGGCAGATATACATGACAGGTACCCAAGAAACGTAACCTCTAGGCAGATATCCATGACAGGTACCCAGGAAACTTAACGTCTAGGCGGATATCCGTGACAGGTACCCAGGAAACTTAACTTCTAGGCAGATATACATGACAGGTACCCAGGAAACTTTACTTCTAGGCAGATATCCATGACAGGTACCCAGGAAACTTACCTTCTAGGCATATATCCATGGCAGGTACCCAGGAAACTTAACTTCTGGGCAGATATCCATGACAGGTACCCAGGAAACTTAACTTCTAGGCAGATATCCATGACAGGTACCCAGCAAACTTAACTTCTAGGCAGATATACATGACAGGTACCCAGGAAACTTACCTTCTAGGCAGATATCCATGACGGGTACCCAGGAAACTTAACTTCTAGGCAGATATCCATGACAGGTACCCACAAAACTTACCTTCTAGGCATATATCCATGACAGGTACCCAGGAAACTTAGCTTTTAGGCAGATATCCATGACAGGTACCCAGAAAACTCAACTTATAGACAGATATCCATGACAGGTACGCAGGCAACTTAACTTCTAGGCAGATATAAATGACAGGTAGACAGGAAACTTAACTTCGAGGCAGATATCCATGACAGGTACCCTGGAAACTTAACTTCTAGGCAGATATCCATGACAGGTACCCAGGAAACTTAACTTCTAAGCAGATATACATGACAGGTACCCAGGAAACTTAACTTCTAGGCAGATATACATGACAGCTATACAGGAAACTTAACTTCTTGGCAGATATCCATGACAGGTACCCAGGAAACTTAACTTGGAGGCAGATATACATGACAGGTACCCAGGAAACTTACCTTCAAGGCATATATCCATGACAGGTACCCAGGAAACTTAACTTCTAGGCAGATATCCATGACAGGTACCCAGGAAACTTACCTTCTTGATAGATATCCATGACAGGTACCCAGGAAACTTAACTTCTAGGCAGATATACATGATAGGTACCCAGGAAACTTAACTTCTAGGCAGATATCCATGACAGGTACCCAGGAAACTTAACTTCTAGGCAGATATCCATGACAGGTACCCTGGAAACTTAACTTGTAGGCAGATATCCATGACAGGTACCCAGGAAACTTAACTTCTAGGCAGGTATCTGTGACAGGTACCCAGGAAACTTAACTTCTTGGCAGATATCCATGACAGGTACCCATGAAACTTAACTTCTTGGCAGATATACATGACAGGTACCCAGGAAACTTGACTTCTAAGCAGATATACATGACAGGTACCCAGGAAACTTAACTTCTAGGAAGATATCCATGACAGGTACCCAAGAAACTTAACTTATAGGCAGATATCCCGGACAGGTACCCAGGAAACTTAACTTCTAGGCAGATATACATGACAGGTACCCAGGAAATTTAACTTTTAGGCAGCTATCCATGACAGGTACCCAGGAAACTTACCTTCGAGGCAGATATCCATGACAGGTACCCAGGAAACTTACCTTCTAGGCAGATATCCATGACAGGTAGCCAGGAAACTTAACTTCTAGGCAGATATACATGACAGGTACCCAGAAAACTTAACTTCTAGGCAGATATACATGACAGGTACCCAGGAAAATTTACTTCTAGGCAGATATCCAAGACAGGTACCCAGGAAACTTAACTTGGAGGCAGATATCCATGACAGGTACCCAGGAAACTTAACTTCTAGGCAGATATACATGACAGGTACCCAAGAAACGTAACCTCTAGGCAGATATCCATGACAGGTTCCCAGGAAACTTAACTTCTAGGCGGATATCCGTTACAGGTACCCAGGAAACTTAACTTCTAGGCAGATATACATGACAGGTACCCAGGAAACTTTACTTCTAGGCAGATATCCATGACAGGTACCCAGGAAACTTACCTTCTAGGCATATATCCATGGCAGGTACCCAGGAAACTTAACTTCTGGGCAGATATCCATGACAGGTACCCAGGAAACTTAACTTCTAGGCAGATATACATGATAGGTACCCAGCAAACTTAACTTCGATGCAGATATACATGACAGGTACCCATGAAACTTAACTTCTAGGCAGATATCCATGACAGGTACCCAGCAAACTTAACTTCTAGGCAGATATACATGACAGGTACCCAGGAAACTTAACTTCTAGTAAGATATTCATGACAGGTTCCCAAGAAACTTAACTTCTAGGCAGATATCCATGACAGGTACCCAGGAAACTTACCTTCTAGGCAGATATCCATGACAGGTACCCAAGAAACTTACCTTCTAGGCAGATATCCATGACAGGTACCCAGGAAACTTAACTTCTAAGCAGATATCCATGACAGGTACCCAGGAAACTTAACTTCTAGGCAGGTATCTGTGACAGGTACCCAGGAAACTTAACTTCTAGGCAGATATACATGACAGCTATACAGGAAACTTAACTTCTTGGCAGATATCCATGACAGGTACCCAAGAAACTTAACTTGGAGGCAGATATACATGACAGGTACCCAGGAAACTTACCTTCAAGGCATATATCCATGACAGGTACCCAGGAAACTTAACTTCCAGGCAGATATCCATGACAGGTACCCAGGAGACTTAACTTCTAGGCAGATATACATGATAGGTACCCAGCAAACTTAACTTCGAGGCAGATATACATGACAGGTACCCAGGAAACTTAACTTCTAGGCAGATATCCATGACAGGTACCCAGGAAACATAACTTCTAGGCAGATATCCATGACAGGTACCTAGGAAACTTAGGCAGATATCCATGACAGGTACCCAGAAAACTCAACTTATTGACAGATATCCATGACAGGTTCGCAGGAAACTTAACTTCTAGGCAGATATAAATGACAGGTAGACAGGAAACTTAACTTCTAGGCAGATATCCATGACAGGTACCCTGGAAACATAACTTCTATGCAGATATCCATGACAGGTACCCAGGAAACTTAACTTCTAGGCAGGTATATGTGTCAGGTACCCAGGAAACTTAACTTCTTGGCAGATATCCATGACAGGTACCCATGAAACTTAACTTCTTGGCAGATATACATGACAGGTACCCAGGAAACTTGACTTCTAAGCAGATATACATGACAGGTACCCAGGAAACTTAACTTCTAGGAAGATATCCATGACAGGTACCCAAGAAACTTAACTTGTAGGCAGATATCCCGGACAGGTACCCAGGAAACTTAACTTCTAGGCAGATATACATGACAGGTACCCAGAAAACTTAACTTCTAGGCAGATATACATGACAGGTACCCAGGAAAATTTACTTCTAGGCAGATATCCAAGACAGGTACCCAGGAAACTTAACTTGGAGGCAGATATCCATGACAGGTACCCAGGAAACTTAACTTCTAGGCAGATATACATGACAGGTACCCAGGAAACGTAACTTCTAGGCAGATATCCATGACAGGTACCCAGGAAACTTAACTTCTAGGCAGATATACATGATAGGTACCCAGCAAACTTAACTTCGAGGCAGATATACATGACAGGTACCCAGGAAACTTAACTTCTAGGCAGATATCCATGACAGGTACCCAGGAAACTTAACTTCTAGGCAGATATCCATGACAGGTACCTAGGAAACTTAGGCAGATATCCATGACAGGTACCCAGAAAACTCAACTTATTGACAGATATCCATGACAGGTTCGCAGGAAACTTAACTTCTAGGCAGATATAAATGACAGGTAGACAGGAAACTTAACTTCTTGGCAGATATCCATGACAGGTACCCAGGAAACTTAACTTCTAGGCAGATATACATGACATGTACCCAGGAAACTTAACTTCTAAGCAGATATACATGACAGGTACCCAGGAAACTTAACTTCTAGGCAGATATACATGATAGGTACCCAGCAAACTTAACTTCGAGGCAGATATCCATGACAGGTACCCAGGAAACTTAACTTCTAGGCAGATATCCATGACAGTTACCCAGGAAACTTAACTTCTAGGCAGATATCCATGACAGGTACCTAGGAAACTTAGGCAGATATCCATGACAGGTACCCAGAAAACTCAACTTATTGACAGATATCCATGACAGGTTCGCAGGAAACTTAACTTCTAGGCAGATATAAATGACAGGTAGACAGGAAACTTAACTTCTAGGCAGATATCCATGACAGGTACCCTGGAAACTTAACTTCTATGCAGATATCCATGACAGGTACCCAGGAAACTTAACTTCTAGGCAGGTATCTGTGACAGGTACCCAGGAAACTTAACTTCTTGGCAGATATACATGACAGGTACCCAGGAAACTTGACTTCTAAGCAGATATACATGACAGGTACCCAGGAAACTTAACTTCTAGGAAGATATCCATGACAGGTACCCAAGAAACTTAACTTGTAGGCAGATATCCCGGACAGGTACCCAGGAAACTTAACTTCTAGGCAGATATACATGACAGGTACCCAGAAAACTTAACTTCTAGGCAGATATACATGACAGGTACCCAGGAAAATTTACTTCTAGGCAGATATCCAAGACAGGTACCCATGAAACTTAACTTGGAGGCAGATATCCATGACAGGTACCCAGGAAACTTAACTTCTAGGCAGATATACATGACAGGTACCCAGCAAACGTAACCTCTAGGCAGATATCCATGACAGGTACCCAGGAAACTTAACTTCTAGGCGGATATCCGTGACAGGTACCCAAGAAACTTAACTTCTAGGCAGATATACATGACAGGTACCCAGAAAACTTAACTTCTAGGCAGATATACATGACAGGTACCCAGGAAAATTTACTTCTAGGCAGATATCCAAGACAGGTACCCAGGAAACTTAACTTGGAGGCAGATATCCATGACAGGTACCCAGAAAACTTAACTTCTAGGCAGATATACATGACAGGTACCCAGGAACTTAACTTCTAGGCAGATATCCATGACAGGTACCCAGGAAACTTAACTTCTAGGCAGATATCTATGACAGGTACCCAGGAAACTTAACTTCTAGGCAGATATACATGACAGCTACCCAGGAAACTTACCTTCTAGGCAGATATCCTTGACAGGTACCCAGGAAACTTACCTTCTAGGCAGATATCCATGACGGGTACCCAGGAAACTTAACTTCTAGGCAGATATCCATGACAGGTACCCACAAAACTTACCTTCTAGGCATATATCCATGACAGGTACCCAGGAAACTTACCTTTTAGGCAGATATCCATGACAGGTACCCAGAAAACTCAACTTATAGACAGATATCCATGACAGGTACGCAGGCAACTTAACTTCTAGGCAGATATAAATGACAGGTAGACAGGAAACTTAACTTCGAGGCAGATATCCATGACAGGTACCCTGGAAACTTAACTTCTAGGCAGATATCCATGACAGGTACCCAGGAAAATTTACTTCTAGGCAGATATCCCGGACAGGTACCCAGGAAACTTAACTTCTAGGCAGATATACATGACAGGTACCCAGAAAACTTAACTTCTAGGCAGATATACATGACAGGTACCCAGGAAAATTTACTTCTAGGCAGATATCCAAGACAGGTACCCAGGAAACTTAACTTGGAGGCAGATATCCATGACAGGTACCCAGGAAACTTAACTTCTAGGCAGATATACATGACAGGTACCCAGGAAACGTAACCTCTAGGCAGATATCCATGACAGGTACCCAGGAAAATTAACTTCTAGGCGGATATCCGTGACAGGTACCCAAGAAACTTAACTTCTAGGCAGATATACATGACAGGTACCCAGGAAACTTTACTTCTAGGCAGATATCCATGACAGGTACCCAGGAAACTTACCTTCTAGGCATATATCCATGGCAGGTACCCAGGAAACTTAACTTCTGGGCAGATATCCATGACAGGTACCCAGGAAACTTAACTTCTAGGCAGATATACATGATAGGTACCCAGCAAACTTAACTTCGAGGCAGATATACATGACAGGTACCCATGAAACTTAACTTCTAGGCAGATATACATGACAGGTACCCAGGAAACTTAACTTCTAAGCAGATGTACATGACAGGTACCCAGGAAACTTAACTTCTAGTAAGATATTCATGACAGGTTCCCAAGAAACTTAACTTCTAGGCAGATATCCATGACAGGTACCCAGGAAACTTACCTTCTAGGCAGATATCCATGACAGGTACCCAAGAAACTTACCTTATAGGCAGATATCCATGACAGGTACCCAGGAAACTTAACTTCTAAGCAGATATCCATGACAGGTACCCAGGAACTTAACTTCTAGGCAGATATCCATGACAGGTACCCAGGAAACTTAACTTCTAGGCAGATATCTATGACAGGTACCCAGGAAACTTAACTTCTAGGCAGATATACATGACAGCTACCCAGGAAACTTACCTTCTAGGCAGATATCCTTGACAGGTACCCAGGAAACTTACCTTCTAGGCAGATATCCATGACGGGTACCCAGGAAACTTAACTTCTAGGCAGATATTCATGACAGGTACCCACAAAACTTACCTTCTAGGCATATATCCATGACAGGTACCCAGGAAACTTACCTTTTAGGCAGATATCCATGACAGGTACCCAGAAAACTCAACTTATAGACAGATATCCATGACAGGTACGCAGGCAACTTAACTTCTAGGCAGATATAAATGACAGGTAGACAGGAAACTTAACTTCGAGGCAGATATCCATGACAGGTACCCTGAAAACTTAACTTCTAGGCAGATATCCATGACAGGTACCCAGGAAACTTAACTTCTAGGCAGATATCTGTGACAGGTACCCAGGAAACTTAACTTCTTGGCAGATATCCATGACAGGTACCCAGGAAACTTAACTTCTAGGCAGATATACATGACATGTACCCAGGAAACTTAACTTCTAAGCAGATATACATGACAGGTACCCAGGAAACTTAACTTCTAGGCAGATATACATGACAGCTATACAGGAAACTTAACTTCTTGGCAGATATCTATGACAGGTACCAAAGAAACTTAACTTGGAGGCAGATATACATGACAGGTACCCAGGAAACTTACCTTCAAGGCATATATCCATGACAGGTACCCAGGAAACTTAACTTCTAGGCAGATATCTATGACAGGTACCCAGGAAACTTAACTTCTAGGCAGATATACATGACAGCTACCCAGGAAACTTACCCTCTAGGCAGATATCCTTGACAGGTACCCAGGAAACTTACCTTCTAGGCAGATATCCATGACGGGTACCCAGGAAACTTAACTTCTAGGCAGATATTCATGACAGGTACCCACAAAACTTACCTTCTAGGCATATATCCATGACAGGTACCCAGGAAACTTACCTTTTAGGCAGATATCCATGACAGGTACCCAGAAAACTCAACTTATAGACAGATATCCATGACAGGTACGCAGGCAACTTAACTTCTAGGCAGATATAAATGACAGGTAGACAGGAAACTTAACTTCGAGGCAGATATCCATGACAGGTACCCTGAAAACTTAACTTCTAGGCAGATATCCATGACAGGTACCCAGGAAACTTAACTTCTAGGCAGATATCTGTGACAGGTACCCAGGAAACTTAACTTCTTGGCAGATATCCATGACAGGTACCCAGGAAACTTAACTTCTAGGCAGATATACATGACATGTACCCAGGAAACTTAACTTCTAAGCAGATATACATGACAGGTACCCAGGAAACTTAACTTCTTGGCAGATATCTATGACAGGTACCAAAGAAACTTAACTTGGAGGCAGATATACATGACAGGTACCCAGGAAACTTACCTTCAAGGCATATATCCATGACAGGTACCCAGGAAACTTAACTTCTAGGCAGATATCCATGACAGGTACCCAGGAAACTTACCTTCTTGATAGATATCCATGACAGGTACCCAGGAAACTTAACTTCTAGGCAGATATACATGATAGGTGCCCAGCAAACTTAACTTCGAGGCAGATATACATGACAGGTACCCAGGAAACTTAACTTCTAGGCAGATATCCATGACAGGTACCCATGAAACTTAACTTCTAGGCAGATATCCATGACAGGTACCTAGGAAACTTAGGCAGATATCCATGACAGGTACCCAGAAAACTCAACTTATTGACAGATATCCATGACAGGTACGCAGGAAACTTAACTTCTAGGCAGATATAAATGACAGGTAGACAGGAAACTTAACTTCTAGGCAGATATTCATGACAGGTACCCTGGAAACTTAACTTCTAGGCAGATATCCATGACAGGTACCCAGGAAACTTAACTTCTAGGCAGGTATCTGTGACAGGTACCCTGGAAACTTAACCTCTTGGCAGATATCCATGACAGGTACCCATGAAACTTAACTTCTTGGCAGATATACATGACAGTTACCCAGGAAACTTGACTTCTAAGCAGATATACATGACAGGTACCCAGGAAACTTAACTTCTAGGAAGATATCCATGACAGGTACCCAAGAAACTTAACTTGTAGGCAGATATCCCGGACAGGTACCCAGGAAACTTAACTTCTAGGCAGATATACATGACAGGTACCCAGGAAATTTAACTTTTAGGCAGCTATCCATGACAGGTACCAAGGAAACTTACCTTCGAGGCAGATATCCATGACAGGTACCCAGGAAACTTACCTTCTAGGCAGATATCCATGACAGGTACCCAGGAAACTTAACTTCTAGGCAGATATACATGACAGGTACCCAGAAAACTTAACTTCTAGGCAGATATACATGACAGGTACCCAGGAAAATTTACTTCTAGGCAGATATCCAAGACAGGTACCCAGGAAACTTAACTTGGAGGCAGATATCCATGACAGGTACCCAGGAAACTTAACTTCTAGGCAGATATACATGACAGGTACCCAAGAAACGTAACCTCTAGGCAGATATCCATGACAGGTACCCAGGAAACTTAACTTCTAGGCGGATATCCGTGACAGGTACCCAGGAAACTTAACTTCTAGGCAGATATACATGACAGGTACCCAGGAAACTTTACTTCTAGGCAGATATCCATGACAGGTATCCAGGAAACTTACCTTCTAGGCATATATCCATGGCAGGTACCCAGGAAACTTAACTTCTGGGCAGATATCCATGACAGGTACCCAGGAAACTTAACTTCTAGGCAGATATACATGATAGGTACCCAGCAAACTTAACTTCGAGGCAGATATACATGACAGGTACCCATGATACTTAACTTCTAGGCAGATATCCATGACAGGTACCCAGGAAACTTAACTTGTAGGCAGATATACATGACAGGTACCCAGGAAACTTAACTTCTAAGCAGATGTACATGACAGGTACCCAGGAAACTTAACTTCTAGTAAGATATTCATGACAGGTTCCCAAGAAACTTAACTTCTAGGCAGATATCCATGACAGGTACCCAGGAAACTTACCTTCTAGGCAGATATCCATGACAGGTACCCAAGAAACTTACCTTCTAGGCAGATATCCATGACAGGTACCCAGGAAACTTAACTTCTAAGCAGATATCCATGACAGGTACCCAGGAACTTAACTTCTAGGCAGATATCCATGACAGGTACCCAGGAAACTTAACTTCTAGGCAGATATCTATGACAGGTACCCAGGAAACTTAACTTCTAGGCAGATATCCATGACAGGTACCCACAAAACTTACCTTCTAGGCATATATCCATGACAGGTACCCAGGAAACTTACCTTTTAGGCAGATATCCATGACAGGTACCCAGAAAACTCAACTTATAGACAGATATCCATGACAGGTACGCAGGCAACTTAACTTCTAGGCAGATATAAATGACAGGTAGACAGGAAACTTAACTTCGAGGCAGATATCCATGACAGGTACCCTGAAAACTTAACTTCTAGGCAGATATCCATGACAGGTACCCAGGAAACTTAACTTCTAGGCAGATATCTGTGACAGGTACCCAGGAAACTTAACTTCTTGGCAGATATCCATGACAGGTACCCAGGAAACTCAACTTCTAGGCAGATATACATGACATGTACCCAGGAAACTTAACTTCTAAGCAGATATACATGACAGGTACCCAGGAAACTTAACTTCTAGGCAGATATACATGACAGCTATACAGGAAACTTAACTTCTTGGCAGATATCTATGACAGGTACCCAAGAAACTTAACTTCTAGGCAGATATACATGACAGGTACCCAGGAAATTTAACTTTTAGGCAGCTATCCATGACAGGTACCAAGGAAACTTACCTTCGAGGCAGATATCCATGACAGGTACCCAGGAAACTTACCTTCTAGGCAGATATCCATGACAGGTAGCCAGGAAACTTAACTTCTAGGCAGATATACATGACAGGTACCCAGAAAACTTAACTTCTAGGCAGATATACATGACAGGTACCCAGGAAAATTTACTTCTAGGCAGATATCCAAGACAGGTACCCAGGAAACTTAACTTGGAGGCAGATATCCAAGACAGGTACCCAGGAAACTTAACTTCTAGGCAGATATACATGACAGGTACCCAGGAAACTTAACTTCTAGGCAGGTATCTGTGACAGGTACCCTGGAAACTTAACCTCTTGGCAGATATCCATGACAGGTACCCATGAAACTTAACTTCTTGGCAGATATACATGACAGTTACCCAGGAAACTTGACTTCTAAGCAGATATACATGACAGGTACCCAGGAAACTTAACTTCTAGGAAGATATCCATGACAGGTACCCAAGAAACTTAACTTGTAGGCAGATATCCCGGACAGGTACCCAGGAAACTTAACTTCTAGGCAGATATACATGACAGGTACCCAGGAAATTTAACTTTTAGGCAGCTATCCATGACAGGTACCAAGGAAACTTACCTTCGAGGCAGATATCCATGACAGGTACCCAGGAAACTTACCTTCTAGGCAGATATCCATGACAGGTACCCAGGAAACTTAACTTCTAGGCAGATATACATGACAGGTACCCAGAAAACTTAACTTCTAGGCAGATATACATGACAGGTACCCAGGAAAATTTACTTCTAGGCAGATATCCAAGACAGGTACCCAGGAAACTTAACTTGGAGGCAGATATCCATGACAGGTACCCAGGAAACTTAACTTCTAGGCAGATATACATGACAGGTACCCAAGAAACGTAACCTCTAGGCAGATATCCATGACAGGTACCCAGGAAACTTAACTTCTAGGCGGATATCCGTGACAGGTACCCAGGAAACTTAACTTCTAGGCAGATATACATGACAGGTACCCAGGAAACTTTACTTCTAGGCAGATATCCATGACAGGTATCCAGGAAACTTACCTTCTAGGCATATATCCATGGCAGGTACCCAGGAAACTTAACTTCTGGGCAGATATCCATGACAGGTACCCAGGAAACTTAACTTCTAGGCAGATATACATGATAGGTACCCAGCAAACTTAACTTCGAGGCAGATATACATGACAGGTACCCATGATACTTAACTTCTAGGCAGATATCCATGACAGGTACCCAGGAAACTTAACTTGTAGGCAGATATACATGACAGGTACCCAGGAAACTTAACTTCTAAGCAGATGTACATGACAGGTACCCAGGAAACTTAACTTCTAGTAAGATATTCATGACAGGTTCCCAAGAAACTTAACTTCTAGGCAGATATCCATGACAGGTACCCAGGAAACTTACCTTCTAGGCAGATATCCATGACAGGTACCCAAGAAACTTACCTTCTAGGCAGATATCCATGACAGGTACCCAGGAAACTTAACTTCTAAGCAGATATCCATGACAGGTACCCAGGAACTTAACTTCTAGGCAGATATCCATGACAGGTACCCAGGAAACTTAACTTCTAGGCAGATATCTATGACAGGTACCCAGGAAACTTAACTTCTAGGCAGATATCCATGACAGGTACCCACAAAACTTACCTTCTAGGCATATATCCATGACAGGTACCCAGGAAACTTACCTTTTAGGCAGATATCCATGACAGGTACCCAGAAAACTCAACTTATAGACAGATATCCATGACAGGTACGCAGGCAACTTAACTTCTAGGCAGATATAAATGACAGGTAGACAGGAAACTTAACTTCGAGGCAGATATCCATGACAGGTACACTGAAAACTTAACTTCTAGGCAGATATCCATGACAGGTACCCAGGAAACTTAACTTCTAGGCAGATATCTGTGACAGGTACCCAGGAAACTTAACTTCTTGGCAGATATCCATGACAGGTACCCAGGAAACTCAACTTCTAGGCAGATATACATGACATGTACCCAGGAAACTTAACTTCTAAGCAGATATACATGACAGGTACCCAGGAAACTTAACTTCTAGGCAGATATACATGACAGCTATACAGGAAACTTAACTTCTTGGCAGATATCTATGACAGGTACCCAAGAAACTTAACTTCTAGGCAGATATACATGACAGGTACCCAGGAAATTTAACTTTTAGGCAGCTATCCATGACAGGTACCAAGGAAACTTACCTTCGAGGCAGATATCCATGACAGGTACCCAGGAAACTTACCTTCTAGGCAGATATCCATGACAGGTAGCCAGGAAACTTAACTTCTAGGCAGATATACATGACAGGTACCCAGAAAACTTAACTTCTAGGCAGATATACATGACAGGTACCCAGGAAAATTTACTTCTAGGCAGATATCCAAGACAGGTACCCAGGAAACTTAACTTGGAGGCAGATATCCATGACAGGTACCCAGGAAACTTAACTTCTAGGCAGATATACATGACAGGTACCCAAGAAACGTAACCTCTAGGCAGATATCCATGACAGGTACCCAGGAAACTTAACTTCTAGGCGGATATCCGTGACAGGCACCCAGGAAACTTAACTTCTAGGCAGATATACATGACAGGTACCCAGGAAACTTAACTTCTGGGCAGATATCCATGACAGGTACCCAGGAAACTTAACTTCTAGGCAGATATACATGATAGGTACCCAGCAAACTTAACTTCGAGGCAGATATACATGACAGGTACCCATGAAACTTAACTTCTAGGCAGATATCCATGACAGGTACCCAGGAAACTTAACTTCTAGGCAGATATACATGACAGGTACCCAGGAAACTTAACTTCTAAGCAGATGTACATGACAGGTACCCAGGAAACTTAACTTCTAGTAAGATATTCATGACAGGTTCCCAAGAAACTTAACTTCTAGGCAGATATCCATGACAGGTACCCAGGAAACTTACCTTCTAGGCAGATATCCATGACAGGTACCCAAGAAACTTACCTTCTAGGCAGATATCCATGACAGGTACCCAGGAAACTTAACTTCCAAGCAGATATCCATGACAGGTACCCAGGAACTTAACTTCTAGGCAGATATCCATGACAGGTACCCAGGAAACTTAACTTCTAGGCAGATATCTATGACAGGTACCCAGGAAACTTAACTTCTAGGCAGATATACATGACAGCTACCCAGGAAACTTACCTTCTAGGCAGATATCCTTGACAGGTACCCAGGAAACTTACCTTCTAGGCAGATATCCATGACGGGTACCCAGGAAACTTAACTTCTAGGCAGATATCCATGACAGGTACCCACAAAACTTACCTTCTAGGCATATATCCATGACAGGTACCCAGGAAACTTACCTTTTAGGCAGATATCCATGACAGGTACCCAGAAAACTCAACTTATAGACAGATATCCATGACAGGTACGCAGGCAACTTAACTTCTAGGCAGATATAAATTACAGGTAGACAGGAAACTTAACTTCGAGGCAGATATCCATGACAGGTACCCTGGAAACTTAACTTCTAGGCAGATATCCATGACAGGTACCCAGGAAACTTAACTTCTAGGCAGATATCTGTGACAGGTACCCAGGAAACTTAACTTCTTGGCAGATATCCATGACAGGTACCCAGGAAACTTAACTTCTAGGCAGATATACATGACATATACCCAGGAAACTTAACTTCTAAGCAGATATACATGACAGGTACCCAGGAAACTTAACTTCTAGGCAGATATACATGACAGCTATACAGGAAACTTAACTTCTTGGCAGATATCTATGACAGGTACCCAAGAAACTTAACTTGGAGGCAGATATACATGACAGGTACCCAGGAAACTTACCTTCAAGGCATGTATCCATGACAGGTACCCAGGAAACTTAACTTCTAGGCAGATATCCATGACAGGTACCCAGGAAACTTACCTTCTTGATAGATATCCATGACAGGTACCCAGGAAACTTAACTTCTAGGCAGATATACATGATAGGTACCCAGCAAACTTAACTTCGAGGCAGATATACATGACAGGTACCCAGGAAACTTAACTTCTAGGCAGATATCCATGACAGGTACCCAGGAAACTTAACTTCTAGGCAGATATCCATGACAGGTACCTAGGAAACTTAGGCAGATATTCATGACAGGTACCCAGAAAACTCAACTTATTGACAGATATCCATGACAGGTACGCAGGAAACTTAACTTCTAGGCAGATATAAATGACAGGTAGACAGGAAACTTAACTTCTAGGCAGATATCCATGACAGGTACCCTGGAAACTTAACTTCTAGGCAGATATCCATGACAGGTACCCAGGAAACTTAACTTCTAGGCAGGTATCTGTGACAGGTACCCAGGAAACTTAACTTCTTAGCAGATATCCATGACAGGTACCCATGAAACTTAACTTCTTGGCAGATATACATGACAGGTACCCAGGAAACTTGACTTCTAAGCAGATATACATGACAGGTACCCAGGAAACTTAACTTCTAGGAAGATATCCATGACAGGTACCCAAGAAACTTAACTTGTAGGCAGATATCCCGGACAGGTACCCAGGAAACTTAACTTCTAGGCAGATATACATGACAGGTACCCAGGAAATTTAACTTTTAGGCAGCTATCCATGACAGGTACCAAGGAAACCTACCTTCGAGGCAGATATCCATGACAGGTACCCAGGAAACTTACCTTCTAGGCAGATATCCATGACAGGTAGCCAGGAAACTTAACTTCTAGGCAGATATACATGACAGGTACCCAGAAAACTTAACTTCTAGGCAGATATACATGACAGGTACCCAGGAAAATTTACTTCTAGGCAGATATCCAAGACAGGTACCCCGGAAACTTAACTTGGAGGCAGATATACATGACAGGTACCCAAGAAACGTAACCTCTAGGCAGATATCCATGACAGGTACCCAGGAAACTTAACTTCTAGGCGGATATCCGTGACAGGTACCCAGGAAACTTAACTTCTAGGCAGATATACATGACAGGTACCCAGGAAACTTACCTTCTAGGCATATATCCATGGCAGGTACCCAGGAAACTTAACTTCTGGGCAGATATCCATGACAGGTACCCAGGAAACTTAACTTCTAGGCAGATATACATGATAGGTACCCAGCAAACTTAACTTCGATGCAGATATACATGACAGGTACCCATGAAACTTAACTTCTAGGCAGATATTCAAGACAGGTACCCAGGAAACTTAACTTGGAGGCAGATATCCATGACAGGTACCCAGGAAACTTAACTTCTAGGCAGATATACATGACAGGTACCCAAGAAACGTAACCTCTAGGCAGATATCCATGACAGGTACCCAGGAAACTTAACTTCTAGGCGGATATCCGTGACAGGTACCCAGGAAACTTAACTTCTAGGCAGATATACATGACAGGTACCCAGGAAACTTTACTTCTAGGCAGATATCCATGACAGGTACCCAGGAAACTTACCTTCTAGGCATATATCCATGGCAGGTACCCAGGAAACTTAACTTCTGGGCAGATATCCATGACAGGTACCCAGGCAACTTAACTTCTAGGCAGATATACATGATAGGTACCCAGCAAACTTAACTTCGATGCAGATATACATGACAGGTACCCATGAAACTTAACTTCTAGGCAGATTTCCATGACAGGTACCCAGCAAACTTAACTTCTAGGCAGATATACATGACAGGTACCCAGGAAACTTAACTTCTAAGCAGATGTACATGACAGGTACCCAGGAAACTTAACTTCTAGTAAGATATTCATGACAGGTTCCCAAGAAACTTAACTTCTAGGCAGATATCCATGACAGGTACCCAGGAAACTTACCTTCTAGGCAGATATCCATGACAGGTACCCAAGAAACTTACCTTCTAGGCAGATATCCATGACAGGTACCCAGGAAACTTAACTTCTAAGCAGATATCCATGACAGGTACCCAGGAAACTTAACTTCTAGGCAGGTATCTGTGACAGGTACCCAGGAAACTTAACTTCTTGGCAGATATCCATGACAGGTACCCAGGAAACTTAACTTCTAGGCAGATATACATGACATGTACCCAGGAAACTTAACTTCTAAGCAGATATACATGACAGGTACCCAGGAAACTTAACTTCTAGGCAGATATACATGACAGCTATACAGGAAACTTAACTTCTTGGCAGATATCCATGACAGGTACCCAAGAAACTTAACTTGGAGGCAGATATACATGACAGGTACCCAGGAAACTTACCTTCAAGGCATGTATCCATGACAGGTACCCAGGAAACTTAACTTCTAGGCAGATATCCATGACAGGTACCCAGGAAACTTACCTTCTTGATAGATATCCATGACAGGTACCCAGGAAACTTAACTTCTAGGCAGATATACATGATAGGTACCCAGCAAACTTAACTTCGAGGCAGATATACATGACAGGTACCCAGGAAACTTAACTTCTAGGCAGATATCCATGACAGGTACCCAGGAAACTTAACTTCTAGGCAGATATCCATGACAGGTACCTAGGAAACTTAGGCAGATATTCATGACAGGTACCCAGAAAACTCAACTTATTGACAGATATCCATGACAGGTACGCAGGAAACTTAACTTCTAGGCAGATATAAATGACAGGTAGACAGGAAACTTAACTTCTAGGCAGATATCCATGACAGGTACCCTGGAAACTTAACTTCTAGGCAGATATCCATGACAGGTACCCAGGAAACTTAACTTCTAGGCAGGTATCTGTGACAGGTACCCAGGAAACTTAACTTCTTAGCAGATATCCATGACAGGTACCCATGAAACTTAACTTCTTGGCAGATATACATGACAGGTACCCAGGAAACTTGACTTCTAAGCAGATATACATGACAGGTACCCAGGAAACTTAACTTCTAGGAAGATATCCATGACAGGTACCCAAGAAACTTAACTTGTAGGCAGATATCCCGGACAGGTACCCAGGAAACTTAACTTCTAGGCAGATATACATGACAGGTACCCAGGAAATTTAACTTTTAGGCAGCTATCCATGACAGGTACCAAGGAAACCTACCTTCGAGGCAGATATCCATGACAGGTACCCAGGAAACTTACCTTCTAGGCAGATATCCATGACAGGTAGCCAGGAAACTTAACTTCTAGGCAGATATACATGACAGGTACCCAGAAAACTTAACTTCTAGGCAGATATACATGACAGGTACCCAGGAAAATTTACTTCTAGGCAGATATCCAAGACAGGTACCCCGGAAACTTAACTTGGAGGCAGATATACATGACAGGTACCCAAGAAACGTAACCTCTAGGCAGATATCCATGACAGGTACCCAGGAAACTTAACTTCTAGGCGGATATCCGTGACAGGTACCCAGGAAACTTAACTTCTAGGCAGATATACATGACAGGTACCCAGGAAACTTACCTTCTAGGCATATATCCATGGCAGGTACCCAGGAAACTTAACTTCTGGGCAGATATCCATGACAGGTACCCAGGAAACTTAACTTCTAGGCAGATATACATGATAGGTACCCAGCAAACTTAACTTCGATGCAGATATACATGACAGGTACCCATGAAACTTAACTTCTAGGCAGATATTCAAGACAGGTACCCAGGAAACTTAACTTGGAGGCAGATATCCATGACAGGTACCCAGGAAACTTAACTTCTAGGCAGATATACATGACAGGTACCCAAGAAACGTAACCTCTAGGCAGATATCCATGACAGGTACCCAGGAAACTTAACTTCTAGGCGGATATCCGTGACAGGTACCCAGGAAACTTAACTTCTAGGCAGATATACATGACAGGTACCCAGGAAACTTTACTTCTAGGCAGATATCCATGACAGGTACCCAGGAAACTTACCTTCTAGGCATATATCCATGGCAGGTACCCAGGAAACTTAACTTCTGGGCAGATATCCATGACAGGTACCCAGGCAACTTAACTTCTAGGCAGATATACATGATAGGTACCCAGCAAACTTAACTTCGATGCAGATATACATGACAGGTACCCATGAAACTTAACTTCTAGGCAGATTTCAATGACAGGTACCCAGCAAACTTAACTTCTAGGCAGATATACATGACAGGTACCCAGGAAACTTAACTTCTAAGCAGATGTACATGACAGGTACCCAGGAAACTTAACTTCTAGTAAGATATTCATGACAGGTTCCCAAGAAACTTAACTTCTAGGCAGATATCCATGACAGGTACCCAGGAAACTTACCTTCTAGGCAGATATCCATGACAGGTACCCAAGAAACTTACCTTCTAGGCAGATATCCATGACAGGTACCCAGGAAACTTAACTTCTAAGCAGATATCCATGACAGGTACCCAGGAAACTTAACTTCTAGGCAGGTATCTGTGACAGGTACCCAGGAAACTTAACTTCTTGGCAGATATCCATGACAGGTACCCAGGAAACTTAACTTCTAGGCAGATATACATGACATGTACCCAGGAAACTTAACTTCTAAGCAGATATACATGACAGGTACCCAGGAAACTTAACTTCTAGGCAGATATACATGACAGCTATACAGGAAACTTAACTTCTTGGCAGATATCCATGACAGGTACCCAAGAAACTTAACTTGGAGGCAGATATACATGACAGGTACCCAGGAAACTTACCTTCAAGGCATATATCCATGACAGGTACCCAGGAAACTTAACTTCTAGGCAGATATCCATGACAGGTACCCAGGAAACTTACCTTCTTGATAGATATCCATGACAGGTACCCAGGAAACTTAACTTCTAGGCAGATATACATGATAGGTACCCAGCAAACTTAACTTCGAGGCAGATATACATGACAGGTACCCAGGAAACTTAACTTCTAGGCAGATATAAATGACAGGTAGACAGAAAACTTAACTTCGAGGCAGGTATCCATGACAGGTACCCTGGAAACTTAACTTCTAGGCAGATATCCATGACAGGTACCCAGGAACCTTAACTTCTAGGCAGGTATCTGTGACAGGTACCCAGGAAACTTAACTTCTTGGCAGATATCCATGACAGGTACGCAGGAAACTTAACTTCTAGGCAGATATAAATGACAGGTAGACAGGAAACTTAACTTCTAGGCAGATATCCATGACAGGTACCCTGGAAACTTAACTTCTAGGCAGATATCCATGACAGGTACCCAGGAAACTTAACTTCTGGGCAGGTATCTGTGACAGGTACCAAGGAAACTTAACTTCTTGGCAGATATCCATGACAGGGACCCATGAAACTTAACTTCTTGGCAGATATACATGACAGGTACCCAGGAAACTTGACTTCTAAGCAGATATACATGACAGGTACCCAGGAAACTTAACTTCTAGGAAGATATCCATGACAGGTACCCAAGAAACTTAACTTGTAGGCAGATATCCCGGACAGGTACCCAGGAAACTTAACTTCTAGGCAGATATACATGACAGGTACCCAGGAAATTTAACTTTTAGGCAGCTATCCATGACAGGTACCCAGGAAACTTACCTTCGAGGCAGATATCCATGACAGGTACCCAGGAAACTTACCTTCTAGGCAGATATCCATGACAGGTAGCCAGGAAACTTAACTTCTAGGCAGATATACATGACAGGTACCCAGAAAACTTAACTTCTAGGCAGATATACAAGACAGGTACCCAGGAAAATTTACTTCTAGGCAGATATCCAAGACAGGTACCCGGGAAACTTAACTTGGAGGCAGATATCCATGACAGGTACCCAGGAAACTTAACTTCTAGGCAGATATACATGACAGGTACCCATGAAACGTAACCTCTAGGCAGATATCCATGACAGGTACCCAGGAAACTTAACTTCTAGGCGGATATCCGTGACAGGTACCCAGGAAATTTAACTTCTAGGCAGATATCCATGACAGGTACCCAGGAACTTAACTTCTAGGCAGATATACATGACAGGTACCCAGGAAACTTAACTTCGATGCAGATATCCGTGACAGGTACCCAGGAAACTTAACTTCTGGGCAGATATCCATGACAGGTACCCAGGAAACTTAACTTCTAAGCAGATATCCATGACAGGTACCCAGGAACTTAACTTCTAGGCAGATATCCATGACAGGTACCCAGGAAACTTAACTTCTAGGCAGATATCTATGACAGGTACCCAGGAAACTTAACTTCTAGGCAGATATACATGACAGCTACCCAGGAAACTTACCTTCTAGGCAGATATCCTTGACAGGTACCCAGGAAACTTACCTTCTAGGCAGATATCCATGACGGGTACCCAGGAAACATAACTTCTAGGCAGATATCCATGACAGGTACCCACAAAACTGACCTTCTAGGCATATATCCATGACAGGTACCCAGGACACTTACCTTTTAGGCAGATATCCATGACAGGTACCCAGAAAACTCAACTTATAGACAGATATCCATGACAGGTACGCAGGAAACTTAACTTCTAGGCAGATATAAATGACAGTTAGACAGGAAACTTAACTTCGAGGCAGATATCCATGACAGGTACCCTGGAAACTTAACTTCTAGGCAGATATACATGACAGGTACCCAGGAAACTTAACTTCTAGGCAGATATACATGACAGGTACCCAGGAAACTTAACTTCGAGGCAGATATACATGACAGGTACCCAGGAAACTTAACTTCTAGGCAGATATCCATGACAGGTACCCAGGAAACTTAGGCAGATATCCATGACAGGTACCCAGAAAACTCAACTTATTGACAGATATCCATGACAGGTACGCAGGAAACTTAACTTCTAGGCAGATATAAATGACAGGTAGACAGGAAACTTAACTTCTAGGCAGATATCCATGACAGGTACCCTGGAAACTTAACTTCTAGGCAGATATCCATGACAGGTACCCAGGAAACTTAACTTCTAGGCAGGTATCTGTGACAGGTACCAAGGAAACTTAACTTCTTGGCAGATATCCATGACAGGGACCCATGAAACTTAACTTCTTGGCAGATATACATGACAGGTACCCAGGAAACTTGACTTCTAAGCAGATATACATGACAGGTACCCAGGAAACTTAACTTCTAGGAAGATATCCATGACAGGTACCCAAGAAACTTAACTTGTAGGCAGATATCCCGGACAGGTACCCAGGAAACTTAACTTCTAGGCAGATATACATGACAGGTTCCCAGGAAATTTAACTTTTAGGCAGCTATGCATGACAGGTACCCAGGAAACTTACCTTCGAGGCAGATATCCATGACAGGTACCCAGGAAACTTACCTTCTAGGCAGATATCCATGACAGGTAGCCAGGAAACTTAACTTCTAGGCAGATATACATGACAGGTACCCAGAAAACTTAACTTCTAGGCAGATATACATGACAGGTACCCAGGAAAATTTACTTCTAGGCAGATATCCAAGACAGGTACCCGGGAAACTTAACTTGGAGGCAGATATCCATGACAGGTACCCAGGAAACTCAACTTATTGACAGATATCCGTGACAGGTACCCAGGAAATTTAACTTCTAGGCAGATATACATGACAGCTACCCAGGAAACTTACCTTCTAGGCATATATCCATGGCAGGTACCCAGGAAACTTAACTTCTGGGCAGATATCCATAACAGGTACCCGGGAAACTTAACTTGGAGGCAGATATCCATGACAGGTACCCAAGAAACGTAACCTCTAGGCAGATATCCATGACAGGTACCCAGGAAACTTAACTTCTAGGCGGATATCCGTGACAGGTACCCAGGAAATTTAACTTCTAGGCAGATATACATGACAGCTACCCAGGAAACTTACCTTCTAGGCATATACCCATGGCAGGTACCCAGGAAACTTAACTTCTGGGCAGATATCCATGACAGGTACCCAGGAAACTTAACTTCTAGGCAGATATACATGATAGGTACCCAGCAAACTTAACTTCGATGCAGATATACATGACAGGTACCCATGAAACTTAACTTCTAGGCAGATATCCATGACAGGTACCCAGCAAACTTAACTTCTAGGCAGATATACATGACAGGTACCCAGGAAACTTACCTTCTAGGCAGATATCCATGACGGGTACCCAGGAAACTTAACTTCTAGGCAGATATCCATGACAGGTACCCACAAAACTTACCTTCTAGGCATATATCCATGACAGGTACCCAGGAAACTTACCTTTTAGGCAGATATCCATGACAGGTACCCCGAAAACTCAACTTATAGACAGATATCCATGACAGGTACGCAGGAAACTTAACTTCTAGGCAGATATAAATGACAGGTACCCAGGAAATTTAACTTCTGGGCAGATATCCATAACAGGTACCCAGGAAACTTAACTTCTAGGCAGATATACATGATAGGTACCCAGCAAACTTAACTTCTAGGCAGATATCCATGACAGGTACCCAGCAAACTTAACTTCTAGGCAGATATACATGACAGGTACCCAGGAAACTTACCTTCTAGGCAGATACCCATGGCAGGTACCCAGGAAACTTAACTTCTGGGCAGATATCCGTGACAGGTACCCAGGAAATTTAACTTCTAGGCAGATATACATGACAGCTACCCAGGAAACTTACCTTCTAGGCATATATCCATGGCAGGTACCCAGGAAACTTAACTTCTGGGCAGATATCCATAACAGGTACCCAGGAAACTTAACTTCTAGGCAGATATACATGATAGGTACCCAGCAAACTTAACTTCTAGGCAGATATCCATGACAGGTACCCAGCAAACTTAACTTCTAGGCAGATATACATGACAGGTACCCAGGAAACTTAACTTCTAAGCAGATGTACATGACAGCTACCCAGGAAACTTACCTTCTAGGCAGATATCCTTGACAGGTACCCAGGAAACTTACCTTCTAGGCAGATATCCATGACGGGTACCCAGGAAACTTAACTTCTAGGCAGATATCCATGACAGGTACCCACAAAACTTACCTTCTAGGCATATATCCATGACAGGTACCCAGGAAACTTACCTTTTAGGCAGATATCCATGACAGGTACCCAGAAAACTCAACTTATAGACAGATATCCATGACAGGTACGCAGGAAACTTAACTTCTAGGCAGATATAAATGACAGGTAGACAGGAAACTTAACTTCGAGGCAGATATCCATGACAGGTACCCTGGAAACTTAACTTCTAGGCAGATATCCATGACAGGTACCCAGGAAACTTAACTTCTAGGCAGGTATCTGTGACAGGTACCCAGGAAACTTAACTTCTTGGCAGATATCCATGACAGGTACCCAGGAAACTTAACTTCTAGACAGATATACATGACATGTACCCAGGAAACTTAACTTCTAAGCAGATATACATGACAGGTACCCAGATAAACTTAACTTCTAGGAAGATATCCATGACAGGTACCCAAGAAACTTAACTTCTAGGCAGATATCCATGACAGGTACCCAGGAAACTTAAATTCTAGGCAGATATACATGACAGGTACCCAGGAAATTTAACTTCTAGGCAGCTATCCATGACAGGTACACAGGAAACTTACCTTCTAGGCAGATATCCATGACAGGTACCCAGGAAACTTACCTTCTAGGCAGATATCCATGACAGGTAGCCAGGAAACTTAACTTGGAGGGAGATATACATGACAGGTACATAGGAAACTTAACTTCTAGGCAGATATACATGACAGGTACCCAAGAAACGTAACCTCTAGGCAGATATCCATGACAGATACTCAGGAAACTTAACTTCTAGGCGGATATCCATGACAGGTACCCAGGAAACTTAACTTCTAGGCAGATATACATGACAGGTACCCAGGAAACTTTACTTCTAGGCAGATATCCATGACAGGTACCCAGGAAACTTACCTTCTAGGCATATATCCATGGAAGGTACCCAGGAAACTTAACTTCTGGGCAGATATCCATGACAGGTACCCAGGAAACTTACCTTCTTGGCAGATATCCATGACAGGTACCCAGGAAACTTAACTTCTAGGCCTAGAAGTACCCATGAAACTTACCTTCTAGGCAGATATCCATGACAGGTACCCAGGAAACTTAACTTCTAGGCAGATATCCATGACAGGTACCCAGGAAACTTAACTTCTAGGTAGATATCCTTGACAGGTACCCATGAAACTTAGCTTCTAAGCAGATATCCATGACAGGTACCCTGGAAACTTAACTTCCCGGCAGATATACATAACAGATACCCAGGAAACTTAACTTCTAGGCAGATATACATGACAAGTACCCAGGAAAATTAACTTCTAGGCAGATATCCATGACAGGTACCCAGGAAACTTAACTTCTAGGCAGATATACATGACAGGTACCCAGGAAACTTAACTTCTAGGCAGATATCCATGACAGGTACCCAGGAAACTTACCTTCTAGGCAGATATCCATGACAGGTACCCAGGAAACTTACCTTCTAGGCATATATCCATGACAGGTACCCAGGAAACTTAACTTCTAGGCAGATATACATGACAGGTACCCAGAAAAATTAACTTCTAGGCAGATATACATGACAGGTACCCAGGAAAATTAACTTCTAGGCAGATATCCATGACAGGTACCCAGGAAACTTAGCTTCTAAGCAGATATCCATGACAGGTACCCAGGAAACTTAACTTCTAGGCAGATATACATGACAGGTACCCAGGAAACTTACCTTCTAGGCAGATATCCATGACAGGTACCCCGGAAACTTAACTTCTAGGCAGATATACATGACAGGTACCCAGGAAACTTAACTTCTAGGCAGATATCCATGACAGGTACGCAGGAAACTTAACTTCTTGGCAGATATCCATGACAGGTACCCAGGAAACTTAACTTCTAGGCAGATATCCATGACAGGTACCCAGGAAACTTAACTTCTAGGTAGATATCCTTGACAGGTACCCATGAAACTTAGCTTCTAAGCAGATATCCATGACAGGTACCCTGGAAACTTAACTTCCCGGCAGATATACATAACAGATACCCAGGAAACTTAACTTCTAGGCAGATATACATGACAAGTACCCAGGAAAATTAACTTCTAGGCAGATATCCATGACAGGTACCCAGGAAACTTAACTTCTAGGCAGATATACATGACAGGTACCCAGGAAACTTAACTTCTAGGCAGATAACCATGACAGGTACCCAGGAAACTTACCTTCTAGGCAGATATCCATGACAGGTACCCAGGAAACTTACCTTCTAGGCATATATCCATGACAGGTACCCAGGAAACTTAACTTCTAGGCAGATATACATGACAGGTACCCAGAAAAATTAACTTCTAGGCAGATATACATGACAGGTACCCAGGAAAATTAACTTCTAGGCAGATATCCATGACAGGTACCCAGGAAACTTAGCTTCTAAGCAGATATCCATGACAGGTTCCCTGGAAACTTAACTTCCAGGCAGATATACATAACAGATACCCAGGAAACTTAACTTCTAGGCAGATATACATGACAAGTACCCAGGAAAATTAACTTCTAGGCAGATATTCATGACAGGTACCCAGGAAACTTACCTTCTAGGCAGATATCCATGACAGATACCCAGGAAACTTAACTTCTACGCAGATATACATGACAGGTACCCAGGATACTTACCTTCTAGGCAGATATCCATGATAGGTACCCAAGAAACTTAACTTCTAGGCAGATATCCATGACAGGTACCCAGGAAACTTACCTTCTAGGCAGATATCCATGACAGGTACCCAGGAAACTTAACTTCTAGGCAGATATCCATGACAGGTACCCAGGAAACTTAGGCAGATATCCATGACAGGTACCCAGGAAACTTAACTTCTAGACAGATATACATGACAAGTACCCAGGAAAATTAACTTCTAGGCAGATATCCATGACAGGTACCCAGGAAACTTAACTTGGAGGCAGATATACATGACAGGTACCCAGGAAACTTAACTTCTAGGCAGATATACATGACAGGTACCCAGGAAACTTAACTTCTAGGCAGATATCCATGACAGGTACCTAGGAAACTCAGGCAGATATCCATGACAGGTACCCAGCAAACTTAACTTCTAGGCAGATATCCATGACAGGTACCCAGGAAACTTAACTTCTAGGCAGATATCCATGACAGGTACCCAGGAAACTTAACTTCTAGGCAGATCTCCATGACAAGTACCAAGGAAACTTAACTTCTAGCCAGATATCCATGCCAGGTAGCCAGGAAACTTAACTTCTATGCAGATATCCTTGACAGGTACCCAGGAAACTTAACTTCTATGCAGATATCCATGACAGTTACCCAGGAAACTTAACTTGGAGGCAGATATACATGACAAGTACCCAGGAAAATTAACTTCTAGGCAGATATCCATGACAGGTACCCAGGAAACTTAACTTGGAGGCAGATATACATGACAGGTACCCAGGAAACTTAACTTCTAGGCAGATATACATGACAGGTACCCGGGAAACTTACCTTCTAGGCAGATATCCATGACAGGTACCCCGAAAACTTAACTTCTAGGCAGATATACATGACAGGTACCCAGGAAACTTAACTTCTAGGCAGATATCCATGACAGGTACGCAGGAAACTCAACTTCTTGGCAGATATCCATGACAGGTACCAAGGAAACTTAACTTCTAGGCAGATATCCATGACAGGTACCCAGGAAACTTAACTTCTAGGTAGATATCCTTGACAGGTACCCATGAAACTTAGCTTCTAAGCAGATATCCATGACAGGTACCCTGGAAACTTAACTTCCCGGCAGATATACATAACATATACCCAGGAAACTTAACTTCTAGGCAGATATACATGACAAGTACCCAGGAAAATTAACTTCTAGGCAGATATCCATGACAGGTACCCAGGAAACCTAACTTCTAGGCAGATATACATGACAGGTACCCAGGAAACTTAACTTCTAGGCAGATATCCATGACAGGTACCCAGGAAACTTACCTTCTAGGCAGATATCCATGACAGGTACCCAGGAAACTTACCTTCTAGGCATATATCCATGACAGGTACCCAGGAAACTTAACTTCTAGGCAGATATACATGTCAGGTACCCAGGAAAATTAACTTCTAGGCAGATATCCATGACAGGTACCCAGGAAACTTACCTTCTAGGCAGATATACATGACAGGTACCCAGAAAAATTAACTTCTAGGCAGATATACATGTCAGGTACCCAGGAAAATTAACTTCTAGGCAGATATCCATGACAGGTACCCAGGAAACTTAGCTTCTAAGCAGATATCCATGACAGGTTCCCTGGAAACTTAACTTCCAGGCAGATATACATAACAGATACCCAGGAAACTTAACTTCTAGGCAAGTACCCAGGAAAATTAACTTCTAGGCAGATATTCATGACTGGTACCCAGGAAACTTACCTTCTAGGCAGATATCCATGACAGATACCCAGGAAACTTAACTTCTAGGCAGATATACATGACAGGTACCCAGGATACTTACCTTCTAGGCAGATATCCATGATAGGTACCCAGGAAACTTAACTTCTAGGCAGATATCCATGACAGGTACCCAGGAAACTTACCTTCTAGGCAGATATCCATGACAGGTACCCAGGAAACTTAACTTCTAGGCAGATATCCATGACAGGTACCCAGGAAACTTAGGCAGATATCCATGACAGGTACCCAGGAAACTTAACTTCTAGGCAGATATACATGACAAGTACCCAGGAAAATTAACTTCTAGGCAGATATCCATGACAGGTACCCAGGAAACTTAACTTGGAGGCAGATATACATGACAGGTACCCAGGAAACTTAACTTCTAGGCATATATCCATGACAGGTACCCAGGAAACTTAACTTCTAGGCAGATATACATGACAGGTACGCAGAACAATTAACTTCTAGGCAGATATACATGACAGGTACCCAGGAAAATTAACTTCTAGGCAGATATCCATGACAGGTACCCAGGAAACTTAGCTTCTAAGCAGATATCCATGACAGGTTCCCTGGAAACTTAACTTCCAGGCAGATATACATAACAGATACCCAGGAAACTTAACTTCTAGGCAGATATACATGACAAGTACCCAGGAAAATTAACTTCTAGGCAGATATTCATGACAGGTACCCAGGAAACTTACCTTCTAGGCAGATATCCATGACAGATACCCAGGAAACTTAACTTCTAGGCAGATATACATGACAGGTACCCAGGATACTTACCTTCTAGGCAGATATCCATGATAGGTACCCAGGAAACTTAACTTCTAGGCAGATATCCATGACAGGTACCCAGGAAACTTACCTTCTAGACAGATATCCATGACAGGTACCCAGGAAAATTAACTTCTAGGCAGATATCCATGACAGGTACCCAGGAAACTTAGGCAGATATACATGACAGGTACCCAGGAAACTTAACTTCTAGGCAGATATACATGACAAGTACCCAGGAAAATTAACTTCTAGGCAGATATCCATGACAGGTACCCAGGAAACTTAACTTGGAGGCAGATATACATGACAGGTACCCAGGAAACTTAAGTTCTAGGCAGATATCCATGACAGGTACCTAGTAAACTTAGGCAGATATCCATGACAGGTACCCAGGAAACTTAACTTCTAGGCAGATCTCCATGACAGGTACCAAGGAAACTTAACTTCTAGCCAGATATCCATGCCAGGTAGCCAGGAAACTTAACTTCTAGGCAGATATCCTTAACAGGTACCCAGGAAACTTAACTTCTATGCAGATATCCATGACAGGTACCCAGGAAACTTAACTTCTAGGCAGATATACATGACAGGTACCCAGGATACTTACCTTCTAGGCAGATATCCATGACAGGTACCCAGGAAACTTAACTTCTAGGCAGATATCCATGACAGGTACCCAGGAAACTTACCTTCTAGGCAGATATCCATGACAGGTACCCAGGAAACTTAACTTCTAGGCAGATATCCATGACAGGTACCCAGGAAACTTAGGCAGATATCCATGACAGGTACCCAGGAAACTTAACTTCTAGGCAGATATACATGACAAGTACCCAGGAAAATTAACTTCTAGGCAGATATCCATGACAGGTACCCAGGAACTTAACTTGGAGGCAGATATACATGACAGGTACCCAGGAAACTTAAGTTCTAGGCAGATATCCATGACAGGTACCTAGTAAACTTAGGCAGATATCCATGACAGGTACCCAGGAAACTTAACTTCTAGGCAGATCTCCATGACAGGTACCAAGGAAACTTAACTTCTAGCCAGATATCCATGCCAGGTAGCCATGAAACTTAACTTCTAGGCAGATATCCTTGACAGGTACCCAGGAAACTTAACTTCTATGCAGATATCCATGACAGGTACCCAGGAAACTTAACTTCTAGGCAGATATACATGACAGGTACCCAGGATACTTACCTTCTTGGCAGATATCCATGACAGGTACCCAGGAAACTTAACTTCTAGGCAGATATCCATGACAGGTACCCAGGAAACTTACCTTCTAGGCAGATATCCATGACAGGTACCCAGGAAACTTAACTTCTAGGCAGATATCCATGACAGGTACCCAGGAAACTTAGGCAGATATCCATGACAGGTACCCAGGAAACTTAACTTCTAGGCAGATATACATGACAGGTACCCAGCAAACGTAACCTCTAGGCAGATATCCATGACAGGTACCTAGTAAACTTAGGCAGATATCCATGACAGGTACCCAGGAAACTTAACTTCTAGGCAGATCTCCATGACAGGTACCAAGGAAACTTAACTTCTAGCCAGATATCCATGCCAGGTAGCCAGGAAACTTAACTTCTAGGCAGATATCCTTGACAGGTACCCAGGAAACTTAACTTCTATGCAGATATCCATGACAGGTACCCAGGAAACTTAACTTGGAGGCAGATATACATGACAAGTACCCAGGAAAATTAACTTCTAGGCAGATATCCATGACAGGTACCCAGGAAACTTAACTTGGAGGCAGATATACATGACAGGTACCCAGGAAACTTAACTTCTAGGCAGATATACATGACAGGTACCCAGGAAACTTAACTTCTAGGCAGATATCCATGACAGGTACCCAGGAAACTTACCTTCTAGGCAGATATCCATGACAGGTACCCAGGAAACTTAACTTCTAGGCAGATATCCATGACAGGTACCCAGGAAATTTAACTTTTAGGCAGCTATCCATGACAGGTACCAAGGAAACTTACCTTCGAGGCAGATATCCATGACAGGTACCCAGGAAACTTACCTTCTAGGCAGATATCCATGACAGGTACCCAGGAAACTTAACTTCTAGGCAGATATCTATGACAGGTACCCAGGAAACTTAACTTCTTGGCAGATATACATGACAGGTACCCAGGAAACTTGACTTCTAAGCAGATATACATGACAGGTACCCAGGAAACTTAACTTCTAGGAAGATATCCATGACAGGTACCCAAGAAACTTAACTTCTAGGCAGATATCCATGACAGGTACCTAGGAAACTTAACTTCTAGGCAGATATACATGACAGGTACCCAGGAAACTTACCTTCTAGGCAGATATCCATGACAGGTACCCAGGAAACTTAACTTCTAGGCAGATATAAATGACAGGTAGACAGGAAACTTAACTTCGAGGCAGATATCCATGACAGGTACCCTGGAAACTTAACTTCTAGGCAGATATCCATGACAGGTACCCAGGAAACTTAACTTCTAGGCAGGTATCTGTGACAGGTACCCAGGAAACTTAACTTCTTGGCAGATATCCATGACAGGTACCCAGGAAACTTAACTTCTAGACAGATATACATGACATGTACCCAGGAAACTTAACTTCTAAGCAGATATACATGACAGGTACCCAGATAAACTTAACTTCTAGGAAGATATCCATGACAGGTACCCAAGAAACTTAACTTCTAGGCAGATATCCATGACAGGTACCCAGGAAACTTAAATTCTAGGCAGATATACATGACAGGTACCCAGGAAATTTAACTTCTAGGCAGCTATCCATGACAGGTACACAGGAAACTTACCTTCTAGGCAGATATCCATGACAGGTACCCAGGAAACTTACCTTCTAGGCAGATATCCATGACAGGTAGCCAGGAAACTTAACTTGGAGGGAGATATACATGACAGGTACATAGGAAACTTAACTTCTAGGCAGATATACATGACAGGTACCCAAGAAACGTAACCTCTAGGCAGATATCCATGACAGATACTCAGGAAACTTAACTTCTAGGCGGATATCCATGACAGGTACCCAGGAAACTTAACTTCTAGGCAGATATACATGACAGGTACCCAGGAAACTTTACTTCTAGGCAGATATCCATGACAGGTACCCAGGAAACTTACCTTCTAGGCATATATCCATGGAAGGTACCCAGGAAACTTAACTTCTGGGCAGATATCCATGACAGGTACCCAGGAAACTTACCTTCTTGGCAGATATCCATGACAGGTTCCCAGGAAACTTAACTTCTAGGCCTAGAAGTACCCATGAAACTTACCTTCTAGGCAGATATCCATGACAGGTACCCAGGAAACTTAACTTCTAGGCAGATATCCATGACAGGTACCCAGGAAACTTAACTTCTAGGTAGATATCCTTGACAGGTACCCATGAAACTTAGCTTCTAAGCAGATATCCATGACAGGTACCCTGGAAACTTAACTTCCCGGCAGATATACATAACAGATACCCAGGAAACTTAACTTCTAGGCAGATATACATGACAAGTACCCAGGAAAATTAACTTCTAGGCAGATATCCATGACAGGTACCCAGGAAACTTAACTTCTAGGCAGATATACATGACAGGTACCCAGGAAACTTAACTTCTAGGCAGATATCCATGACAGGTACCCAGGAAACTTACCTTCTAGGCAGATATCCATGACAGGTACCCAGGAAACTTACCTTCTAGGCATATATCCATGACAGGTACCCAGGAAACTTAACTTCTAGGCAGATATACATGACAGGTACCCAGAAAAATTAACTTCTAGGCAGATATACATGACAGGTACCCAGGAAAATTAACTTCTAGGCAGATATCCATGACAGGTACCCAGGAAACTTAGCTTCTAAGCAGATATCCATGACAGGTACCCAGGAAACTTAACTTCTAGGCAGATATACATGACAGGTACCCAGGAAACTTACCTTCTAGGCAGATATCCATGACAGGTACCCCGGAAACTTAACTTCTAGGCAGATATACATGACAGGTACCCAGGAAACTTAACTTCTAGGCAGATATCCATGACAGGTACGCAGGAAACTTAACTTCTTGGCAGATATCCATGACAGGTACCCAGGAAACTTACCTTCTAGGCATATATCCATGACAGGTACCCAGGAAACTTAACTTCTAGGCAGATATACATGACAGGTACCCAGAAAAATTAACTTCTAGGCAGATATACATGTCAGGTACCCAGGAAAATTAACTTCTAGGCAGATATCCATGACAGGTACCCAGGAAACTTAGCTTCTAAGCAGATATCCATGACAGGTTCCCTGGAAACTTAACTTCCAGGCAGATATACATAACAGATACCCAGGAAACTTAACTTCTAGGCAGATATACATGACAAGTACCCAGGAAAATTAACTTCTAGGCAGATATTCATGACTGGTACCCAGGAAACTTACCTTCTAGGCAGATATCCATGACAGATACCCAGGAAACTTAACTTCTAGGCAGATATACATGACAGGTACCCAGGATACTTACCTTCTAGGCAGATATCCATGATAGGTACCCAGGAAACTTAACTTCTAGGCAGATATCCATGACAGGTACCCAGGAAACTTACCTTCTAGGCAGATATCCATGACAGGTACCCAGGAAACTTAACTTCTAGGCAGATATCCATGACAGGTACCCAGGAAACTTAGGCAGATATCCATGACAGGTACCCAGGAAACTTAACTTCTAGGCAGATATACATGACAAGTACCCAGGAAAATTAACTTCTAGGCAGATATCCATGACAGGTACCCAGGAAACTTAACTTGGAGGCAGATATACATGACAGGTACCCAGGAAACTTAACTTCTAGGCATATATCCATGACAGGTACCCAGGAAACTTAACTTCTAGGCAGATATACATGACAGGTACGCAGAACAATTAACTTCTAGGCAGATATACATGACAGGTACCCAGGAAAATTAACTTCTAGGCAGATATCCATGACAGGTACCCAGGAAACTTAGCTTCTAAGCAGATATCCATGACAGGTTCCCTGGAAACTTAACTTCCAGGCAGATATACATAACAGATACCCAGGAAACTTAACTTCTAGGCAGATATACATGACAAGTACCCAGGAAAATTAACTTCTAGGCAGATATTCATGACAGGTACCCAGGAAACTTACCTTCTAGGCAGATATCCATGACAGATACCCAGGAAACTTAACTTCTAGGCAGATATACATGACAGGTACCCAGGATACTTACCTTCTAGGCAGATATCCATGATAGGTACCCAGGAAACTTAACTTCTAGGCAGATATCCATGACAGGTACCCAGGAAACTTACCTTCTAGACAGATATCCATGACAGGTACCCAGGAAAATTAACTTCTAGGCAGATATCCATGACAGGTACCCAGGAAACTTAGGCAGATATACATGACAGGTACCCAGGAAACTTAACTTCTAGGCAGATATACATGACAAGTACCCAGGAAAATTAACTTCTAGGCAGATATCCATGACAGGTACCCAGGAAACTTAACTTGGAGGCAGATATACATGACAGGTACCCAGGAAACTTAAGTTCTAGGCAGATATCCATGACAGGTACCTAGTAAACTTAGGCAGATATCCATGACAGGTACCCAGGAAACTTAACTTCTAGGCAGATCTCCATGACAGGTACCAAGGAAACTTAACTTCTAGCCAGATATCCATGCCAGGTAGCCAGGAAACTTAACTTCTAGGCAGATATCCTTAACAGGTACCCAGGAAACTTAACTTCTATGCAGATATCCATGACAGGTACCCAGGAAACTTAACTTCTAGGCAGATATACATGACAGGTACCCAGGATACTTACCTTCTAGGCAGATATCCATGACAGGTACCCAGGAAACTTAACTTCTAGGCAGATATCCATGACAGGTACCCAGGAAACTTACCTTCTAGGCAGATATCCATGACAGGTACCCAGGAAACTTAACTTCTAGGCAGATATCCATGACAGGTACCCAGGAAACTTAGGCAGATATCCATGACAGGTACCCAGGAAACTTAACTTCTAGGCAGATATACATGACAAGTACCCAGGAAAATTAACTTCTAGGCAGATATCCATGACAGGTACCCAGGAACTTAACTTGGAGGCAGATATACATGACAGGTACCCAGGAAACTTAAGTTCTAGGCAGATATCCATGACAGGTACCTAGTAAACTTAGGCAGATATCCATGACAGGTACCCAGGAAACTTAACTTCTAGGCAGATCTCCATGACAGGTACCAAGGAAACTTAACTTCTAGCCAGATATCCATGCCAGGTAGCCATGAAACTTAACTTCTAGGCAGATATCCTTGACAGGTACCCAGGAAACTTAACTTCTATGCAGATATCCATGACAGGTACCCAGGAAACTTAACTTCTAGGCAGATATACATGACAGGTACCCAGGATACTTACCTTCTTGGCAGATATCCATGACAGGTACCCAGGAAACTTAACTTCTAGGCAGATATCCATGACAGGTACCCAGGAAACTTACCTTCTAGGCAGATATCCATGACAGGTACCCAGGAAACTTAACTTCTAGGCAGATATCCATGACAGGTACCCAGGAAACTTAGGCAGATATCCATGACAGGTACCCAGGAAACTTAACTTCTAGGCAGATATACATGACAGGTACCCAGCAAACGTAACCTCTAGGCAGATATCCATGACAGGTACCTAGTAAACTTAGGCAGATATCCATGACAGGTACCCAGGAAACTTAACTTCTAGGCAGATCTCCATGACAGGTACCAAGGAAACTTAACTTCTAGCCAGATATCCATGCCAGGTAGCCAGGAAACTTAACTTCTAGGCAGATATCCTTGACAGGTACCCAGGAAACTTAACTTCTATGCAGATATCCATGACAGGTACCCAGGAAACTTAACTTGGAGGCAGATATACATGACAAGTACCCAGGAAAATTAACTTCTAGGCAGATATCCATGACAGGTACCCAGGAAACTTAACTTGGAGGCAGATATACATGACAGGTACCCAGGAAACTTAACTTCTAGGCAGATATACATGACAGGTACCCAGGAAACTTAACTTCTAGGCAGATATCCATGACAGGTACCCAGGAAACTTACCTTCTAGGCAGATATCCATGACAGGTACCCAGGAAACTTAACTTCTAGGCAGATATCCATGACAGGTACCCAGGAAATTTAACTTTTAGGCAGCTATCCATGACAGGTACCAAGGAAACTTACCTTCGAGGCAGATATCCATGACAGGTACCCAGGAAACTTACCTTCTAGGCAGATATCCATGACAGGTACCCAGGAAACTTAACTTCTAGGCAGATATCTATGACAGGTACCCAGGAAACTTAACTTCTTGGCAGATATACATGACAGGTACCCAGGAAACTTGACTTCTAAGCAGATATACATGACAGGTACCCAGGAAACTTAACTTCTAGGAAGATATCCATGACAGGTACCCAAGAAACTTAACTTCTAGGCAGATATCCATGACAGGTACCTAGGAAACTTAACTTCTAGGCAGATATACATGACAGGTACCCAGGAAACTTACCTTCTAGGCAGATATCCATGACAGGTACCCAGGAAACTTAACTTCTAGGCAGATATAAATGACAGGTAGACAGGAAACTTAACTTCGAGGCAGATATCCATGACAGGTACCCTGGAAACTTAACTTCTAGGCAGATATCCATGACAGGTACCCAGGAAACTTAACTTCTAGGCAGGTATCTGTGACAGGTACCCAGGAAACTTAACTTCTTGGCAGATATCCATGACAGGTACCCAGGAAACTTAACTTCTAGACAGATATACATGACATGTACCCAGGAAACTTAACTTCTAAGCAGATATACATGACAGGTACCCAGATAAACTTAACTTCTAGGAAGATATCCATGACAGGTACCCAAGAAACTTAACTTCTAGGCAGATATCCATGACAGGTACCCAGGAAACTTAAATTCTAGGCAGATATACATGACAGGTACCCAGGAAATTTAACTTCTAGGCAGCTATCCATGACAGGTACACAGGAAACTTACCTTCTAGGCAGATATCCATGACAGGTACCCAGGAAACTTACCTTCTAGGCAGATATCCATGACAGGTAGCCAGGAAACTTAACTTGGAGGGAGATATACATGACAGGTACATAGGAAACTTAACTTCTAGGCAGATATACATGACAGGTACCCAAGAAACGTAACCTCTAGGCAGATATCCATGACAGATACTCAGGAAACTTAACTTCTAGGCGGATATCCATGACAGGTACCCAGGAAACTTAACTTCTAGGCAGATATACATGACAGGTACCCAGGAAACTTTACTTCTAGGCAGATATCCATGACAGGTACCCAGGAAACTTACCTTCTAGGCATATATCCATGGAAGGTACCCAGGAAACTTAACTTCTGGGCAGATATCCATGACAGGTACCCAGGAAACTTACCTTCTTGGCAGATATCCATGACAGGTTCCCAGGAAACTTAACTTCTAGGCCTAGAAGTACCCATGAAACTTACCTTCTAGGCAGATATCCATGACAGGTACCCAGGAAACTTAACTTCTAGGCAGATATCCATGACAGGTACCCAGGAAACTTAACTTCTAGGTAGATATCCTTGACAGGTACCCATGAAACTTAGCTTCTAAGCAGATATCCATGACAGGTACCCTGGAAACTTAACTTCCCGGCAGATATACATAACAGATACCCAGGAAACTTAACTTCTAGGCAGATATACATGACAAGTACCCAGGAAAATTAACTTCTAGGCAGATATCCATGACAGGTACCCAGGAAACTTAACTTCTAGGCAGATATACATGACAGGTACCCAGGAAACTTAACTTCTAGGCAGATATCCATGACAGGTACCCAGGAAACTTACCTTCTAGGCAGATATCCATGACAGGTACCCAGGAAACTTACCTTCTAGGCATATATCCATGACAGGTACCCAGGAAACTTAACTTCTAGGCAGATATACATGACAGGTACCCAGAAAAATTAACTTCTAGGCAGATATACATGACAGGTACCCAGGAAAATTAACTTCTAGGCAGATATCCATGACAGGTACCCAGGAAACTTAGCTTCTAAGCAGATATCCATGACAGGTACCCAGGAAACTTAACTTCTAGGCAGATATACATGACAGGTACCCAGGAAACTTACCTTCTAGGCAGATATCCATGACAGGTACCCCGGAAACTTAACTTCTAGGCAGATATACATGACAGGTACCCAGGAAACTTAACTTCTAGGCAGATATCCATGACAGGTACGCAGGAAACTTAACTTCTTGGCAGATATCCATGACAGGTACCCAGGAAACTTAACTTCTAGGCAGATATCCATGACAGGTACCCAGGAAACTTAACTTCTAGGTAGATATCCTTGACAGGTACCCATGAAACTTAGCTTCTAAGCAGATATCCATGACAGGTACCCTGGAAACTTAACTTCCCGGCAGATATACATAACAGATACCCAGGAAACTTAACTTCTAGGCAGATATACATGACAAGTACCCAGGAAAATTAACTTCTAGGCAGATATCCATGACAGGTACCCAGGAAACTTAACTTCTAGGCAGATATACATGACAGGTACCCAGGAAACTTAACTTCTAGGCAGATAACCATGACAGGTACCCAGGAAACTTACCTTCTAGGCAGATATCCATGACAGGTACCCAGGAAACTTACCTTCTAGGCATATATCCATGACAGGTACCCAGGAAACTTAACTTCTAGGCAGATATACATGACAGGTACCCAGAAAAATTAACTTCTAGGCAGATATACATGACAGGTACCCAGGAAAATTAACTTCTAGGCAGATATCCATGACAGGTACCCAGGAAACTTAGCTTCTAAGCAGATATCCATGACAGGTTCCCTGGAAACTTAACTTCCAGGCAGATATACATAACAGATACCCAGGAAACTTAACTTCTAGGCAGATATACATGACAAGTACCCAGGAAAATTAACTTCTAGGCAGATATTCATGACAGGTACCCAGGAAACTTACCTTCTAGGCAGATATCCATGACAGATACCCAGGAAACTTAACTTCTATGCAGATATACATGACAGGTACCCAGGATACTTACCTTCTAGGCAGATATCCATGATAGGTACCCAAGAAACTTAACTTCTAGGCAGATATCCATGACAGGTACCCAGGAAACTTACCTTCTAGGCAGATATCCATGACAGGTACCCAGGAAACTTAACTTCTAGGCAGATATCCATGACAGGTACCCAGGAAACTTAGGCAGATATCCATGACAGGTACCCAGGAAACTTAACTTCTAGACAGATATACATGACAAGTACCCAGGAAAATTAACTTCTAGGCAGATATCCATGACAGGTACCCAGGAAACTTAACTTGGAGGCAGATATACATGACAGGTACCCAGGAAACTTAACTTCTAGGCAGATATACATGACAGGTACCCAGGAAACTTAACTTCTAGGCAGATATCCATGACAGGTACCTAGGAAACTCAGGCAGATATCCATGACAGGTACCCAGCAAACTTAACTTCTAGGCAGATATCCATGACAGGTACCCAGGAAACTTAACTTCTAGGCAGATATCCATGACAGGTACCCAGGAAACTTAACTTCTAGGCAGATCTCCATGACAAGTACCAAGGAAACTTAACTTCTAGCCAGATATCCATGCCAGGTAGCCAGGAAACTTAACTTCTATGCAGATATCCTTGACAGGTACCCAGGAAACTTAACTTCTATGCAGATATCCATGACAGTTACCCAGGAAACTTAACTTGGAGGCAGATATACATGACAAGTACCCAGGAAAATTAACTTCTAGGCAGATATCCATGACAGGTACCCAGGAAACTTAACTTGGAGGCAGATATACATGACAGGTACCCAGGAAACTTAACTTCTAGGCAGATATACATGACAGGTACCCGGGAAACTTACCTTCTAGGCAGATATCCATGACAGGTACCCCGAAAACTTAACTTCTAGGCAGATATACATGACAGGTACCCAGGAAACTTAACTTCTAGGCAGATATCCATGACAGGTACGCAGGAAACTCAACTTCTTGGCAGATATCCATGACAGGTACCAAGGAAACTTAACTTCTAGGCAGATATCCATGACAGGTACCCAGGAAACTTAACTTCTAGGTAGATATCCTTGACAGGTACCCATGAAACTTAGCTTCTAAGCAGATATCCATGACAGGTACCCTGGAAACTTAACTTCCCGGCAGATATACATAACATATACCCAGGAAACTTAACTTCTAGGCAGATATACATGACAAGTACCCAGGAAAATTAACTTCTAGGCAGATATCCATGACAGGTACCCAGGAAACCTAACTTCTAGGCAGATATACATGACAGGTACCCAGGAAACTTAACTTCTAGGCAGATATCCATGACAGGTACCCAGGAAACTTACCTTCTAGGCAGATATCCATGACAGGTACCCAGGAAACTTACCTTCTAGGCATATATCCATGACAGGTACCCAGGAAACTTAACTTCTAGGCAGATATACATGACAGGTACCCAGAAAAATTAACTTCTAGGCAGATATACATGTCAGGTACCCAGGAAAATTAACTTCTAGGCAGATATCCATGACAGGTACCCAGGAAACTTAGCTTCTAAGCAGATATCCATGACAGGTTCCCTGGAAACTTAACTTCCAGGCAGATATACATAACAGATACCCAGGAAACTTAACTTCTAGGCAGATATACATGACAAGTACCCAGGAAAATTAACTTCTAGGCAGATATTCATGACTGGTACCCAGGAAACTTACCTTCTAGGCAGATATCCATGACAGATACCCAGGAAACTTAACTTCTAGGCAGATATACATGACAGGTACCCAGGATACTTACCTTCTAGGCAGATATCCATGATAGGTACCCAGGAAACTTAACTTCTAGGCAGATATCCATGACAGGTACCCAGGAAACTTACCTTCTAGGCAGATATCCATGACAGGTACCCAGGAAACTTAACTTCTAGGCAGATATCCATGACAGGTACCCAGGAAACTTAGGCAGATATCCATGACAGGTACCCAGGAAACTTAACTTCTAGGCAGATATACATGACAAGTACCCAGGAAAATTAACTTCTAGGCAGATATCCATGACAGGTACCCAGGAAACTTAACTTGGAGGCAGATATACATGACAGGTACCCAGGAAACTTAACTTCTAGGCATATATCCATGACAGGTACCCAGGAAACTTAACTTCTAGGCAGATATACATGACAGGTACGCAGAACAATTAACTTCTAGGCAGATATACATGACAGGTACCCAGGAAAATTAACTTCTAGGCAGATATCCATGACAGGTACCCAGGAAACTTAGCTTCTAAGCAGATATCCATGACAGGTTCCCTGGAAACTTAACTTCCAGGCAGATATACATAACAGATACCCAGGAAACTTAACTTCTAGGCAGATATACATGACAAGTACCCAGGAAAATTAACTTCTAGGCAGATATTCATGACAGGTACCCAGGAAACTTACCTTCTAGGCAGATATCCATGACAGATACCCAGGAAACTTAACTTCTAGGCAGATATACATGACAGGTACCCAGGATACTTACCTTCTAGGCAGATATCCATGATAGGTACCCAGGAAACTTAACTTCTAGGCAGATATCCATGACAGGTACCCAGGAAACTTACCTTCTAGACAGATATCCATGACAGGTACCCAGGAAACTTAACTTCTAGGCAGATATCCATGACAGGTACCCAGGAAACTTAGGCAGATATACATGACAGGTACCCAGGAAACTTAACTTCTAGGCAGATATACATGACAAGTACCCAGGAAAATTAACTTCTAGGCAGATATCCATGACAGGTACCCAGGAAACTTAACTTGGAGGCAGATATACATGACAGGTACCCAGGAAACTTAAGTTCTAGGCAGATATCCATGACAGGTACCTAGTAAACTTAGGCAGATATCCATGACAGGTACCCAGGAAACTTAACTTCTAGGCAGATCTCCATGACAGGTACCAAGGAAACTTAACTTCTAGCCAGATATCCATGCCAGGTAGCCAGGAAACTTAACTTCTAGGCAGATATCCTTAACAGGTACCCAGGAAACTTAACTTCTATGCAGATATCCATGACAGGTACCCAGGAAACTTAACTTCTAGGCAGATATACATGACAGGTACCCAGGATACTTACCTTCTAGGCAGATATCCATGACAGGTACCCAGGAAACTTAACTTCTAGGCAGATATCCATGACAGGTACCCAGGAAACTTACCTTCTAGGCAGATATCCATGACAGGTACCCAGGAAACTTAACTTCTAGGCAGATATCCATGACAGGTACCCAGGAAACTTAGGCAGATATCCATGACAGGTACCCAGGAAACTTAACTTCTAGGCAGATATACATGACAAGTACCCAGGAAAATTAACTTCTAGGCAGATATCCATGACAGGTACCCAGGAACTTAACTTGGAGGCAGATATACATGACAGGTACCCAGGAAACTTAAGTTCTAGGCAGATATCCATGACAGGTACCTAGTAAACTTAGGCAGATATCCATGACAGGTACCCAGGAAACTTAACTTCTAGGCAGATCTCCATGACAGGTACCAAGGAAACTTAACTTCTAGCCAGATATCCATGCCAGGTAGCCATGAAACTTAACTTCTAGGCAGATATCCTTGACAGGTACCCAGGAAACTTAACTTCTATGCAGATATCCATGACAGGTACCCAGGAAACTTAACTTCTAGGCAGATATACATGACAGGTACCCAGGATACTTACCTTCTTGGCAGATATCCATGACAGGTACCCAGGAAACTTAACTTCTAGGCAGATATCCATGACAGGTACCCAGGAAACTTAACTTCTAGGCAGATATACATGACAGGTACCCAGGAAACTTAACTTCTAGGCAGATATCCATGACAGGTACCCAGGAAACTTACCTTCTAGGCAGATATCCATGACAGGTACCCAGGAAAATTAACTTGTAGGCAGATATACATGACAGGTACCCAGGAAACTTAACTTCTATGCACATATCCATGACAGGTACCCAGGAAACTTACCTTCTTGGTAGATATCCATGACAGGTACCCATGAAACTTAACTTTTATGCAGATATCCATGACAGGTACCCAGGAAACTTAACTTCTAGTCAGATATACATGACAGGTACCCAGGAAACTTAATATTTGAACTCATCATTAACCACCATTGTAGGTGACACAAGTCAACATATTATTTATTGCAAAGCCAAATAAATAATATGCTATAAAATAATACAAGTAATTGTTTCTTGTTACTGTTTCTTAAGACATATATTCTAATTAAGTACTGATATGTTTTTGTATGTCTACCTCTGTATGCGTGAGCTCTTGGGTATCTATCGTGTATACAATTTTAGTTACACCCAACGATCCCTGGGATCTATACGCGAGAGGTACCCAGCGAATCCCGGGACCTCTGCTATACATTGAAAGTACCTAATAGAAGTACCTAGACGTACCAAACCAATCCTTAGACCTTATATATGCAGGAGGTACCCAGCAGAAATGTAGGGATATGTAAATTAATATTCAATGGATACGCAAAAGAATGCAGCAAAATTGATTTGCATGTCAAATACATATAATACTCGATATATACGCAAGAAACTATAACAAACCACAGACAATTAATTCTCTTTGAAAACAGCATTTTACTGGCTTAGCTTGAGACAGGCATTGTAGTGAAATTCAAACCCTGTCACTTGATTCAGGTTTACACACTTCACTAAATTGACCTTAGAAAATTCACAAATCACACTCATACAGTTGGGCCTAATGAGCCAGAGCGTCTATTTTGTAGAAGTATTTAGAAAAAAAAAAACGTAGTAAATAACAAGTCCGTTTCTACATTAGCCAGAAGGTGATCAAGATATTCCAGTGTGTTGTCACTCAGTCTAGATGGGTAATCAAAACTATTAAATATGCGTATCGTCATGACATATGCTAATTTTCTAGATATCTCATTAGACTTGGTTTGACGGGCGACACCATGAATCAACTTTAGACAGTTTGCACAGGAGCTGAAGGCATCCCTATTCTTCAGCCAAATAGTTGCAATACAGTGCTAACACAGTAAGTGGTTGTTTTATTCAGGATGTTATACAATGTATATTGTGAGTACCAGTATAAGTTTGAGTTGAAAGTGGCCCCAATTTTAAGTTAGGGGTTGATTCAACATCACACAATTCATTACCCAGAAGCCCAAATTATTAGTTTTCCATCAGTTTATGTGTTTATTATGGTGGATGTTTTGAGTCAGAGTTACTGTTTTACAAGTTGTACTGGAAATTGTCTTTCGCGATTTTCACTGAAGGAGTGATTCAGTAAAAATAAAATCCAGTGAATATACCTTTTTTACCATACTTTAAATTCAACTAGTCAAAAATCAGTGAAAATAAATTCCATACAAAACACCCAAGAAGTCTTTCAGTGAAAATTAATTGCAGCTACAATGAAGTATTTTACAGTAATACGAATAAATTAACCTCTTTGTGTTTATGAAATTGTGGAGAGTTGCTTATTGCGTTGTCCATCCTTATTGGTAGTACCGGTATACAGCTTAATTATTTACATTAACTGTATAAAAAGTTTGAAGATATCATACTCACAAATGTATGGAATAAAAAATAATGGGCCTGAACACCCTCTAGTGGTCAAGTTTATCAATGTGGCTAAGAGAACATCTCAGAATTTTTAATGACCAGGGAATTTATAATTTAAAGCAATTTGCCCAAATTTATCTGATCAAAGCATACAGCTTCAATCTATAAATATGTTAATTTTTGTTTTTTTATAACATTTAAATATTTTGTATATTGATACATCAATCAGAATTTATACATATTTATTTACAAATAAAACACATGTGATAGCTGCAATAAAACATCCAACAACATCTGGTATATATTAAAGCATAAGTGAAGTGAGACAATGTATGGCTATATATCTACTGAATACTAGTCTCACCATGGATTTACTGTCTTCAGCTTGAAGGCCAATTTTTTTAAATAATCAACTAATTTGTTTTTCTTTTGCAATTATCATTTGTAAGTACCAAAGTTTAACCAGCAACTATTTTGCACAATAGTTTTAGAGCGAGAAAGTTCTCACCTGCAAGCGACGATAATAACACACTCTCAAATGCAAAACCTCATGGGCAGATGCTTGTTTGTAAACAATGACACGCTATGGCCATCTGACCTATGCGCAGGTGATGACTTCCCCGCTTTAAAAGATTAGTCTGGCCTCATACATAGAAAAACTATTATTTGTGTGTTTACATAGAAAATGAAACAAATATTTGAAAACAGTGACCCACAGGAAAGTAATAATAATAATATATAAAAATGATTATATCTGTAGAATATGAATATAAATAAATATGGACTAGAGGCAGGTTTCATAAATTGGAATTAAACTACCATTACCGGTATTTACATTACAGTGGGAGCAAGAAAAGTGAAATCTACTATTAGGTTAGTTAACATCCTAATTCAGTACATGTATATGTATTTGGCAGCAACAATAGTCTAAACAAAGACATCAAAACAAAATATTTCCAACAATAAAATATTAAGCTAATGAAGATTTTGAAGTGACACTTTTAAGAATATAGGACAAATACCATAATTGAACTCAAAATACTGACTGATAGTAAGATAAAATTAAATATAAAATATGATTAGACAAAATAAGACACCAGACAATGTGAATAGCATAATGAATCAATAAGTCAGCATATCATTGAGTTGGTAAAAGTTGTATGTGCAAATGTATGGACACAGTTGCTAACTTCCCTTACCAATAACAGACATGAAAAGTTTGTTTTGTATCATGTTCATGCATATTAATGAGGCTAAATAACACCCCATTCCAATGCATGTTTCGTTAATAGGTCCACCTAAGGAATAAATAGTATTATATTACCAACAAAGACAGAAATATTGTAACAATCAAAACATGAAAAGGTGCATACATATCAAGTATTAAAGCAATCAGGCTGTTAGTTTTAGCAAAAGTTATAGAAATGTTGAACAATCACCTACATGAATAGCTTCAATCTCAAAACCAGCAGAGCAAAAGTAATTAAGTTGTTACATAATTAATGAGATTGACACGTACACTGTATACCATAGTAACCACTATAAAAACATGTACCTTGCAACCTTAATTATCATTATAAACAAGACTCAGCAAATACATTAGAATCTAGTAAATCTAATGGTAGGATGTAAGGCACTGCTTCTATATTCTGATACTATCTGCTTTATCTTTTCACCAGTGTGATACATATACACTAGTCAATTATAAGGGAATTATCTTATCTTGTTATTAACTGCAATTTCCAAACAATATACCCAGTCATTGGATGTACACAACTCACCCAGTCATTGGATGTACACAACTCATCCAGTCATTGGATGCACACAACTCACCCAGTCATTGGATGTACACAACTCACCCAGTCATTGGATGTACACAACTCATCCAGTCATTGGATGCACACAACTCACCCAGTCATTGGATGTACACAACTCACCCAGTCATTGGATGTACACAACTCACCCAGTCATTGGATGTACACAACTCACCCAGTCATTGGATGTACACAACTCACCCAGTCATGGGATGTACACAACTCACCCAGTCATTGGATGTACACAACTCACCCAGTCATTGGATGTACACAACTCACCCAGTCATTGGATGTACACAACTCGCCCAGTCATTGGATGTACACAACTCATCTAGTCATTGGATGCACACAACTCACCCAGTCATTGGATGTACACAACTCACCTAGCCATTGGATGTACACAACTCACCCAGTCATTGGATGTACACACCTCACCCAGTCAATGGATGTACACAACTCACTTAGCCATTGGATGTACACAACTCACCTAGTCATTGGATGTACACAACTCACCCAGTCATTGGGTAAATCTCACTGTAGGTGGTTAGATGTCTACAACACACCTAGTCATTGGGTAAATCCCACTGTAGGTGGTTAGATGTATACAACACACAGAGTCACTAGGTAAATCCCACTGTAGGTGGATAGATGTCTACAACACACCTAGTCATTGGGTAAATCCCACTGTAGGTGGTTAGATGTCTACAACACACCCAGTCATTGGGTAAATCCCACTGTAGGTGGTTAAATGTATACAACACACCTAGTCATTGGGTAAATCCTACTGAAGGTGGATAGATGTCTACAACACACCTAGTCATTGGGTAAATCCCACTGTAGGTGGTTAGATGTCTACAACACACCTAGTCATTGGGTAAATCCCACTGTAGGTGGTTAAATGTCTACAACACACCTAGTCATTGGGTAAATCCCACTGTATGTGGTTAGATGTATACAACACACCTAGTCATTGGGTAAATCCCACTGTAGGTGGTTAGATGTATACAACACACCTAGTCATTGGGTTAATACCACTGTAGGTGGTTAAATGTTTTAAACACACCTAGTCATTGGGTATATCTCACTGTAGGTGGTTAGATGTATACAACACACCTAGTCACTGGGTAAATCCCATTGTAGGTGGTTAGATGTATACAACACACCTAGTCACTGGGTAAATCCCATTGTAGGTGGTTAGATGTCTACAACACACCTAGTCATTGGGTAAATCCCATTGTAGGTGGTTAGATGTCTACAACACACCGAGTCACGAGGTAAATCCCACTGTAGGTGGTTAGATGTATACAACACACCGAGTCACTAGGTAAATCCCACTGTAGGTGGTTAGATGTATACAACACACCTAGTCACTGGGTAAATCCCATTGTAGGTGGTTAGATGTCTACAACACACCTAGTCATTGGGTAAATCCCACTGTAGGTGGTTAGATGTCTACAACACACCGAGTCACTGGGTAAATCCCACTGTAGGTGGTTAAAGTCTACAACACACCTAGTCATTGGGTAAATCCCACTGTAGGTGGTTAGATGTATACAACACACCTAGTCACTGGGTAAATCCCATTGTAGGTGGTTAGATGTATACAACACACCTAGTCACTGGGTAAATCCCATTGTAGGTGGTTAGATGTCTACAACACACCTAGTCATTGGGTAAATCCCATTGTAGGTGGTTAGATGTCTACAACACACCGAGTCACTAGGTAAATCCCACTGTAGGTGGTTAGATGTATACAACACACCGAGTCACTAGGTAAATCCCACTGTAGGTGGTTAGATGTATACAACACACCTAGTCACTGGGTAAATCCCATTGTAGGTGGTTAGATGTCTACAACACACCTAGTCATTGGGTAAATCCCACGGTAGGTGGTTAGATGTCTACAACACACCGAGTCACTGGGTAAATCCCACTGTAGGTGGTTAAAGTCTACAACACACCTAGTCATTGGGTAAATCCCACTGTAGGTGGTTAGATGTATACAACACACCTCGTCATTGGATAAACCCCACTGTAGGTGGTTAGATGTATACAACACACCTAGTCATTGGGTAAATCCCACTGTAGGTGGTTAGATGTCTACAACACACCTAGTCATTGGGTAAATCCCACTGTAGGTGGTTAGATGTATACAACACACCTAGTCATTGGGTTAATACCACTGTAGGTGGTTAAATGTTTTAAACACACCTAGTCATTGGGTATATCTCACTGTAGGTGGTTAGATGTATACAACACACCTAGTCATTATGTATATCTCACTGTAGGTGGTTAGATGTATACAACACACCTCGTCATTGGGTAAATCCCACTGTAGGTGGTTAGATGTCTACAACACACCTAGTCATTGGGTAAATCTCACTGTAGGTGGTTAGATGTCTACAACACACCTAGTCATTGGGTAAATCCCACTGTAGGTGGTTAGATGTCTACAACACACCTAGTCACTGGGTAAATCTCACTGTAGATGGTTAGATGTATACAACACACCTAGTCATTGGGTAAATCCCACTGTAGGTGGTTAGATGTCTACAACACACCTAGTCACTGGGTAAATCCCACTGTAGGTGGATAGATGTCTACAACACACCTAGTCATTGGGTAAATCCCACTGTAGGTGGTTAGATGTCTACAACACACCTAGTCATTGGGTAAATCCCACTGTAGGTGGATAGATGTCTACAACACACCTAGTCATTGGGTAAATCCCACTGTAGGTGGTTAGATGTATACAACACACCTAGTCATTGGGTAAATCCCACTGTAGGTGGTTAGATGTCTACAACACACCTAGTCACTGGGTAAATCCCACTGTAGGTGGATAGATGTCTACAACACGCCTAGTCATTGGGTAAATCCCACTGTAGGTGGTTAGATGTCTACAACATACCTAGTCATTGGGTAAATCCCATTGTAGGTGGTTAAATGTCTACAACACACCTAGTCACTGGGTAAATCCCACTGTAGGTGGATAGATGTCTACAACACACCTAGTCATTGGGTAAATCCCACTGTAGGTGGTTAGATGTATACAACACACCTATTTACTGGGTAAATCCCACTGTAGGTGGTTAGATGTATACAACACACCTACATGTAGTCATTGGGTAAATCCCACTGTAGGTGGTTAGATGTCTACAACACACCTAGTCACTGGGTAAATCCCACTGTAGGTGGATAGATGTCTACAACACACCTAGTCATTGGGTAAATCCCACTGTAGGTGGTTAGATGTCTACAACACACCCAGTCATTGGGTAAATCCCACTGTAGGTGGTTAAATGTATACAACACACCTAGTCATTGGGTATATCCTACTGAAGGTGGATAGATGTCTACAACACACCTAGTCATTGGGTAAATCCCACTGTGGGTGGTTAGATGTCTACAACACACCTAGTCATTGGGTAAATCCCACTGTAGGTGGTTAAATGTTTTAAACACACCTAGTCATTGGGTATATCTCACTGTAGGTGGTTAGATGTATACAACACACCTAGTCATTGGGTATATCTCACTGTAGGTGGTTAGATGTATACAACACACCTCATCATTGGGTAAATCCCACTGTAGGTGGTTAGATGTCTACAACACACCTAGTCATTGGGTAAATTCCACTGTAGGTGGTTAGATGTCTACAACACACCTAGTCATTGGGTAAATCCCACTGTAGGTGGTTAAATGTCTACAACACACCTAGTCATTGGGTAAATCTCACTGTAGGTGGTTAGATGTCTACAACACACCTAGTCATTGGATAAATCCCACTGTAGGTGGTTAGATGTCCACAACACACCTAGTCATTGGGTAAATCCCACTGTAGGTGGATAGATGTCTACAACACACCTAGTCATTGGGTAAATCCCACTGTAGGTGGTTAGATGTATACAACACACCTAGTCATTGGGTAAATCCCAATGTAGGTGGTTAGATGTCTACAACACACCTAGTCACTGGGTAAATCCCACTGTAGGTGGATAGATGTCTACAACACACCTAGTCATTGGGTAAATCCCACTGTATGTGGTTAGATGTCTACAACACACCTAGTCACTGGGTAAATCCCACTGTAGGTGGTTAGATGTATACAACATACCTAGTCATTGGGTAAATCCCACTGTAGGTGGTTAAATGTCTACAACACACCTAGTCATTGGGTAAATCCCACTGTAGGTGGATAGATGTCTACAACACACCTAGTCATTGGGTAAATCCCACTGTAGGTGGTTAGATGTATACAACACACCTAGTCACTGAGTAAATCCCACTGTAGGTGGTTAGATGTATACAACACACCTAGTCATTGGGTAAATCCCACTGTAGGTGGTTAGATGTCTACAACACACCTAGTCACTGGGTAAATCCCACTGTAGGTGGATAGATGTCTACAACACACCTAGTCATTGGGTAAATCCCACTGTAGGTGGTTAGATGTCTACAACACACCTAGTCATTGGGTAAATCCCACTGTAGGTGGTTAGATGTCTACAAAACACCTAGTCATTGGGTAAATCCCACTGTATGTGGTTAGATGTCTACAACACACCTAGTCATTGGGTAAATCCCACTGTAGGTGGTTAGATGTCTACAACACACCTAGTCACTGGGTAAATCTCACTGTAGATGGTTAGATGTATACAACACACCTAGTCATTGGGTAAATCCCACTGTAGGTGGTTAGATGTCTACAACACACCTAGTCACTGGGTAAATCCCACTGTAGGTGGATAGATGTCTACAACACACCTAGTCACTGGGTAAATCCCACTGTAGGTGGTTAGATGTCTACAACACACCTAGTCATTGGGTAAATCCCACTGTAGGTGGATAGATGTCTACAACACACCTAGTCATTGGGTAAATCCCACTGTAGGTGGTTAGATGTCTACAACACACCTAGTCACTGGGTAAATCCCACTGTAGGTGGATAGATGTCTACAACACGCCTAGTCATTGGGTAAATCCCACTGTAGGTGGTTAGATGTCTACAACATACCTAGTCATTGGGTAAATCCCATTGTAGGTGGTTAAATGTCTACAACACACCTAGTCACTGGGTAAATCCCACTGTAGGTGGATAGATGTCTACAACACACCTAGTCATTGGGTAAATCCCACTGTAGGTGGTTAGATGTATACAACACACCTAGTCACTGGGTAAATCCCACTGTAGGTGGTTAGATGTATACAACACACCTACATGTAGTCATTGGGTAAATCCCACTGTAGGTGGTTAGATGTCTACAACACACCTAGTCACTGGGTAAATCCCACTGTAGGTGGATAGATGTCTACAACACACCTAGTCATTGGGTAAATCCCACTGTAGGTGGTTAGATGTCTACAACACACCCAGTCATTGGGTAAATCCCACTGTAGGTGGTTAAATGTATACAACACACCTAGTCATTGGGTAAATCCTACTGAAGGTGGATAGATGTCTACAACACACCTAGTCATTGGGTAAATCCCACTGTGGGTGGTTAGATGTCTACAACACACCTAGTCATTGGGTAAATCCCACTGTAGGTGGTTAAATGTCTACAACACACCTAGTCATTGGGTAAATCCCACTGTAGGTGGTTAAATGTCTACAACACACCTAGTCATTGGGTAAATCTCACTGTAGGTGGTTAGATGTCTACAACACACCTAGTCATTGGATAAATCCCACTGTAGGTGGTTAGATGTCCACAACACACCTAGTCATTGGGTAAATCCCACTGTAGGTGGATAGATGTCTACAACACACCTAGTCATTGGGTAAATCCCACTGTAGGTGGTTAGATGTATACAACACACCTAGTCATTGGGTAAATCCCAATGTAGGTGGTTAGATGTCTACAACACACCTAGTCACTGGGTAAATCCCACTGTAGGTGGATAGATGTCTACAACACACCTAGTCATTGGGTAAATCCCACTGTAGGTGGTTAGATGTCTACAACACACCTAGTCACTGGGTAAATCCCACTGTAGGTGGTTAGATGTATACAACATACCTAGTCATTGGGTAAATCCCACTGTAGGTGGTTAAATGTCTACAACACACCTAGTCATTGGGTAAATCCCACTGTAGGTGGATAGATGTCTACAACACACCTAGTCATTGGGTAAATCCCACTGTAGGTGGTTAGATGTATACAACACACCTAGTCACTGAGTAAATCCCACTGTAGGTGGTTAGATGTATACAACACACCTAGTCATTGGGTAAATCCCACTGTAGGTGGTTAGATGTCTACAACACACCTAGTCACTGGGTAAATCCCACTGTAGGTGGATAGATGTCTACAACACACCTAGTCATTGGGTAAATCCCACTGTAGGTGGTTAGATGTCTACAACACACCTAATCATTTGGTAAATCCCACTGTAGGTGGTTAGATGTCTACAAAACACCTAGTCATTGGGTAAATCCCACTGTAGGTGGTTAGATGTCTACAACACACCTAGTCATTGGGTAAATCCCACTGTAGGTGGTTAGATGTCTACAACACACCTAGTCATTGGGTAAATCCCACTGTAGGTGGATAGATGTCTACAACACACCCAGTCACTAGGTAAATCCCACTGTAGGTGGTTAGATGTCTACAACACACCTAGTCATTGAGTAAATCCCACTGTAGGTGGTTAGATGTCTACAACACACCTAGTCATTGGGTAAATCCCACTGTAGGTGGTTAAATGTCTACAACACACCTAGTCATTGGGTAAATCCCACTGTAGTTGGTTAGATGTCTACAACACACCTAGTCGTTGGGTAAATCCCACTGTAGGTGGTTAGATGTCTACAACACACCTAGTCATTGGGTAAATCCCACTGTAGGTGGTTAGATGTCTACAACACACCTAGTCATTGGGTAAATCCCACTGTAGGTGGTTAGATGTATACAACACACCTAGTCATTGGGTAAATGTTCAGTATCATGGTAATATCAATTTCACTTATTGATGCAGACAATTAAATTAATTAATATACATGGGTAGATGTACTAATCGCTTACCACAGAGTTTTGTGAACAGACAACAAATAATAAAACCTTATTTTTTGGCTGAAAAGAGTAAAGATGCACCTTTAAAACTATTTACCATGACAGGCACAATTATACCATCCAAACAATTAACCCTTTGAAAAACATATTTGGACAAAATGAACCATTGACTGCAGGACTTTTCTGAAAAAAGGATGGAATAAATTATGCAGGTTCATTTTGTGAAAAGTGACAAGTTGACTTTGGTGTTCAAAGAGTTAAAAATTCATGACAATTTTGTTTCTAATTAGCAAACCATTCACCTCACACCACAATGAAAAACAAGATTTAACTAATGACAGTAGTAAAATCAAAGAAAACTTAGAAAGAACTCCTGTGTGCTGTGAGTATTGGAGACACATTAAAATTAATTCAAAATTTAAGATTTGCTTTCAAACTAGAAGCTTGGCAACTAATTTTTGTCTGCTATTTGAGATGCATTAACATGAAAAATTCACATTATCAAAATTTATAATACATACAAAAAATACATTTGATTTTTCATCCATGGTTTTTAGTCCAATTTATTCCAGAACACCGCTGCGATGGATTCAATTTAAATCTGATTTTTTTTAGATATCAGAAATGGGCTAATAATAGATAATCAATAGGCATATTTATCAACATTAAACTAATCATGTCTGTGGATTACCTCAATGAACCAAATGAATTATTATAAAAAAACTAAGCAATTATTATGCATAAATTTATGTCCATATATTGTTTCAGGGTGCACATGTACAAAGTTTCATTATAATGTGATGATTAATCCTAACTAAATTAGTGGAAAGCTGGAAAGTAAATTATTATGCAAATTAGGTAATTATTATAGATGTATATAAACCTAAAACTAATTTGATCATCACATTGTGTTAGAGTACATATGTACCAAGATTCATTGAATTAAGATAAGTACTGTCACAGACCATCTATGTACGAAGTTTTATTGAAATGTGATTAGAACCAAAAATTATGATTTATTATGCAAATTAGGTAATTAATATGATCTGATTTTAATTCAAAACTGAGTGGGTCTGTACATTGTTCTGCAGCATCAATGTACCATTGTTTCATTGAAATGAAATAATTAGTACATGTGATATCTGTGTAAAAGCTGAAAATTGGCTGATTATGCAAATTAGGTAATTAACAGGCACTGATTTTAACCCAAAACTAATCAGGTCTGTGCATTGTCCTAGAACATCTATGTACTAAGATTCATTGAAATGGGATAATTAGTACTTGTGATATCAGTGTAAAAGCCAAAAATTAACTATTTAATAATTAACAAATTAGTTGATTAATATGCACATATTTTTACTTAAAATTAATCAGGTCTTTGGATTGTTCTAGAGCAACTATGTACCACGTTTCATTGAAAAGTAATGAAGTAATAGTACTTGAAATATCAAAAGCTGAAAATTAATTATGCAAATTAGGTAATTAATATTTCACATATCTGTAAGTTTCATTGAAATGTGATGATTAGTACCTGAGATATCAGGTGTAAATTAGGTTAATTATATGCATGGATTTTTACCCAAAACTAATCACATCTGTGCATTAGTCCCGAGCATCTATGTACCAAGTTTCATCATCTCTTTACATATTAGTGGAACAGTCAAGAAACAGCTAAAAATTAGCTAATTATCATGCAAATCAGGTAATTTATATGCATGGATTTCTGCCAAATCAAATCTGCGCATTAGCCCAGAGCATCTACACACCAAGTTTCATTAAAAACCAACATACGGTTCTTGAGATATCAGTGGAACAGACAGACACATACACACATACATACACATACACACCCACACACCCACACACACGCATACAGGTGTCCCATGAATTGTGGAGCCACCATTGAATTAACTTTTAATATAGTTGAATTAACTTTTAATATAGTTGCGATATGAACTCGATTAAAACGCGTTCCTATATAGGGTTGCGTTTTAATTGGAGTTTAATTAAACTCAATTACAATGCAATACAATGGAGAATTGCACTTTAATTAAGTTTAATTAAACTAGAGTTGAATATCCCGTGACTGAACATAGAAATGTTTGCGAAGCTTAGGTTTAGTATCGGGGTAAGGTATGGTATAATTATATTAATATTAATATAACGTGAACCATACCTTCCCCGATACTAAACCTAAGCTTCGCAAACCTGACTTAAATTCGATTAAATATTAATATAAATTATGAAACATTGTGGAGCCACCAATTTGGGGCTCCACTTGTACAAAGGGCTCCACTTTGTTTGTGTATGTCTGGTCCACAGGCTCCACTTCCACGTCTACACCAACACACACACACACACACGCACACACGCACACACACACACACACACACACACACACACACATACCTTTACCTTTACATCACAAGTAAATTACATTATTTCCATGAAATTTGTACACATGCTATGAATGTGGGGCTTTACATACAAATATATTTTCACAAGTTTACAGAATTCAATAAATCAATACAAATAATTATTTCTCTAAATTGCCATCTCATTCAAACAACTACAATGCTTTAAAACTAGTATACTGCAGTGTAAAGAAATGACAATGCTCCAATACACTTAGTGTAAAGAAATAACAATGCTCTAATACACTTGGTATACTGCAGTGTAAAGAAATGACAATGCTCTAATGCACTTGGTATACTGCAGTGTAAAGAAATGACAATGCTCTAATGCACTTGGTATACTGCAGTGTAAAGAAATGACAATGCTCTAATATACTTGGTATACTGCAGTGTAAAGAAATGATAATGCTCCAATACACTTGGTATACTGCAGTGTAAAGAAATAACAATGCTCTAATACACTTGGTATACTGCAGTGTAAAGAAATGACAATGCTCTAATATACTTGGTATACTGCAGTGTAAAGAAATGATAATGCTCCAATACACTTGGTATACTGCAGTGTAAAGAAATAACAATGCTCTAATACACTTGGTATACTGCAGTGTAAAGAAATGACAATGCTCTAATATACTTGGTATACTGCAGTGTAAAGAAATGATAATGCTCTAATATACTTGGTATACTGCAGTGTAAAGAAATAACAATGCTCTAATATACTTGGTATACTGCAGTGTAAAAAAAATGATAATGCTCCAATACACTTGGTATACTGCAGTGTAAAGAAATGACAATGCTCTAATACACTTGGTATACTGCAGTGTAAAGAAATGATAATGCTCTAATATACTTGGTATACTGCAGTGTAAAGAAATGACAATGCTCTAATACACTTGGTATACTGCAGTGTAAAGAAATGACAATGCTCTAATACACTTGGTATACTGCAGTGTAAAGAAATGACAATGCTCCAATACACTTGGTATACTGCAGTGTAAAGAAATGACAATGCTCTAATACACTTGGTATACTGCAGTGTAAAGAAATGACAATGCTCTAATACACTTGGTATACTGCAGTGTAAAGAAATGACAATGCTCTAATGCACTTGGTATACTGCAGTGTAAAGAAATAACAATGCTCTAATACACTTGGTATACTGCAGTGTAAAGAAATGACAATGCTCTAATACACTTGGTATACTGCAGTGTAAAGAAATGACAATGCTCTAATACACTTGGTATACTGCAGTGTAAAGAAATGACAATGCTCCAATACACTTGGTATACTGCAGTGTAAAGAAATGACAATGCTCTAATACACTTGGTATACTGCAGTGTAAAGAAATGACAATGCTCTAATACACTTGGTATACTGCAGTGTAAAGAAATGACAATGCTCTAATACACTTGGTATACTGCAGTGTAAAGAAATGACAATGCTCTAATACACTTGGTATACTGCAGTGTAAAGAAATGACAATGCTCTAATACACTTGGTATACTGCAGTGTAAAGAAATGACAATGCTCTAATACACTTGGTATACTGCAGTGTAAAGAAATAACAATGCTCTAATACACTTGGTATACTGCAGTGTAAAGAAATGACAATGCTCTAATGCACTTGGTATACTGCAGTGTAAAGAAATGACAATGCTCTAATGCACTTGGTATACTGCAGTGTAAAGAAATGACAATGCTCTAATACACTTGGTATACTGCAGTGTAAAGAAATGACAATGCTCTAATACACTTGGTATACTGCAGTGTAAAGAAATGACAATGCTCTAATACACTTGGTATACTGCAGTGTAAAGAAATGACAATGCTCCAATACACTTGGTATACTGCAGTGTAAAGAAATAACAATGCTCTAATACACTTGGTATACTGCAGTGTAAAGAAATGACAATGCTCTAATGCACTTGGTATACTGCAGTGTAAAGAAATGACAATGCTCCAATACACTTGGTATACTGCAGTGTAAAGAAATGACAATGCTCTAATACACTTGGTATACTGCAGTGTAAAGAAATGACAATGCTCTAATACACTTGGTATACTGCAGTGTAAAGAAATGACAATGCTCCAATACACTTGGTATACTGCAGTGTAAAGAAATGACAATGCTCTAATACACTTGGTATACTGCAGTGTAAAGAAATGACAATGCTCTAATACACTTGGTATACTGCAGTGTAAAGAAATGACAATGCTCTAATACACTTGGTATACTGCAGTGTAAAGAAATGACAATGCTCCAATACACTTGGTATACTGCAGTGTAAAGAAATGATAATGCTCCAATACACTTGGTATACTGCAGTGTAAAGAAATAACAATGCTCTAATACACTTGGTATACTGCAGTGTAAAGAAATAACAATGCTCTAATACACTTGGTATACTGCAGTGTAAAGAAATGACAATGCTCTAATACACTTGGTATACTGCAGTGTAAAGAAATGACAATGCTCCAATACACTTGGTATACTGCAGTGTAAAGAAATAACAATGCTCTAATACACTTGGTATACTGCAGTGTAAAGAAATAACAATGCTCTAATACACTTGGTATACTGCAGTGTAAAGAAATGACAATGCTCTAATGCACTTGGTATACTGCAGTGTAAAGAAATAACAATGCTCTAATACACTTGGTATACTGCAGTGTAAAGAAATGACAATGCTCTAATGCACTTGGTATACTGCAGTGTAAAGAAATAACAATGCTCTAATACACTTGGTATACTGCAGTGTAAAGAAATAACAATGCTCTAATACACTTGGTATACTGCAGTGTAAAGAAATAACAATGCTCTAATACACTTGGTATACTGCAGTGTAAAGAAATGACAATGCTCTAATACACTTGGTATACTGCAGTGTAAAGAAATGACAATGCTCTAATACACTTGGTATACTGCAGTGTAAAGAAATGACAATGCTCTAATACACTTGGTATACTGCAGTGTAAAGAAATGACAATGCTCTAATACACTTGGTATACTGCAGTGTAAAGAAATAACAATGCTCTAATACACTTGGTATACTGCAGTGTAAAGAAATAACAATGCTCCAATACACTTGGTATACTGCAGTGTAAAGAAATGACAATGCTCTAATACACTTGGTATACTGCAGTGTAAAGAAATGACAATGCTCTAATACACTTGGTATACTGCAGTGTAAAGAAATAACAATGCTCTAATACACTTGGTATACTGCAGTGTAAAGAAATAACAATGCTCTAATACACTTGGTATACTGCAGTGTAAAGAAATGATAATGCTCTAATACACTTGGTGTACTGCAGTGTAAAGAAATGACAATGCTCTAATACACTTGGTATACTGCAGTGTAAAGAAATGACAATGCTCTAATACACTTGGTATACTGCAGTGTAAAGAAATAACAATGCTCTAATACACTTGGTATACTGCAGTGTAAAGAAATGACAATGCTCTAATACACTTGGTATACTGCAGTGTAAAGAAATGACAATGCTCTAATGCACTTGGTATACTGTAGTGTAAAGAAATAACAATGCTCTAATACACTTGGTATACTGCAGTGTAAAGAAATGACAATGCTCTAATACACTTGGTATACTGCAGTGTAAAGAAATGACAATGCCCTAATACACTTGGTATACTGCAGTGTAAAGAAATGACAATGCTCTAATACACTTGGTATACTGCAGTGTAAAGAAATAACAATGCTCTAATACACTTGGTATACTGCAGTGTAAAGAAATGACAATGCTCTAATGCACTTGGTATACTGCAGTGTAAAGAAATGACAATGCTCTAATGCACTTGGTATACTGCAGTGTAAAGAAATGACAATGCTCTAATACACTTGGTATACTGCAGTGTAAAGAAATGACAATGCTCTAATACACTTGGTATACTGCAGTGTAAAGAAATGACAATGCTCTAATACACTTGGTATACTGCAGTGTAAAGAAATGACAATGCTCTAATACACTTGGTATACTGCAGTGTAAAGAAATGACAATGCTCCAATACACTTGGTATACTGCAGTGTAAAGAAATGACAATGCTCTAATACACTTGGTATACTGCAGTGTAAAGAAATGACAATGCTCTAATGCACTTGGTATACTGCAGTGTAAAGAAATGACAATGCTCCAATACACTTGGTATACTGCAGTGTAAAGAAATGACAATGCTCTAATACACTTGGTATACTGCAGTGTAAAGAAATGACAATGCTCTAATACACTTGGTATACTGCAGTGTAAAGAAATGACAATGCTCCAATACACTTGGTATACTGCAGTGTAAAGAAATGACAATGCTCTAATACACTTGGTATACTGCAGTGTAAAGAAATGACAATGCTCTAATACACTTGGTATACTGCAGTGTAAAGAAATGACAATGCTCTAATACACTTGGTATACTGCAGTGTAAAGAAATGACAATGCTCTAATACACTTGGTATACTGCAGTGTAAAGAAATGACAATGCCCTAATACACTTGGTATACTGCAGTGTAAAGAAATGACAATGCTCTAATACACTTGGTATACTGCAGTGTAAAGAAATAACAATGCTCTAATACACTTGGTATACTGCAGTGTAAAGAAATGACAATGCTCTAATGCACTTGGTATACTGCAGTGTAAAGAAATGACAATGCTCTAATGCACTTGGTATACTGCAGTGTAAAGAAATGACAATGCTCTAATACACTTGGTATACTGCAGTGTAAAGAAATGACAATGCTCTAATACACTTGGTATACTGCAGTGTAAAGAAATGACAATGCTCTAATACACTTGGTATACTGCAGTGTAAAGAAATGACAATGCTCTAATACACTTGGTATACTGCAGTGTAAAGAAATGACAATGCTCCAATACACTTGGTATACTGCAGTGTAAAGAAATGACAATGCTCTAATACACTTGGTATACTGCAGTGTAAAGAAATGACAATGCTCTAATGCACTTGGTATACTGCAGTGTAAAGAAATGACAATGCTCCAATACACTTGGTATACTGCAGTGTAAAGAAATGACAATGCTCTAATACACTTGGTATACTGCAGTGTAAAGAAATGACAATGCTCTAATACACTTGGTATACTGCAGTGTAAAGAAATGACAATGCTCTAATACACTTGGTATACTGCAGTGTAAAGAAATAACAATGCTCTAATACACTTGGTATACTGCAGTGTAAAGAAATGACAATGCTCTAATACACTTGGTATACTGCAGTGTAAAGAAATGACAATGCTCTAATACACTTGGTATACTGCAGTGTAAAGAAATAACAATGCTCTAATACACTTGGTATGAAAACAACAATTAGTACATGAGAACATAATTTGATTGTTTGTCTGACACTAATCAAGCTTTTCAATTCATAAAGCTGCATACATGTACACAGGCCTCTGCATTCTGAAATATCATACCAAATTAGGTCAGATGATGTGGAAACACTTCATTGCCAAGACATGACCGAAGTTTGACCTTATTGGAACACACCATTTTTCAAATCAAGGTGATGCATTAAAGAGGCCATACACATCAGACTATAAAAATGAGTAAGCTGTACCCTAATAACCCCAATTTATATATATAATATTCCCAATTTGAAATATTAATTTGTGATAAGAAAGATATCGAAATAATAGAATGGTGTATTTACACACAATGATTTGTTTGTTTTTTCGTTATATAATTAATATTTAGCTTATTTATTAATGATTCACGTTGCTATACATGTGTACAGTATTCATGCAATGTCATTTGCATAGTAGAACTCATTGTGAGATGTGAGAACAATAGCAAATAAAGCAAAATGAATGTAACACTGCATGCATGACCCTCAAAGCACACATCCCAGTAATTTCTGGGGTATCAATTATTGCAAACTGATTTTGAACTTCTTGCATTTTATGGAGAATATAATTGAAAATACCAGGATGGCATGACCTTTTGAAGGCCATGCATCAGGCTTATTACACAACTAAATCAAGCCGTGTACTTTCAGATTGTTCTCTAGAACTTTGCGTTGAAGTGTTAGAGCTTGATGAGGTAGGTGAGGATCCCAGTATTATTGCTCTAGGATTAGCTTGGTCTTCACTATCAGTACTCAGATAAGAATCATCACTATCATCAGGTCCAGATGTAGAGTATGACGACGATGCAGACATGTGTACCTGTGAAGCTACAGATGTAGTTCCCAAAGCACCAGATCTTGTTCCTGGCATATTAGATATTGTAGCAACCAGTAATGGTGTGTTCTCATTTGGGTTAATATCATCATCATCATCATCAGATTCATCTGATGAATCACCATCTTCTCCGGGAATTACTTTACGCTTACATACTGGACATGTACGCTTGTTACCAGTTAACCAGGGGTCAACGCACTTACAGTGATATGCTGCCAAGATAAGATGCCTGTATTGTCAATGCATGCAGTATGTAATAAAACATGAATCAACAAGCCCTGCATGGCACAGTCCCCGTTAGTTATCAAATTTAAGATATATAGTTTTGTTTATAGTAATATAGCTGGAATATAACCATGTCAGGAATATGATTTTTTAACATTAAAATGATTGACATTTGTATCTGATCGTCAAACAAGTACTTGGCCATATTGAGAGATATTGCTCTGGAACAGCATTCAAAATCAGCCATTTTGAATACATGTATATATATAACATGATGTATAATGAATATATAAAATTTGAATATAATCAGTCAAAGCATTTAAGAGATATGACTCTAGAAGCCCAATCATTAAAACAAAATGGCCGCCAGTCAGTCATTTTGAATCCAATCTGAATAATAAAATGACGTGCATCAGGAACCCTGAATGTCTAATGTATGTAACCAAGTTTGAACAAAATCCTTCCAGAAATGCTTGATATTTGATGATCTTTCAGCACAAAAATGACCACCATTCGACCATTTTGAATAGGATCGTCAAACCAATATATCTGTCTATCTATGACATGATGTATATTGAATATTTAAAATTTGAACATAATCAGTGAAAGCAAGTCAGAGTGATATGGCACTAGAATCACATTTATTAAAACAAAATGGCCGCCAGTTGGCCATTTTGAATCTTATTTGAAAAACAAAATGATGTGCATCAAGGTCCTATAATGTCTAACGTATATATCAATTTTGAACAAAATTCATCTGTAAACAGCTGAGAAATGCTTGATTTTTAGAATTTTTTAGCACAAAAAGAGCGGCCATCTTGAGCCGGGAAATGTTTGATTTTGATGTTTTTTAGTACAAAAAAATGGCCACCATTCGGCCATCTTGAATCAGATTGTGAAACAAATTGACGTGCATATGTATAATATTATGTATGATGTATGTGTGAAGTTTGATTGTGATTGGTCGAGGCATTTTTAAGATACAGGTCCGGACGGACGCACACACGCACGCACCGAGGCACGGAGGTCAAAACATAAGTCCCCGTTTTCGAACTGCATCTGAACGGGGACTAATTAATAAGGCTGAAAAGTCACTCTCATCATGAAGTCACATCATCTTAGTCAAATTTTAAAATCAAAGTGAAGTGAAGTGTATCAACTACCCATAAAGGTTACTGGCTTCCATTAAGTTTGAAGTAAATCAAACAATACATTTCCAAGGTCTTTTAGTGATGTAAGGTACATATCAAGTCTGTGTTGCCTGTATCTGAGCTGGGTGATGTAAGGTACATATCAAGTCTGTGTTGCCTGTATCTGAGCTGGGTGATGTAAGGTACATATCAAGTCTGTGTTGCCTGTATCTGAGCTGGGTGATGTAAGGTACATATCAAGTCTGTGTTGCCTGTATCTGAGCTGGGTGATGTAAGGTACATATCAAGTCTGTGTTGCCTGTATCTGAGCTGGGTGATGTAAGGTACATATCAAGTCTGTGTTGCCTGTATCTGAGCTGGGTGATGTAAGGTACATATCAAGTCTGTGTTGCCTGTATCTGAGCTGGGTGATGTAAGGTACATATCAAGTCTGTGTTGCCTGTATCTGAGCTGGGTGATGTAAGGTACATATCAAGTCTGTGTTGCCTGTATCTGAGCTGGGTGATGTAAGGTACATATCAAGTCTGTGTTGCCTGTATCTGAGCTGGGTGATGTAAGGTACATATCAAGTCTGTGTTGCCTGTATCTGAGCTGGGTGATGTAAGGTACATATCAAGTCTGTGTTGCCTGTATCTGAGCTGGGTGATGTAAGGTACATATCAAGTCTGTGTTGCCTGTATCTGAGCTGGGTGATGTAAGGTACATATCAAGTCTGTGTTGCCTGTATCTGAGCTGGGTGATGTAAGGTACATATCAAGTCTGTGTTGCCTGTATCTGAGCTGGGTGATGTAAGGTACATATCAAGTCTGTGTTGCCTGTATCTGAGCTGGGTGATGTAAGGTACATATCAAGTCTGTGTTGCCTGTATCTGAGCTGGGTGATGTAAGGTACATATCAAGTCTGTGTTGCCTGTATCTGAGCTGGGTGATGTAAGGTACATATCAAGTCTGTGTTGCCTGTATCTGAGCTGGGTGATGTAAGGTACATATCAAGTCTGTGTTGCCTGTATCTGAGCTGGGTGATGTAAGGTACATATCAAGTCTGTGTTGCCTGTATCTGAGCTGGGTGATGTAAGGTACATATCAAGTCTGTGTTGCCTGTATCTGAGCTGGGTGATGTAAGGTACATATCAAGTCTGTGTTGCCTGTATCTGAGCTGGGTGATGTAAGGTACATATCAAGTCTGTGTTGCCTGTATCTGAGCTGGGTGATGTAAGGTACATATCAAGTCTGTGTTGCCTGTATCTGAGCTGGGTGATGTAAGGTACATATCAAGTCTGTGTTGCCTGTATCTGAGCTGGGTGATGTAAGGTACATATCAAGTCTGTGTTGCCTGTATCTGAGCTGGGTGATGTAAGGTACATATCAAGTCTGTGTTGCCTGTATCTGAGCTGGGTGATGTAAGGTACATATCAAGTCTGTGTTGCCTGTATCTGAGCTGGGTGATGTAAGGTACATATCAAGTCTGTGTTGCCTGTATCTGAGCTGGGTGATGTAAGGTACATATCAAGTCTGTGTTGCCTGTATCTGAGCTGGGTGATGTAAGGTACATATCAAGTCTGTGTTGCCTGTATCTGAGCTGGGTGATGTAAGGTACATATCAAGTCTGTGTTGCCTGTATCTGAGCTGGGTGATGTAAGGTACATATCAAGTCTGTGTTGCCTGTATCTGAGCTGGGTGATGTAAGGTACATATCAAGTCTGTGTTGCCTGTATCTGAGCTGGGTGATGTAAGATACATATCAAGTCTGTGTTGCCTGTATCTGAGCTGGGTGATGTAAGATACATATCAAGTCTGTGTTGCCTGTATCTGAGCTGGGTGATGTAAGATACATATCAAGTCTGTGTTGCCTGTATCTGAGCTGGGTGATGTAAGATACATATCAAGTCTGTGTTGCCTGTATCTGAGCTGGGTGATGTAAGATACATATCAAGTCTGTGTTGCCTGTATCTGAGCTGGGTGATGTAAGATACATATCAAGTCTGTGTTGCCTGTATCTGAGCTGGGTGATGTGAAATCAAAGTAAAATCAAAATCAAAGAATACACTAGTATACTGCATAATTGCCTAATTTACAGAAGTGTTCAGTTAAAGGGCTTTACAATGCTTACCATGTGAACACGGCAAAATTCTCAGTTTGTCCCCATCATCATATTCATCTAAACAGATGGCACACACATCATACTCATCACCTAAAATACAGACATGAAGTGATATTAAAGTAAATCACATGTGTACATTATTCAAGTATATTTGCATAGCTGAAAAGTGACGAATTATTATTCAAATTATGTAATTATTATGCAAAGATTTTAATTATTCATATTTGCATTATCCCAGAGCATATACATGTTTATAGATTCATTGAAATGTGAAACAGACAGACAGACAGACAGACAGACAGACAGACAGACAGACAGACAGACAGACAGACAGAGACAGACAGAGACAGACAGACAGACAGACAGACAGACAGACAGACAGACAGACAGACAGACAGACAGACAGACAGACAGACAAACAAAGCTAACAATACTGATACAACTTTTCTGACAAATTGAATCTTTCATTTTGTGAAAAATTTTGGCAGAAGCCAGAAATAAAAAAAATTATGAACAGTGCTTTGAATTGATGAGTATACTGACCAGAAACAAACCATGCCTTACAAGGTTGTTAACACTTTTAGACACATACCCTTTTTAAATTTCTGAGTTGGTAATTTTTTCAAGTGTTCCCGAGATAACCTCGAACGTCTCAGTCTTCTTCTATCACGTATGAATTTGGCAACCTGTGGAAAATACAAACCTCAGTATAACTCAACATATTTCTATTAAGAGCACAATACATGCCTTGACATTAATACAACAAATCTTCTATTTTAACTTTAAACTAAAGGGAACTAAACATTATGTTGTTGCATAGAGATAACTTACCATAAAAACTACCATCAGAATAAAACAAATGCCCACAATTATTGCAAAAGGTAGTAGATAGTAGTTGAGAGGTATTGAGAACTCAGGAGTCAGGGTTATTATATATCTACAAGGAAAATAAATAAAGTATTGTTATGATTACATTTTATTTGCTCCAGCTCTGTGTTGGGATCACAGTCATAGAGTATGGTCACACTTAGCTCTGTGTTGGGATCACAGTCATAGAGTATGGTCACACTTAGCTCTGTGTTGGGATCACAGTTATAGAGTATGGTCACACTTAGCTCTGTGTTGGGATCACAATCATAGAGTATGGTCACATTTAGCTCTGTGTTGGGATCACAGTCATAGAGTATGGTTACACTTAGCTCTGTGTTGGGATCACAGTCATAGAGTATGGTCACACTTAGCTCTGTGTTGGGATCACAGTCATAGAGTATGGTCACACTTAGCTCTGTGTTGGGATCACAGTCAGAGTATGGTCACACTTAGCTCTGTGTTGGGATCACAGTCATAGAGTATGGTCACACTTAGCTCTGTGTTGGGATCACAGTCAGAGTATAGTCACACTTAGCTCTGTGTTGGGATCACAGTCATAGAGTATGGTCACACTTAGCTCTGTGTTGGGATCAAAGTCATAGAGTATGGTCACACTTAGCTCTGTGTTGGGATCACAGTCATATAGTATAGTCACACTTAGCTCTGTGTTGGGATCACAGTCATAGAGTATAGTCACACTTAGCTCTGTGTTGGGATCACAGTCATAGAGTATGGTCACACTTAGCTCTGTGTTGGGATCACAGTCATAGAGTATGGTCACACTTAGCTCTGTGTTGGGATCACAGTCATAGAGTATGGTCACACTTAGCTCTGTGTTGGGATCACAGTCATAGAGTATGGTCACACTTAGCTCTGTGTTGGGATCACAGTCATGGAGTATGGTCACACTTAGCTCTGTGTTGGGATCACAGTTATAGAGTATAGTCACACTTAGCTCTGTGTTGGGATCACAGTCATATAGTATGGTTACACTTAGCTCTGTGTTGGGATCACAGTCATAGAGTATGGTCACACTTAGCTCTGTGTTGGGATCACAGTCATAGAGTATGGTCACACTTAGCTCTGTGTTGGGATCACAGTCATAGAGTATGGTCACACTTAGCTCTGTGTTGGGATCACAGTCATAGAGTATGGTCACACTTAGCTCTGTGTTGGGATCACAGTCATAGAGTATAGTCACACTTAGCTCTGTGTTGGGAATACAGTTATAGAGTATGGTTACACTTAGCTCTGTGTTGGGATCACAGTCATAGAGTATAGTCACACTTAGCTCTGTGTTGGGATCATAGTCATAGAGTATAGTCACACTTAGCTCTGTGTTGGGATCACAGTCATAGAGTATAGTCACACTTAGCTCTGTGTTGGGATCACAGTCATAGAGTATGGTCACACTTAGCTCTGTGTTGGGATCACAGTCATAGAGTATAGTCACACTTAGCTCTGTGTTGGGATCACAGTCATATAGTATAGTCACACTTAGCTCTGTGTTGGGATCACAGTTATAGAGTATAGTCACACTTAGCTCTGTGTTGAGATCACAGTCATAGAGTATGGTCACACTTAGCTCTGTGTTGGGATCACAGTCATAGAGTATGGTCACACTTAGCTCTGTGTTGGGATCACAGTTATAGAGTATAGTCACACTTAGCTCTGTGTTGGGATCACAGTCATAGAGTATGGTCACACTTAGCTCTGTGTTGGGATCACAGTTATAGAGTATGGTCACACTTAGCTCTGTGTTGGGATACAGTCATAGAGTATAGTCACACTTAGCTCTGTGTTGGGATCACAGTCATATAGTATAGTCACACTTAGCTCTGTGTTGGGAATACAGTCATAGAGTATGGTCACACTTAGCTCTGTGTTGGGATCACAGTCATAGAGTATAGTCACACTTAGCTCTGTGTTGGGAATACAGTCATAGAGTATAGTCACACTTAGCTCTGTGTTGGGATCTCAGTTATAGAGTATAGTCACACTTAGCTCTGTGTTGGGATCACAGTTATAGAGTATAGTCACACTTAGCTCTGTGTTGGGAATACAGTCATAGAGTATGGTCACACTTACATGTAGCTCTGTGTTGGGATCACAGTTATAGAGTATAGTCACACTTAGCTCTGTGTTGGGATCTCAGTTATAGAGTATAGTCACACTTAGCTCTGTGTTGGGATCACAGTTATAGAGTATGGTCACACTTAGCTCTGTGTTGGGATCACAGTCATAGAGTATAGTCACACTTAGCTCTGTGTTGGGATCACAGTCATAGAGTATGGTCACACTTAGCTCTGTGTTGGGATCACAGTTATAGAGTATGGTCACACTTAGCTCTGTGTTGGGATCACAGTCATAGAGTATGGTCACACTTAGCTCTGTGTTGGGATCACAGTCATAGAGTATAGTCACACTTAGCTCTGTGTTGGGATCACAGTCATATAGTATAGTCACACTTAGCTCTGTGTTGGGATCACAGTTATAGAGTATAGTCACACTTAGCTCTGTGTTGGGATCACAGTCATATAGTATGGTCACACTTAGCTCTGTGTTGGGATCACAGTCATAGAGTATGGTCACACTTAGCTCTGTGTTGGGATCACAGTTATAGAGTATAGTCACACTTAGCTCTGTGTTGGGATCACAGTCATAGAGTATGGTCACACTTAGCTCTGTGTTGGGATCACAGTTATAGAGTATGGTCACACTTAGCTCTGTGTTGGGATACAGTCATAGAGTATAGTCACACTTAGCTCTGTGTTGGGATCACAGTCATATAGTATAGTCACACTTAGCTCTGTGTTGGGAATACAGTCATAGAGTATGGTCACACTTAGCTCTGTGTTGGGATCACAGTCATAGAGTATAGTCACACTTAGCTCTGTGTTGGGAATACAGTCATAGAGTATAGTCACACTTAGCTCTGTGTTGGGATCTCAGTTATAGAGTACAGTCACACTTAGCTCTGTGTTGGGATCACAGTCATAGAGTATAGTCACACTTAGCTCTGTGTTGGGGTCACAGTTATAGAGTATGGTTACACTTAGCTCTGTGTTGGGATCACAGTCATAGAGTATAGTCACACTTAGCTCTGTGTTGGGATCATAGTCATAGAGTATAGTCACACTTAGCTCTGTGTTGGGATCACAGTCATATAGTATAGTCACACTTAGCTCTGTGTTGGGAATACAGTCATAGAGTATGGTCACACTTACATGTAGCTCTGTGTTGGGATCACAGTTATAGAGTATAGTCACACTTAGCTCTGTGTTGGGATCTCAGTTATAGAGTATAGTCACACTTAGCTCTGTGTTGGGATCACAGTTATAGAGTATGGTCACACTTAGCTCTGTGTTGGGATCACAGTCATAGAGTATGGTCACACTTAGCTCTGTGTTGGGATCACAGTCATAGAGTATAGTCACACTTAGCTCTGTGTTGGGATCACAGTCATATAGTATAGTCACACTTAGCTCTGTGTTGGGATCACAGTTATAGAGTATAGTCACACTTAGCTCTGTGTTGGGATCACAGTCATAGAGTATGGTCACACTTAGCTCTGTGTTGGGATCACAGTCATAGAGTATGGTCACACTTAGCTCTGTGTTGGGATCACAGTCATAGAGTATGGTCACACTTAGCTCTGTGTTGGGATCACAGTTATAGAGTATGGTCACACTTAGCTCTGTGTTGGGATCACAGTCATAGAGTATAGTCACACTTAGCTCTGTGTTGGGATCACAGTCATATAGTATAGTCACACTTAGCTCTGTGTTGGGAATACAGTCATAGAGTATGGTCACACTTAGCTCTGTGTTGGGATCACAGTCATAGAGTATAGTCACACTTAGCTCTGTGTTGGGAATACAGTCATAGAGTATAGTCACACTTAGCTCTGTGTTGGGATCACAGTTATAGAGTATAGTCACACTTAGCTCTGTGTTGGGATCACAGTTATAGAGTATAGTCACACTTAGCTCTGTGTTGGGAATACAGTCATAGAGTATGGTCACACTTACATGTAGCTCTGTGTTGAGATCACAGTCATAGAGTATAGTCACACTTAGCTCTGTGTTGGGATCACAGTCATAGAGTATGGTCACACTTAGCTCTGTGTTGGGATCACAGTTATAGAGTATGGTCACACTTAGCTCTGTGTTGGGATCACAGTCATAGAGTATGGTCACACTTAGCTCTGTGTTGGGATCACAGTCATAGAGTATAGTCACACTTAGCTCTGTGTTGGGATCACAGTTATAGAGTATGGTCACACTTAGCTCTGTGTTGGGATCACAGTCATAGAGTATGGTCACACTTAGCTCTGTGTTGGGATCACAGTCATAGAGTATAGTCACACTTAGCTCTGTGTTGGGATCACAGTCATATAGTATAGTCACACTTAGCTCTGTGTTGGGATCACAGTTATAGAGTATAGTCACACTTAGCTCTGTGTTGGGATCACAGTCATAGAGTATGGTCACACTTAGCTCTGTGTTGGGATCACAGTCATAGAGTATGGTCACACTTAGCTCTGTGTTGGGATCACAGTCATAGAGTATGGTCACACTTAGCTCTGTGTTGGGATCACAGTTATAGAGTATGGTCACACTTAGCTCTGTGTTGGGATCACAGTCATAGAGTATAGTCACACTTAGCTCTGTGTTGGGATCACAGTCATATAGTATAGTCACACTTAGCTCTGTGTTGGGAATACAGTCATAGAGTATGGTCACACTTAGCTCTGTGTTGGGATCACAGTCATAGAGTATAGTCACACTTAGCTCTGTGTTGGGAATACAGTCATAGAGTATAGTCACACTTAGCTCTGTGTTGGGATCACAGTTATAGAGTATAGTCACACTTAGCTCTGTGTTGGGATCACAGTTATAGAGTATAGTCACACTTAGCTCTGTGTTGGGAATACAGTCATAGAGTATGGTCACACTTACATGTAGCTCTGTGTTGGGATCACAGTCATAGAGTATAGTCACACTTAGCTCTGTGTTGGGATCACAGTCATAGAGTATGGTCACACTTAGCTCTGTGTTGGGATCACAGTCATATAGTATAGTCACACTTAGCTCTGTGTTGGGAATACAGTCATAGAGTATGGTCACACTTAGCTCTGTGTTGGGATCACAGTCATAGAGTATAGTCACACTTAGCTCTGTGTTGGGAATACAGTCATAGAGTATAGTCACACTTAGCTCTGTGTTGGGATCACAGTTATAGAGTATAGTCACACTTAGCTCTGTGTTGGGATCACAGTTATAGAGTATAGTCACACTTAGCTCTGTGTTGGGAATACAGTCATAGAGTATGGTCACACTTACATGTAGCTCTGTGTTGAGATCACAGTCATAGAGTATAGTCACACTTAGCTCTGTGTTGGGATCACAGTCATAGAGTATGGTCACACTTAGCTCTGTGTTGGGATCACAGTTATAGAGTATGGTCACACTTAGCTCTGTGTTGGGATCACAGTCATAGAGTATGGTCACACTTAGCTCTGTGTTGGGATCACAGTCATAGAGTATAGTCACACTTAGCTCTGTGTTGGGATCACAGTTATAGAGTATGGTCACACTTAGCTCTGTGTTGGGATCACAGTCATAGAGTATGGTCACACTTAGCTCTGTGTTGGGATCACAGTCATAGAGTATAGTCACACTTAGCTCTGTGTTGGGATCACAGTCATATAGTATAGTCACACTTAGCTCTGTGTTGGGATCACAGTTATAGAGTATAGTCACACTTAGCTCTGTGTTGGGATCACAGTCATAGAGTATGGTCACACTTAGCTCTGTGTTGGGATCACAGTCATAGAGTATGGTCACACTTAGCTCTGTGTTGGGATCACAGTCATAGAGTATGGTCACACTTAGCTCTGTGTTGGGATCACAGTTATAGAGTATGGTCACACTTAGCTCTGTGTTGGGATCACAGTCATAGAGTATAGTCACACTTAGCTCTGTGTTGGGATCACAGTCATATAGTATAGTCACACTTAGCTCTGTGTTGGGAATACAGTCATAGAGTATGGTCACACTTAGCTCTGTGTTGGGATCACAGTCATAGAGTATAGTCACACTTAGCTCTGTGTTGGGAATACAGTCATAGAGTATAGTCACACTTAGCTCTGTGTTGGGATCACAGTTATAGAGTATAGTCACACTTAGCTCTGTGTTGGGATCACAGTTATAGAGTATAGTCACACTTAGCTCTGTGTTGGGAATACAGTCATAGAGTATGGTCACACTTACATGTAGCTCTGTGTTGGGATCACAGTCATAGAGTATAGTCACACTTAGCTCTGTGTTGGGATCACAGTCATAGAGTATGGTCACACTTAGCTCTGTGTTGGGATCACAGTTATAGAGTATGGTCACACTTAGCTCTGTGTTGGGATCACAGTCATAGAGTATGGTCACACTTAGCTCTGTGTTGGGATCACAGTCATAGAGTATAGTCACACTTAGCTCTGTGTTGGGATCACAGTCATATAGTATAGTCACACTTAGCTCTGTGTTGGGAATACAGTCATAGAGTATAGTCACACTTAGCTCTGTGTTGGGAATACAGTCATAGAGTATGGTCACACTTAGCTCTGTGTTGGGATCACAGTCATAGAGTATGGTCACACTTAGCTCTGTGTTGGGATCTCAGTTATAGAGTATGGTCACACTTAGCTCTGTGTTGGAATCACAGTCATAGAGTATGGTCACACTTAGCTCTGTGTTGGGATCACAGTCATAGAGTATGGTCACACTTAGCTCTGTGTTGGGATCACAGTTATAGAGTATGGTCACACTTAGCTCTGTGTTGGGATCACAGTCATAGAGTATGGTCACACTTAGCTCTGTGTTGGGATCACAGTTATAGAGTATGGTCACACTTAGCTCTGTGTTGGGATCACAGTCATAGAGTATGGTCACACTTAGCTCTGTGTTGGGATCACAGTCATAGAGTATGGTCACACTTAGCTCTGTGTTGGGATCACAGTCATAGAGTATGGTCACACTTAGCTCTGTGTTAGGATCACAGTTATAGAGTATGGTCACACTTAGCTCTGTGTTGGGATCACAGTCATAGAGTATGGTCACACTTAGCTCTGTGTTGGGATCACAGTTATAGAGTATGGTCACACTTAGCTCTGTGTTGGGATCACAGTCATAGAGTATGGTTACACTTAGCTCTGTGTTGGGATCACAGTCATAGAGTATGGTCACACTTAGCTCTGTGTTGGGATCACAGTCATGGAGTATGGTCACACTTTCATTATATTCTACAAACTACAAATATTAAAATTCTAGAAAATAACAGTAGAGAAATATTTGCTTACCCTTTATCGTGTGTATAAAACTTCAAGAGGTCATTTCCAGTAGTCTCACCCACAAATACTGATGGTATTTCAATATCTTTACCATCTGTTAAATGTAATTATATTTTATCTGTATAAGAATTCCATAAATACATTGTTGTGATGCTGCAAGTAATGGTTAGTAGAGCATAATGCACTGTTATTTAAGGCCCCAGAATATGAATACCAGTTTAATACGACAACAAAGAACGGGGAGTGCATATAAATATTTGGGAAATTTTGGGATGAAAATATAATGAATATATCATTATATATATTTTATGTTTGAATTAATTAAATAAAGAATTATCTTTGACCTATAAATTGTGTTGTATTAATTCACGCTATTTTGTTAAACATGGCTGAGTACTAGTATGATGTACGAGGGCTATCTGAGCAGGATTTCCTTCACAAACTGAGGAATTCATAAACTACTTGCCAAAAACGTAACTTGCAAGTTTCACTGAAAATTACTTAGATAGCATTAGCTACAGGCGAGAGAGCAACGACAAGGTAGACAACACATGCAAAGTGAAAATTTTTTGAAGCGAGTCGATGAAGTCAATATCGTTCAAACTTTGTTTACAAACAAACGATTATTGACGATTTTTTGCCATTTTGACATGATTGTATTTTCAATAGATTCCATTATTTTAAATTTATCAAGAAAAACAAAAACCCAACGTTTGAATTTCTTTTTTCTGATGAAATAGCCATTATTTTAAGGCATTTTATGCAAAAGCAAGAAATATCTATCCACAAGAAATCCTGGTCACAATGCATTATTTCAGCTCACACCGATATAAAGTCTGGAGATAAAGTATGGTATTGTAAGTCATCAATTGGTGAAAATAAATTGGCCAACATGATAGGGTGATATTACGGCAAGTTTGTGTACAGTTTATACCAGTCATTGCATTAGGGCAACAGTGTTCACTGTGCTAGATTTTGCATGACACATTATGTAATTCACAACCCATAAAAATGAAGCTCGTGTCAGATGATAATCAAAGAAAGCTTCAGTGTACTGTATAAAAACAAATCTTCAATACACATAAAGCGAAATCATTGAATCATTATTTTGACCATAAACTTGTCTTTGTCATTTATATTAACAGTAAGCACTTCTGCTTATAATAGAGAAAATACAGTATTTAATCAAAGAAGGCTTAGAAAGAACTCCTGTGTGCTGAGAGTATTGGAGACAAGCGACAATGTAACAGACCATCTATGTACCAAGTTTCATTGAAATGTGATTAGAACCAAAAAATGATAATTCATTATGCTAATTATGGAAATAATAGAATTTAACCCAAAACTAATCAGGTTTGCACATTGACCTAGAGCATCTACGTACTAAGTTTCATTGAAATTAAATAATTAGTACTGTAGATATCAGTGTGAAAGCTTAAAATTGATTTAATTATGCAAATAAGGTAATTAATATACAGATTTCAATATAAACTGTACCATACAATTTCCACAGTTCACACACACACACACACACACACACACACACACACACACACACACACACACACACACACACACACACACACACACACACACAAGAAATGAAGCTAGTGTCAGATGATAGAAATGAAACTAGTGTCAGATGATAAAAATGAAGCTAGTGTCAGATGATAAAAATGAAGCTAATGTCAGATGATAGAAATAAAGCTAATGTCAGATGATAGAAATAAAGCTAATGTCAGATGATAGAAATGAAGCTAGTGACAGATGATAAAAATGAAGCTAGTGTCAGATGATAAAAATGAAGCTAATGTCAGATGATAGAAATAAAGCTAATGTCAGATGATAAAAATGAAGCTAGTGTCAGATGATAAAAATGAAGCTAATGTCAGATGATAGAAATAAAGCTAATGTCAGATGATAGAAATAAAGCTAATGTCAGATGATAGAAATGAAGTTAGTGACAGATGATAGAAATGAAGTTAGTGTCAGATGATAGAAATGAAGCTAGTGTCAGATGATAGAAATGAAGCTAGTGTCAGATGATAAAAATGAAGCTAGTGTCAGATGATAGAAATGAAGCTAGTGTCAGATGATAGAAATGAAGCTAGTGTCAGATGATAGAAATAAAGCTAGTGTCAGATGATAGAAATGAAGCTAGTGTCAGATGATAGAAATGAAGCTTGTGACAGATGATAGAAATGAAGCTAATGTCAGATGATAGAAATAAAGCTAGTGTCAGATGATAGAAATAAAGCTAATGTCAGATGATAGAAATGAAGCTAGTGTTAGATGATAGAAATGAAGTTAGTGTCAGAGGATAGAAATGAAGCTAGTGTCAGATGATAGAAATAAAGCTAGTGTCAGATGATAGAAATGAAGCTAGTGTCAGATGATAGAAATGAAGCTTGTGACAGATGATAGAAATGAAGCTAATGTCAGATGATAGAAATAAAGCTAGTGTCAGATGATAGAAATAAAGCTAATGTCAGATGATAGAAATGAAGCTAGTGTCAGATGATAAAAATGAAGCTAGTGTCAGATGATAGAAATGAAGCTAGTGTCAGATGATAGAAATGAAGTTAGTGTCAGAGGATAAAAATGAAGCTAGTGTCAGATGATAGAAATGAAGCTAGTGTCAGATGATAGAAATGAAGCTAGTGTCAGATGATAGAAATGAAGCTAGTGTCAGATGATAGAAATGAAGTTAGTGTCAGAGGATAAAAATGAAGCTAGTGTCAGATGATAGAAATGAAGCTTGTGACAGATGATAGAAATGAAGCTAATGTCAGATGATAGAAATGAAGTTAGTGTCAGATGATGAAAATGAAGCTCGTGTCAGATGATAGAAAGGAAACTAGTGTCAGATGATAAAAATGAAGCTAGTGTCAGATGATAAAAATGAAGCTTGTGACAGATGATAGAAATGAAGCTAATGTCAGATGATAGAAATGAAGTTAGTGTCAGATGATGAAAATGAAGCTCGTGTCAGATGATAGAAAGGAAACTAGTGTCAGATGATAAAAATAAAGCTAGTGTCAGAGGATAGAAATGAAGCTAGTGTCAGATGATAGAAATGAAGCTAATGTCAGATGATAAAAATGAAGCTAGTGTCAGATGATAGAAATGAAGCTAGTGTCAGAGGATAAAAATGAAGCTAGTGTCAGATGATAGAAATGAAGCTAATGTCAGATGATAAAAATGAAGCTAGTGTCAGATGATAGAAATGAAGCTAGTGTCAGAGGATAAAAATGAAGCTAGTGTCAAAGGATAAAAATGAAGCTAGTGTCAGATGATAGAAATGAAGTTAGTGTCAGGTGATAGAAATGAAGTTAGTGTCAGCTGATAAAAATGAAGCTAGTGTCAGATGATAGAAATGAAGCTAATGTCAGATGATAGAAATAAAGCTAGTGTCAGATGATAGATATGAAGCTAATGTCAGATGTTAAAAATTAAGCTAGTGTCAGATGATAGATATGAAGCTAATGTCAGATGTTAAAAATGAAGCTAGTGTCAGATGATAAAAATGAAGCTAATGTCAGATGATAGAAATAAAGCTAGTGTCAGATGATAGATATGAAGCTAATGTCAGATGATAAAAATGAAGCTAGTGTCAGATGATAGAAATGAAGCTAATGTCAGATGATAAAAATGAAGCTAGTGTCAGATGATAGAAATGAAGCTAGTGTCAGATGATAGAAATGAAGCTAGTGTCAGAGGATAAAAATGAAGCTAGTGTCAAAGGATAAAAATGAAGCTAGTGTCAGATGATAGAAATGAAGTTAGTGTCAGCTGATAAAAATGAAGCTAGTGTCAGATGATAGAAATGAAGCTAATGTCAGATGATAGAAATAAAGCTAGTGTCAGATGATAGATATGAAGCTAATGTCAGATGTTAAAAATGAAGCTAGTGTCAGATGATAAAAATGAAGCTAATGTCAGATGATAGAAATAAAGCTAGTGTCAGATGATAGATATGAAGCTAATGTCAGATGTTAAAAATGAAGCTAGTGTCAGATGATAAAAATGAAGCTAGTGTCAGATGATAGAAATGAAGCTAATGTCAGATGATAGAAATGAAGTTAGTGTCAGATGATAAAAATGAAGCTAGTGTCAGATGATAGAAATGAAGCTAGTGTCAGATGATAGAAATAAAGCTAGTGTCAGACGATAAAAATGAAGTTAGTGTCAGATGATAAAAATGAAGCTAGTGTCAGATGATAAAAATGAAGCTAGTGTCAGATGATAGAAATGAAGCTAATGTCAGATGATAGAAATGAAGCTAGTGTCAGATGATAGAAATGAAGTTAGTGTCAGATGATAAAAATGAAGCTAGTGTCAGATGATAAAAATGAAGCTAGTGTCAGATGATAAAAATGAAGTTAGTGTCAGATGATAAAAATGAAGCTAATGTCAGATGATAAAAATGAAGCTAGTGTCAGATGATAGAAATGAAGCTAATGTCAGATGATAGAAATTAAGCTAGTGTCAGATGATAGAAATGAAGCTAATGTCAGATGATAGAAATAAAGCTAGTGTCAGATGATAAAAATGAAGCTAGTGTCAGATGATAAAAATGAAGCTAGTGTCAGATGATAAAAATGAAGCTAGTGTCAGATGATAGAAATGAAGCTAATGTCAGATGATAGAAATAAAGCTAGTGTCAGATGATAAAAATGAAGCTAGTGTCAGATGATAGAAATGAAGCTAATGTCAGATGATAGAAATAAAGCTAGTGTCAGATGATAAAAATGAAACTAGTGTCAGATGATAAAAATGAAGCTAGTGTCAGATGATAAAAATGAAGCTAGTGTCAGATGATAAAAATGAAGTTAGTGTCAGATAATAGAAATGAAGCTAATGTCAGATGATAGAAATGAAGCTAGTGTCAGAGGATAGAAATGAAGTTAGTGTCAGATGGTAGAAATGAAGTTAGTGTCAGATGATAAAAATGAAGCTAGTGTCAGATGATAAAAATGAAGTTAGTGTCAGATGATAAAAATGAAGCTAGTGTCAGATGATAGAAATGAAGCTAATGTCAGATGATAGAAATAAAGCTAGTGTCATGATAAAAAATGAAGCTAGCATCAGATGATAAAAATGAAGATTCTGTCAGATGATAAAAATGAAGCTAGTGTAAGATGATAGAAATGAAGCTAATGTCAGATGATAAAAATGAAGCTAATGTCAGATGATAAAAATGAAGCTAGTGTCAGATGATAGAAATGAAGCTAGTGTCAGATGATAGAAATGAAGCTAGTGTCAGATGACAGAAATGAAGTTAGTGTCATGATAAAAATGAAGCTAGCATCAGATGATAAAAATGAAGATTCTGTCAGATGATAAAAATGAAGCTAGTGTTAGATGATAGAAATAAAGCTAGTGTTAGATGATAGAAATAAAGCTAGTGTCAGATGATAAAAATGAAGCTAGTGTCAGATGATAAAAATGAAGCTAGTGTCAGATGATAAAAATGAAGCTAATGTCAGATGATAGAAATAAAGCTAATGTCAGATGATAGAAATGAAGCTAGTGTCAGATGATAAAAATGAAGCTAGTGTCAGATGATAGAAATGAAGTTAGTGTCAGATGATAGAAATGAAGCTAGTGTCAGATGATAAAAATGAAGCTAATGTCAGATGATAGAAATGAAGTTAGTGTCAGATGATAGAAATGAAGCTAGTGTCAGATGATAGAAATGAAGCTAATGTCAGATGATAGAAATGAAGTTAGTGTCAGATGATGAAAATGAAGCTCGTGTCAGATGATAGAAATGAAACTAGTGTCAGATGATAAAAATGAAGCTAGTGTCAGATGATAGAAATGAAGTTAGTGTCAGATGATGAAAATGAAGCTCGTGTCAGATGATAGAAATGAAACTAGTGTCAGATGATAAAAATGAAGCTAGTGTCAGATGATAGAAATGAAGCTCGTGTCAGATGATAGAAATGAAACTAGTGTCAGATGATAGAAATGAAGCTAATGTCAGATGATAGAAATGAAGCTAGTGTCAGATGATAGAAATGAAGCTAGTGTCAGAGGATAAAAATGAAGCTAGTGTCAGAGGATAAAAATGAAGCTAGTGTCAGATGATAGAAATGAAGTTAGTGTCAGCTGATAAAAATGAAGCTAGTGTCAGATGATAGAAATGAAGCTAGTGTCAGATGATAGAAATAAAGCTAGTGTCAGATGATAAAAATGAAGTTAGTGTCAGATGATAAAAATGAAGCTAGTGTCAGATGATAAAAATGAAGCTAGTGTCAGATGATAGAAATGAAGCTAGTGTCAGATGATAAAAATGAAGTTAGTGTCAGATGATAAAAATGAAGCTAGTGTCAGATGATAAAAATGAAGCTAGTGTCAGATGATAGAAATGAAGCTAATGTCAGATGATAGAAATAAAGGTAGTGTCAGATGATAATCAAAGAAAGCTTAGAAAGAACTCCCATGTGCTGAGAGTATTGGAGACACATTAAATATAATTCGAAATTACTTAGCTGAAAACTAATTATGCAAATCAGAAAATTAATATGACCAGATTTGAGTGTAAAACTAATGAGGTCTGCGCAATGTAACAGAAAATCTATGTCTCCAAGTTTAATTGAAATGTGATTAGAACCAACAAATTATGAATTATTATGCTTATTAGGGAATTAATATGAACAGATTTTTACCCCAAACTAATTAGGTTTGTACATTGTCCTAGAGCATCTTTGTACTAAGTTTCATTGAAATGGAATAATTAGTACCGTGAAAACTCCAAAATTTCGACCCCTCTAAAAATTCGATCGCCTATTTATTTGCCGGGTTTCGGTGTTTTGTTTACCTCCGAATTTTCGACTCCACTAAAAATTGCCGACTCATTCTTATTCGAAAATTGCGACCAGTTTTAGTTTTCCCCCAAACGAAAAAAAAAACGATGTGAGCGTTCAAACAGGACCTTCCTCGAAGGCATGAATCCGGGTTTCTGATTGACTGAGAGATTTTTATTTTATTGGTAACGAAAATATATTCTAAATAAACGAAGTTTCAAATAAAAACGAACACAAAAATCTCGGCATGCTGCGTTTCTGAATTGTTGATTATTACTGTACTCAGTAGTGATTATAATAATGTACACAAAATAAATTTGTTGAATGGTTATGAAATACAAATAAAAGTCAACTTAGTTTCATCGTAAGCAAATGATTCCGGTCTCGTATAAACGTTTGATGCTGTAGGATATCCGCCATGTTCTCTTAGGTCAAATAGGTCAAATCGCTAATTAACCAATCAAAAAGCTGGATGATGCCAACGTGTTCAAATTACCATAGCTTATTTAAATATGTTAATGTTATTGAACGCAATGCGGAAGAGATTGATGTTGTAGTACGATATTTTGGCTTGGATTTTGATGCGAAAACGGCATGATTTTTTTTAAATAAAAAAATTAGTTGTTTTTAAAAAATAAACTGGTCATCTGAAGAATAATTTAACATTGTTCACAGTGATAACAGCTCATTCTCGAAAGGAAGCTTACCCGCTCACGCTAGTCACGATAAAAATCATACACGTGTACTCTTGAATAGACAGACGTCAATGACTACGGTAAAACTTAGACTCTATTTTAGCCGGCAGGATTGATTGAAATGTCCGAAAAATTACGCCAAAATACACCTTAAAAGTCCCATTTTATTTTCTTAAATCCCATTTTATTTATCCAAGGGTGAATTTACGGCAGAATTTGGTCCCTCAAATAAGGGACACGTGAGCTTTGATTCTAACTGGATACATTGCACTGGGTCGGGGAGATAGTTTGCTAAACTTCCATGTATCTTTTGTCCAATGGGTACCTGTACTTCGAACATTCGCAAGTTTTCCTAGGTAGTGCGAGACAGCTTTGTCTTTTGACCTATTAGTTTTGTGCTGACCTCTTCTCCGCGTCTTGATGTTTTGTTTTGCTTGTCATAATACTGATTGATGACTTTGTTTAGATTTTGAGTTACAACTCGGCCACGACCTTTGCTTTTACCGTGAAACATGAGGAAGTTTACGTCAATTGACGGACATTGCATTTTTTAAAAACTAATGAAGCACACTGTCTATCATCCCCATTTTTTCATTTGCTGATTTCTATTCTGAAAAATTCGACCGTCCGAAAATGCACCTTAATTTTGACTCTAAAAACACGTCACATTTCTAACACCAATTATTTAAAACCGGTCGAAATTTTGGAATTTTTACGGTACTTTAGATATCAGTGTGAAAGCTTAAAATTGGTTAATTATGCAAATTAGGTAATTAATATGTACAGATTTTAACCCACAATTATTCAGGTCTGTCTATTGTCCTACAGCATCCATGTACATTCATTGATATGTGATGTATAGTACCTGAGATATCAGTGTGAAAGTTGGTTAATTATGCAAATTAGGTGATTAATATGCACAAATATTTACCGGAAACTAATTGGGTCTGCATAATTCTAGATTCATTGAAATGTGATGATTAGTACTTTAGATATCAGTAGAAAAGCTGAAAATTAATTATGCAAATTAGGTAATTAATATGCACAATTATTTACCCTAAAACTAATCAGGTCTCTGCATAGTCCTAAAGGATCTATGTACCAAGTTTCATTGAAATGCGATGATTAGTACTTGAGATACCCGTGGAAAAGCTGAAAATTAACTAATTATGCAAATTAGGTGATTAATATGCACAAATATTTATCGAAAACAATCAATCTCTGCATAGTCCTTGAGTATGTAAGTACCATGTTTCATTGAAATGTAATGCTAACTACTTATATCAAATGCTGAAAATTAATTAATTATGCAAATTAGGTAATTAATATGTACTGATATTACTATAAAAACTATCAGGTCTGTGCAGTGTCGTATGACATCTATGTACCAAGTTTCATTGAAATGTGATGATTAGTACTTGAGATATCAGTGGAAAAACCGAAAATTGACTAATCATTATGCAAATTAGGTAATTAGTATCCACGGATTATTACCAAAAACTAATCAAAACCTAGCATTAGTTCAGAGCATCTATGTACCAAGTTTCATCAAAATCCAATGAGTGGTTCTTCAGGTTCAGAGGAACAGCCATGGAACAGCTAAAAATTAGCTACCTTTAAAGTCCTAATATAAACCGCATACGTAATAGTAACCGCACCCCCAATTCCGGCTTCAGGGTTGAAGAGTTCTTAACAAAAATTGAAAACTTGAAAAGTACCTATTACTAACCGCACCTCCAATTCAACAAGACCGTGACTGACTTCATTGTTTCAACCAGATGGTCCAAAACGACATTGTTCCTAAACCTATTCATTTGTTTCGACAACGTGCCTAAAAATATTCACACCTATTTATTGTTCAGCGGTGATAGGATGTCAGACACGCAATGAAACTGCTTTTGTTCTGGCGGCAACCTCTGTCAATACTCTTTCTGAATACGTCTGTGTTTCGTAAGTTTTCGACAATGAGCTGTTATCACCGTAAAAGTGTTAAATTCTTCTTCAATGCTCAGTTTATCTTTCGAAAACAAATAATTTCTTGATTTACAAAAAAAATCATGTCGTTTTCCCATGGAAATCAAAGCCAAGACATCGCACTACATTATCGGTAAATCTCTTCTGTGTTCACCCTGAGGTTGCTGAACTTTCATTAACATATTTAAATGAGCTATGTAATTTAGACACGTGGGCACCATCCAGCATTTTGATTGGTTAATTAGCGACATGACCTATTTGGTCAATAAAACGTCACGTGTGCATTCAAAAACATGGCCGATATCGTATTGACCGTTTACATGTGACTGAAATCATTCGTTTACGGCGAAACTACTTGCATTTCATAACAATTCAACGGATTTATTTTTCGTGCGTTATTGTAATAATCACTAATGAATAATAATTGCCAATTTAAACACTTCGAAAACAAGTAAGTTATTCACTTGTGAACCACAGCATGGCCGGATTGCGCTACCGTTCTGTTATCATTTGCTACTAAGCAGTGCATTCGTGTTTGTTTTTACTTGAAACTTCTGTTAGAATATACTTTTCGTTAACAAGAAAATTAAAAAAAAAATTATTACATTAAATATAGTGAGTATTTTTTTATCATGTGTACAGTTTTTTTGATTGACTGTACTGTAACATTTTGTAACGCCTATTTTAGAACCAAAGTAAAGCCTCTCACTCTTCCCTGACACCTATTCAAGAGATTGTACGGTGTATTGTTTGTTTTGTGCAAGTGTTGTGGGCAAAAAATGACTACACCCATTTAGCGATTGCAATATGTACGTAATAGAAACCGCACCCCGAACTTGAGCTTTTGATCTCAATTTTTAAATTGATACATTGTAATATAAACCGCGGTTTATATTAGGACTTTAACGGTAATTATCATGCAAATTAAGTAATTATTAAACATGGATTTCAACCAAAACCTAATTTAAATCTGAGCATTAGCCCAGAGCATCTATGCACCAAGTTTCATTAAAAACCACTATATGATTCTTGAGATGTTAGTGGAACGGACAGCGACACACACACACACACACACACACACACACACACACACACACACACACATAGACAGGCTAACTGCACACAGGAGTCAAAAATGAAGCTCGTGTCAGATGATACACTAATGGAATGTCTGGCATCCTGTTCCAAAGTTTGGGTTATAAAACCAAACCCAGTGTTTTGGTCAGGGTTGAGATTGATCAAAAATTAAATGTTACTGGTGACGCCGTTGCCAGATAAAACATGATCATGATCAACTCTGATAGAATATGGCATTGCAATATGGCACTCACATCCAAAGTGTAACATCAAAATTATTTCAGTTGCACCAAAACAAATAGCCCAGGCATGTACAAATGCAAATTGTACAACTGCAATATAAGACTACTCACGTTTATTTGGGTTCATAGGGAATATATTATCTGCACCCACATTATAGACTATGGCAGCTTTAAACCCACTCTTCTGAGCATTCAACACCTGTAAAAACAAATAGTGGTAAGAGTACATGTAAGTATGTACAAGCAGTAAAAACAATTCCTACAAATCTTATCCCATAGTTTTGTACAATGCAATAGAATATTGTTAACTGTTGACTAGCACTTCAGTAACAACAAATTAAGTTTCTAGTATTGGATTTGATCTCTCGATCTTCCACTTGCAAAGCAAAGGTCACTACACTATGAAGTTTCCCAATAGACACAATATACCCCGGTACACTTTGAAAAATAGCTTTCAATAATCACCAAAAATACAATTTTTGTAAGATCGTTTCAAGCCAACTATATATTAACCATACAAGTACAATGTAAGTTTTATAGCGATCGAGTTATTGTGCCCACAAGAAAAGTTTGCAATGACAACATCGCCAACAAGGAAACATGACAGACATTTTGCCAATACTATGACTTTGCTTTCATTTTATTAGGGCAAAGAAAAAACACATTTATTTTTGAAATAAATTAGAAGCTGTTATAAAAACATGTGCTGGTAACCAAGGTCTGTGCACGGGTGAAAGTTAACAGCAAAACTGGATTCTTCCTCTTGCTTTTGACCATAAATATAGATTTCATCACAATGGCATTCCAAAGCTGACAACATGCCAGTGCCAAATTAAACTTCTGAAAGAATTTTACAAAAGCAAAAGTTTCATAGGGATTTTCTGGAGTTCTCTGGATCTAAATATTACTGACATATTTTCATCAACTTTACGGTATGTAGACTTCTAACTTTAGTTTATGACTCATTTAATTGGTATGACATCATAAATTCAGTCTTACTATAACAGGATTTTAATTGACATACCTTTATATCAAAGTCACACTGTGAGCGTCTTATGAGAGCAAAATATGTACTCATGTTGTCTGGTGGAGGTGCAATTGGTGAACAAGAATCAATGGGATCAGCTACCACGAGTAGCCCCTGTAACATACAATAATATCAACATTTTACACTTTCTATGGATAACATTACATTTCTAAAACAGCTGACTAGCAGTCTGTTGATTGACATTATTAACAGTAAATGATGAGTTCATCAAATAATTTCCAGATCTCATGCTTAGCCAACTGTACAAAGTACATGTATAAGTATAACTAATACTTTGATTTTAATATTTGATTACAACAACAACTAGTAGCTTCACAGTGAGTGGCTTTCGCAATAAGTGGGTTTCGTATCTAGTGGGTTTCGCCTGGAGTAGGGCTTTGTCTCAGTAACTGGCCCTTTCATCCTTGTTGAGAATTATGTTTTATGTTTCTTTAACAACTGGCACTATTCTGGGAATACCATCCTAGCAGGAGTTCCAAAATAAGACCCATGCTTTGATAATGCCTCTATAGTTTCAAAGACCAATAAACATTACCATTATGATCTTATTGGTGTTGCAAAGGATAGTTGAATATTGTTTATTGAAATTAACAAGACATGAAATGTCACAGTCCCCGTTATTTGATTATAAAGTAGTACAAGGAACATCTGCAAACAGGTGAATAAATATGTACTCTTTGTGGTTACAACTCATCATAAAGTGATTTCCCATAATCTAGTTTTGTACTGACAACTACAAACTTTCACTGACCCATGTTCAGAATCTCAGAGTACACAAGTGCAACAAAACTATTTGTCATACATGTATACTTGCTCAAGAAACTGCATTCATAAATCTGAGTGAACCTTGACTTCTTGTTTCAACATCACCACTGGGCATCTGAATCATTCTTATGTTGTCAAATACAATTTGTTATTAACACAGTAAGGTTTATTATTTAAAATGTATTCATTCACATAGAACAACATCTGTTAATTTAAACAATTGTAAAAGCTATGTTTTCAGATCAAGTAAAGGATGGTCAGCTCATAACCTTCAATGGAGAAGTAGCAATAATTGTTTCAATAAAGTCCCTGACACTCCATGTTGTAGGAACCCAGAAAAAATTGCCTTGCGAAATTGAAGCAGTTCACAGCACCGCTGTAAAAAAAAAATAGTTTAAAATGAGTATAGTCAAAGATATACACATGCGGGTTCATAAGACATATGTACCAATCTGAGTGGTTCTAGAGATTAGTATCACAAGATTTTACTCTCTGTGATTCAATATCAGCCCTATGTATAACGCTGTGTTGATCAGGCGAACTACATGTATTTGACAATGGCCCTACAGGTATCGCTATGCAATCACAGTATTTTGTATTCTTCTAGCATTTCGACCATGGAAAAATATTTGTTTTTGAAAGTGGTCGAATTATTAGAAGAAAAACAGAAGCTATTTTTTTTAGTATAAATTCTAGTAACTGAAATGCAGGATTGAAAAAGAACAAGACAATACGCAAGATTGATAAACTTTCAGCGAGCACTCGTGAAATTTCAGATCATTGGTACCATGTTTTTGGATACATTCAATGACCTGATACATAAAACCACTATTTTTATTGCTCAATCACTTTACCCTGTATGGCACAAGATCGCAAGCTTCTATCATAAAATTGGATTATTTATTTGATGCAACGAAACATGCATTCACAGTTTTCCATTTCAACCACCATCATCACTTAGTAAGCTGTGATCACGCATTGGGATACTGACTGTGCACAAATGTGCAGTGTAGTGCCATCAGAAGACCGATTGTTTGAGAATATTTTGCACCATTACGCCATTTCAAATATTATATTAATTCACAGACAACAAAATAAAGATTTTCAATAACATACAAATTTTTCCAAAGTTGATGATTGTATGGCAATTACATGGCTTTGCCAGTTTTACTTTGGAAGAAGTTGGAAACAGATAACAGGAAGGGGCTACATGGCTACATCTTTTTTTTTTTGAATTTTAATCAAGCATGATTTTTTAATTTTTTTTTTACAACAGAAACAAAAACAATAAATGTGTAGGTAGGCATTTTAACAATTGCACAATTAATATTCGATGAAAACGTCATTACTGATATAAATCATAATTCTGTTCAAACAATGAAATACATAATAACATGTACTTACATGTATAAATTTGAATAAGGTTCAACAGCCTTTTCATTTAGTGCCAGTTTATACACCATAAAACCTCTGGTTTAGGTGTCACACTCAGAGAAGAGTGAAAGGCCTTTGGTTCATAGGCATCGCGAAATGTTGGAATTGAATACCCCCAAAAAATTCACATACTGTAACATGCACTATTTTTTATATAATCTTGTTGATAACGAAAAGTAAAGTATGTTCTAAAAGAAGTTTCGAATAAATACAAACACGAATACATTGCTTAGTGGTTAGTACCGGTAGCAAATGATCACGGTAGCACAATCTGGTCATTCTGTGTTTTGCAAGTGAATAACTTATTTGTTTTCGAAGTATTGCAATTGTTGATTATTATTCAGTAATGATTATAATAACGCACAAAAATTTAATTCCTTGAATTTTTATGAATTGGAAATAATATTCAACTTAGTTTCATCGTAAACAAATGATTTCGGTCGAATGTAAATGGTCGATGCGATACGATATCCGCAATGTTTCCATTTACACGTGGCTCATTTAAATATGTTAATGACGGTTCAGTGACCTTGTGGTAAACGCAATGCGGTAGTAGATTTACCGATGTTCTGGCAAGATCTTTATGCTTTGATTTTGACGGGGAAAACGGCATGATATTTTCTTTTAATCAAAAAATTAGTTGTTTTCAAAAAATAAACATTCAAAGAATAATTTAACATTATTCACAGAAATAACAGCTCATTGTGGAAACGAAGCTTACCCATTCAGGCTATTCACAATAAACATGATACTCCTGGATACATGTAGGTGTCAATGACTAATGTAAAATATAAATTAGACTCTTTTAGGCATCAGGAGTGAATGAAATATCAAAAATATTAAAAAAAACTTAAAAAAATGCCAAAAAAAACGCCAAGCGATTTCATGGTCCGTTGCAGACTACTCAACAGACCGTTCATACACGTGTTGTCACTGTACATCGGCCATGTTGAACCACATGAGATCGGCAAAATATTCAAATACAACAGTTTAATGCTCACAACATAAAAAATAAGAATATAATCATAGGCAACCTACTATTATATATTGAATAAGTTGATCGACACAGGGACATTTTCACCCCACCCCCCAAACCCACCCACCCCCCCCGAGTGGTGGATATTTCGGAAATCGCGACACAAGCAAAAGACCATATAACGGTTTACTTGAAAACTATGTCCCCATGAATTAATCCTTCGTGTACAATAATTTGACAGGGTATACAACTTACAAACTAGTTTCGTAGCTGGCAACCATTATAATATTCACATCCGCGTTTCACGGAATGTACACCAATCGTACCCCAATATACATTCAATTTTGCTGAAACCGGAGAACTTACCTTTGCAAACACGTCTCTTATGTCGCCTTCTTGAAGTTCTTGAAATCAAATAAGGTTACTAGTTCTTCTAGTAACGAGTGAATGAGACCACTGAGCGGAACAGAATACATGTATAAACAGTACTATAATAAATTGCAGGCAATGGAGAAATCACGTGCCGTAATAACAGCAGCCTTACTCACAGATCTAATCTACTGTAAAATATTTTATTTCAGCTGGATTATCATTCGCTGAAAAGACTTTTTCTGACTGTTTTGTATTTTCATTGATTTTTGACAAGTTGACTGTAAAATATAAAAAAAAGGGTATATTCACTGGATTTTATTTTAACTGAAACATTCCTTCAGCGAAAAAAGCAATAAAATGTTGCAAGTGAAAATAAAGTATTTTACAGTAATTAATTTATTCTGAGCATGCGCAGACGTTCTGTCAATGTTGCCGGGAGAGGCAATTTTTGATGAAAATCGTGAAAAAGACCCACTTGGGATTTTCAGATCTGGAAAAAAAATTATGTGCATACTCAGAAGACACTTGTTCAACCTGCCAAGTTTAACTGATACCTGCTGTAGAATTTCTGAGAAAATGTTGGAGACAGAAAATGGAATGTGGAATATGGAAAACGGACATTTGACAAAACCTGAATTATAAAGTCTCCTTTTCAGGCTGCGCCTGAACGGGGACTAATAATTCCCATGATCGTTTTCCAATATAGATAAATTGTAGTACGTAACAAACTGCATAACTCAGTCTCATCAATGAAATAAAGGAATGTATATATATATATTTACATTATTACTAATGCATTGCAATACAACTAATTCAAATTGAAAGAAATTGCAACATAAAATATTTCATCAGTAATACTTCTCAAAGGCGTATTTCACGGTCAGTGTTATTTACAAAATATTCGTTTATAGGTTTATAAACTTGCTTGGCATATGTGTACATATTTCATTATTATTTATTAAAATATTAATTATTTCATATTTTTATATAACCTGTACAAAAGATATCAATATTTTTCCTTGCTAGAATGATGTGTAACTTCATACGGAAATCCTGATGAAGTTCACAACTGGCGATTTAGCAATATATGGATTGTCAAATTCCTGTGAATTTTAGGTTTATGCGCTGCAAATTACAGAACACATACCTACATGTAAGCGGCTGTCCCCCAGCAAATAATTAAGCCAAGGTGGTTTCGATATTGAAATCAGGAAACTCTCTATTTTTACACAATCTGAGAAGTTTGAATTACTAAATGAAGTACAGGACGATGAAGCTGAAATATCCAAGAACCAACACATACCAAAAATCTCAAAAGTGAATATTCCAGTGTAACCGGACCGGAAGTGCATAAAAGTAATCAATATTTTTCCTTGCTAGAATGATGTGTAACTTCATACGGGAATCCTGATAAAGTTCACAACTGGCGATTTAGCAATATTAGGGATTGTAAACGGTTGCGGTTTTTAATAAGAAGTCGAAAATATCACTTTTTACCAAAAATTACAAAAATATTCACTAAAATTAGAGAATTAAAGATATCATCACAAAATGAACAAATCTGAGAGATGTCCACATGTAGTACCTATATATGTAATGTCAAAGCAATTACACTTGCGGTTTTCAACAAGAAGTCAAAAATATCACTTTTTACCAAAAATTACATAAATATTCATCAAAATTAGAGAATTGAAGATACCATCATGAAATGAACAAATCTAAGAGAGGTCTACCCCAGGTACATATACACCAAGTATCAAAGAAATCAGGCTTGTAGTTTTCAAGAAGACGTCGAAAAAGTAAAACATTGACATGGACGTCGCCGGACGCCGATGGACGACGGACGCAGACGGACAATAACTCATATGATAAGCTCCACTCGACAAAGTCGACAGCGGATCTAAAAATATTTCTGCAGACAAAATTAGGTGGCCTAATTGATAGAGGAGTCGAGTTGTTAGAAGGATTACGATATACAATATCAAAGACTTAGAAATTGGACAAGAAGTCGAAAATATAATTTTTTACCAAAAATGCCAAAATTATTCATCATAATTAGCGAATTGAAGATATTGTCACAAAATCAACAAATCTGACAGAGGTCCACCTGATACACCTACATATACAATATCAAAGCAATTGGACAAGCAGTTTTCAAGGATAAGTCGAAAATATAATTTTACCAAAGAGGTAAGCGGTAAATTACCAGTCAGGCACAGTGACCTGATAACTTAACTAGGTCATTGACTCTTATAGTAGCTCCAAATCTTTCTAGGTCAGGCTTTAAATATATGTAGGTGTGCCTTTGAAACTGATTTATATCTAAATTTAAAGCTACTTTAATTTAAAGGTAATTTAATCTCATTAATACATTTTAAACAAAAATGTTGTTCTGATATTTGAGTAGCACAATGTAAAAACAACGCAATCAACAGTACTGAAGTTTATAATACCACTAGAAATGTCTTATAAAAACAAAAAAATTAATTTGGTTTGGAGTCTGATTTAATGCAATATATCCAACATAAATCCGATTATTTGAGATTAGAAATCAATATGCTCTGGATGCAAAAGTGTTCTTCATGAATTGGCAGACAGAATGCACTACATTAATCTTCATCAACATGCTAAGTTTCATAGATATCTAAAAAACTTCTGGGAAACACAGACAAAGAACGGGGTCCTAGTTTCAACCAGAAACGACAACTAAAAGTTGTGACAGTTGAGTACAATATTTAGTGACTCACCGATAACCCTGATGGTGGCAGAGCAAACCCAAAGTTAGATGGCATATCTGCATAAACTTTGGTCTTATTTAAAGGTGATATCTGAAAAACAAGAAAAAACAAGTAATTGTATAACATGACCTACATGTTTTATTTTATTTGCAACGAAAGTATGCTCTAACAAGCAGCCTGTCGGCTGAGATAGCTCCGCTGTTAGCAATGCACATTGCAATTAAAGAACAGAAGATATCATTAGAAAATGAACAATATGTACAGTATCAAAGCAATGACTCTTGCTGTTTTTAACAGGAATTCAAAAATATCACTTTTCACCAAAAATAATCATCAAAATTAGATAATTAAAGATATCACCACGAAATTAACAAATCTGTAAGAGGCCCACATGTAGTACCTATATATGTAATATTAAAGCAATCAGACTTGCGGTTTTTAACAAAAACTTGAAAATATCACTTTTTACCAAAAATGACAAAAATATTCACCAAAATTAGAGATTTAAAGATATCATTACAAAATGAACAAACTGAGAGAGGTCCACATGTAGTACCTATATATGTAATATCAAAGCAATTGGACTTGCGTTTTTTTACAAGAAGTCGAAAATATCACTTTTACCAAAAATGACAAAAATATTCACCAAACATTCAAGATTTTGACAAATCTGAGAAAGAACCATCCAAGGTACTTGCATACCAAATTTGACAACATTCTGACTTGTGGTTTCGAAGAAGAAGTTGAAATTGTAAAGTTGACGACGACGACAATCAGTAATATGAACAGCTCCGCTGAGAATTGAAGATATCATCATGAAATGAAGAAACCTAAGAGAAATCTACCCAAGGTACATATACACCAAGTATCAAAACATTCAGGCTTGTAGTTTTCAAGTAGAAGTCGAAAAAGTAAAACATTGACACGAACGACGACGACCAACAACAACGGACAATCACTCGTAAGATAAGCTCCGCTCGACAAAGTCGACAGCGGAGCTAAAAACATTTCAAATAAAAATGAACCCAACTGCATTGCTTAGTAGCAAATGATCGCGGTAGCGCAATCTGGTCATGCTGGGTTTCACAATTGTTGATTATTAACTAGTAATGATTATAATAACGTGCAAAAATAAATTTGTTGAATTTTTATGAAATGCATATAAATTTCAACTTATTTCATTGTAAGCGAATGATTTCGATCACATTTTCAGCGCTCTATGCTGTAGAAATGAATATCGGCCATGTTTTGACCTGGGATGGTGTTCTTTGACCTGACAGGTAAAATCGATAATTAACCAATGAAAAATTAGTTTTTTCAAAAGATAAACTAAGCATTTGAAGAATAATTTAACATTGTTTACAGCGATAATAGCTCATTGTCGAAACGAAGCTTACCCATTCACGCTAGTCGCAATAAACATCAATACTCTTGAATAGGCGTCAATGACTACGTCACAACTTTTTAGGCATCAGAAAAGATTAAAATAACACCTTAAAAAACTACGGAAAAACCCAAACTGCCGTTTAACGGCCCTGGGTGAAAATACGGCAGAATCCGATAGTTCAAAAAATTTCAAAAAAATTCAAAACTCACTAACACTTTTCCGGTCAGGGGAGTTTCAGGCTATCAGGTTAAGTCGGTGAAAAACGGTCATGATTCAATGCACTCCAGTAGCCAGCATCTGTGCATGCTATCCTGCCAGACATTTTTGCAAAAATAGGCCATAGTTAACAGACTGTATCGACCTCAGTTTTCACATTTTTTTGCAATCTGTTCAGATACACACTTCATTACCACCATGGACAACAATTTCTCGTATAAAAAAATCACCGTTTTATTTCAATACGCATTTTTTACTGTCATTAAGTAACGATGGTTTGCCCTTTGTACAGTCTCAATAAACACGTGTTAAACATTGAAATAAATATTGCTTAATTGAAAACACATTACAAGCAAGTACATGAATGCAAGTTCAAAGTAAGAAGAAAAAAAATGTATGGGGATATTTGGGACATGTATGGAGGGAAAACCTGTTTGACATACTCGACCTGTCAGCGTACATTTCAAATTGCAATGTATATTCAATGACTTGAACTACAATGTACTTTCCATGACTTGACTGATGTTATATTCAAGCTCTAAAGTATATTAACCAACTTGATTGTACGAGTAAACCCACAATTACAAAGTATATTTAACGACTCAAACTGAAACTAAAACGAACGAGAATGTAACTGCAGCGACTTGATCAGGGTTACCTTCACACGGCAACGTATATTCACCGACATGACCCGATTAACTAACTGAATATTTCAACGTACATTTAATGACTCGAAATAAAACGACTAGCGAGAACATAACTGCATGGACTTGCCGTGTATATATACTCGTGCAGAAATGTATATCCACCGACTAGACCCGATAAACTATCCCAACATTAAAACATATAAATACCAAGTGAGCATGAAACTAAATTAACGATAACATATTTTCACCAACTCAAACTATTGTACAATCCGTGACGCTGTAATAAGTCCTAAATTTATTTGTTGTACGCCTTTTTTAGTCGACCACCCCGGCGGGCTGCTCCCATGCGTTTGCCTGATGTCGAGGGTTGCTCTTTCGTACTTCGTGTTTGTGTTCCTACGGTGCATTTTCCCTTCAGTGCCATGTTGTGATGAAAAGCAGCGAAACATTCGCCCACATGAAGGTGAACTTTACTCACTGTTTTTCTTCCGTCCTTGCTACACTGCTTACACGATTTTTGTCGCCCGGGTAGTCTGCATATTTCGTGCAAATCCATGTTTTCACTATGAATAAATGACGTGTTACTTGGAAGAGAGCCAACTTCTCTTATGGACTTTTGAATTCCACCAATCAGTTGTTTTCCGGTATGTGGTCTTCTTGATTGTCCCAGTTTCTTTCCTTCTTCCCTCATTTGTAGTTTTATATAAGTTTGCAATGTAAGACGTTGTCGAGTCGCACACCGGCCATATTTTGAGGCCATCACGGTCGGGTTTGTGGGACAATCTCTGCTTAAACTTGGACCGTCCCTTGAATCTAACCATACCCTCATCAATCAGTTCGGCCTCTGATCATTGACGACGACGTTCAATGTCAGAATCCCGCCGTGGGTCATTTACTGGATAAGCTAAATGAAAATAACGCATTAGCATTTGAAATCTGGCCCGAGTCATTACTGATGCAATTCCCATATTCTGCAGAAAGGGGTCACTCGACCAATAATTGTTGATAGCTGATTTGTGATCAACACCCATACATATCATCACACCAAAGAATGCTTGCATTTCACTGAAATTTGTATTACGCCAGCGGGCATTTAATTTTTTGGCAATGTATTTTTAATGATATTTGGCGTATTTACATGTATTAGTCTCGGTGGAAGCCAGTTCTATCAGTTCTGGTGGGATAAATTTGTAGAAATATTCCACCTCACGAGCATATGAAGGCAGTTCGAAAGTTGGTCCAGGTTTGTGTTCAAAAACTGGAAGAGTAAACATATCGCCGTCTTCCTCCATGGCCATTCTCCATTCACCAGTGACAGAGGCAACATAATGGAATGTAGCACCAATTTCTGTGTCAGATTCAATTTCAATGTCGCTATCGAGTACAGATGGGTAACGTTGCTCTAAAAAATCACCATTCTCAGCACAATCTTTATCGATTTCTGAATCTGTATCATCGTCATTTGCAACTATGAAGTCATCTGGTATTTTGTGTCATAGTTCACCCATTTTTTCGTCCAATACAAGTTCATCATCACGTGTGTCCATTGGCGATGCATGTGCATACACAACACGTTTTTTAATAGTTTGTTTTTCGGGGAAAATTGCAACTGTTGATTGTTCTGTATCGCATACATTTTCTTGTACCATTTCTTTGGCGACATCGACGTTTTGTTGCGTACTCCCCAGGTCGATATTTTGCTTCATAGGCAACTGGCAATTCAACCACTTTACGGTTCGTCTTTGATTGACATTTGCCTCCTGGTTTGCCCCCTAGTTTGCCCTCGCAGTCCTTAGAACGGCTTTCTTCTGTAATCGAACGTTCGTTGTCAGAGAAGTCAGCCTCCGACGTGCGTTTGTTCTTTTTCTTTTTACGCCTTTTCTTGAGTGGACTATTATCACTGGTGTCCGTGGTACGTTCAGCTGGTAACTCACGACGTCAAATGTTTCCTTTGCTTTGGATTTCTTTCTTTTCCCACACTTTGCTGGTGAAAAATCTGTCGTGTCAATGTCAAACTTATCACACCCCGTGCCACTGCACGATTGACGCGTTTTCTTCAGTTTCCTTCTCGCCTTCATAAAACACTTCCTATCTGTAAAGGACGGCATATTAACGTATGTGTCAGAAAGGAGGCACACTACGAGTCTGGGCTTTATCTCTTTCTTCGTCCATATTAATACTGAACGACCAGATGTCCACAAGACTGCATCTCCCGACAATTGGAATATTTATTGTTATGTAAATAAATATGTTATTTTTTCGAACACGGATTGGTTACAATTTGCATACACATAGAATTGCATATGCTAGCTCAGACGGTGAAATCATGTGGACTTGAATATTTCCCACCAGCTGTGCCGGTCATTTTACGTTGGCGATTGCCGACATTACATTCCAAGCTCAGCCGTTGGAATCCGTCATGCTATTCATGCTAAGTGCCGGGACTATTTGCCAAGCTGGTCAAAATACGTTACTACCATTATAATAGTGAATCGCATCGTTCAAATACCATTATAAGCTGCAGTTTTCAATGTGGTCAAGGCGCTTTTTTTTTACGTCGTCGCAAACGTCGCGTTGTGATGGTAAAATAGTGAAATGAGCAGGCAAGTGTATAGAATTACATTCTTTATTACTCGGTTAGTTTATTTGACTTGGCGAAAACAAAAAACAGATTCTCTCCCTCCATAATTTCGCAAGTGTAAAATATCAGGTTCTGTATAACGTATTATAAATGCTTGACCGTCTGAACAACCTAAATAGCAGGCCGTTTTTCAAAGACTTAACCAGTTAGCTAGCTGGAGTGGTAAATTCTAGCATACCCATATTGACGGCGTTTTTTCACCGACTTGACCGGAAAAGGGTTAAATATGCAAATGAGCTCGTTTATTAAATTTAAACTCAATATTGCACAGCATATATCTTATATTGACAAATCAAGTCTCTACCAAGTTTGGTCTGAATTGGACTATTAGTTGACAAGATATTAACAAGAATTCAAATTAATAATTAAATATGCAAATGAGCTCATTAATTGATTCCTTGAAAAAATAAATCAATGTGCATCTGTACCAGTGGTCACTCTGTCTTTGTAACAAGTGTCAGCAAAATCGGTCAAGCCATCTCCAAGAAATGACGATGGACACACAAGGACTGAATTTGACTTAATTTTGGCATTAAAATGGCTGGTTATATTTGATCAAATCAGAAAATAAATTGACATGCACATATATGGTTGACCACTATGTCCTTGTATCAACCATGATGTAAAACTACAAGTGGCAGACTTACCACAATGATATCGGCATCCACACATGATACATGGAATAAAGCCACTAAATTTACCACAGCAAATATATATAATGTAGTAATAGATGATGGTATCGTACTGTAAGCTGGCATTTTGAGCCTTGTCTGTGAAAAAGAAAAAAATACAAATGAAAAAACGTGATACAATACACTGGTAGCTAATTGCTGATAAAATTATACATTGTATACTATTCTTTCCGAACTGTAGAAATGATTAACATAGACTTCCGTCACCATATTGCAGAATTTACACATGCTACGATTAAAGAGAGGCACTGGAGGGGCAGGATTAGGATTTGGGGGAAATGTCAAGGTGGTCGGGTGATCATTTCCAGGAACGGGATGTCTGTGTGAAAGGGCGTTCATTTAGTAACGCAGCCGGATATGATAGAAAGGGAATAGCGGACACTATTTGCTGCATTGTTATTCAGTTAGGAGAAACGAGACAAGTATACTAGGAGTGCAAACATTGCGAGAATTCTGTGTTAATATGTTTAAATGTTTTTTAATCATGGTAAAAGAACTAGAAATTCTTCATGTGAAGTACGTGGATGTAACGATCAAGTCGTCAGTCGGAGAGTATAGTCAAAGAGTGAATGTGACGACATTCGTAATCATGATGGTATTGTAAACAAACGAGAATGACAGTCATTAATTTGTCATTTCAGTAAATTATTGCACAGTTTAGATGAAGATGAATTAAACTTACTTTCTTTGGGTGCTAAAAGAACATCATATAATAAGAAACATTTCGAATAAACCTTGAAAATGTTTGTTTTGGTTGTAATTTCAGGAACAAAATAAATGGAAACTGAGTAGTCTCGCTTTGGTCTCGTATGTGAAAAGATTTCTCATAATAACCATAGATGGCGTAAAATGAGATGCCAAAATATTGAAATATTCCGAGTAAATACCTCAATTGCGAAATGACGGTGTAAGCGAATTACAAGATCGTCAGCATACATTATGCAGTCAATAGGTGTGTTTTGTAGTTTGGGTGGGTCACATCTAGGTTTATTAAGGACATCAGGTAAATCGTTTATGAAGATGTTGAATAGGGTTGGGCTTAAGTTACAGCCCTGTTTTACTCCCACCCTTGAAGTGAAGTGTTCAGTTAATCCTTCTTTGCTCTTAACTTTATATTTTACCTTACTATACATATTTTTTATAATTTTATAGATTTTACCCGATATTCCAAGTTTTAACAATTTAATATACAACCCCTGATGCCAGACACTGTCGAAGGCCTTTTTTAGGTCAACAAAGCACTCATATATTTTATTTGTATTTTTACTATTATTTTTTTGTATTTTAATATTTTCTTTGTTATTGGCAGTGCTGTTATTATAAAGATATTTGTTAATTATTGTCTTAAGAATGAAGATATTGTCTGTTGTGCGTCGATCTTTTCGGAATCCGAATTGCTTGTTTGATAGTATGTTCTTTTTTTCTAAGAATGTGGTTAGTCTAATGTTTAGAATGCTTGTAAATAATTTGCCAAGGCAACTAGAAATGGCAATGCCTCTATAGTTAGATGGGTTGGATTTGGAGCCGGATTTGTGGATTGGTATAAAAAAACTGAGGTTCCAAGAATCTGGAAAGTGGTTTGAATTAAAAATTATATTAAAAAGCTTATGTATGGCTTTCAGTAAGCTGGCTTGGCTGTGTTTTAGCATTTCATTGCAAATTTTATCTTGACTCGAAGCTTTATTATTTTTCAATAGGTTAATTCCTTTTAAAATTTCATCTTTTAGAATTGGACCGTTCAAGTCAGAATTAAGAGCCTTGTGTTCTTCTTTGTTCTTTAATTCAGTAGTTAAATCGTCACTGTGGGATGTGGAATTTGCATTAAATAACTTTTTAAAATATGATAGCCATTCAACTGGTTTTATATTGTTATTACACTCGTTGTGCGATTCTTCATTATTCATTTCACGCAATGTTTTCCAGAATTCAGAAGGGTTTTCTTTTGAGGTTTCAAGTTGGTTTAGTAGTAGAGCTTTTTTATTGTTTTTTCTTCTCTTTGATGGTTTTTTTGAACAGTTTTCTTGTTTGGAAGAAACGACCACGTATATTTGGGTTTTGGGGAAATTTTTCCAGCAAATTTGAAAGGCTTCTCAGCTCTTTTCTGATGGACCAACAATCTTGATCAAACCAATTTTTCTTTTTTTTCTTCTTTTTTTTCTTTATTTTGGGGGTGATTTTTTTTAGACTTCTGTCGGCAATGGAGGTGATTAAATTTTCAAAGTCAATAATTGCCTTGTCTGTATCATTGTCACTATAGGATCTGTTAAGATAATATTCGATATCACTGTTATGTAATAGCTGTGATGTTTCAAAATGATGTTTTGCTTGGTTATCCCATATATATTTAGATGGCAGGGGGTCTAATATATTTGTTTTTGGTGTTTTATTTATTTTGAGAAGACTATCCTTTATTGCGTGTATGGACAATGTTATTAAACAATGGTCTGAGATTAATGAGAGACCATTAATTTTATCAAATAATGGTTTAGAAGTAATAGCAAAGTCAATGGTACTGCTACCTCTTGGTGTGTGGCATGTGTATTTACCCAATGAATCACCCATACTTCTACCGTTTAAAATGATTAGGTTGCAGTCTATGCATATTTGAATTAGTTTCCTGCCGAATTTGTTTACACTGTATGAGTGTACATCCATGTTATTTCGTTTCCGAAAATTGTCATTGATATAATGAGTTGGTAGGGGGAGATGCTGGTTTTTACTGTCATCGACTACATCATCTAAGTTGCCAATTCTACTATTAAAATCACCTAATAGGATGATGTCACCTTCAGATGAGAATTTTAAGATGTCTTTTTCTAAGAGACTAAATAGGTCAAGATCTTTGTTTTTATAAATAAAGGAATTTTCAGGGGGAATGTAAATACAACCAACAAATAGGTGTTTGTCTGAATTGAGTATTGCTTTGTTGATTTTGCACCAAATAAAGTTATTTGTACAGCCTTTAATTTCAGTGAGGTGTTTTTTATACCTATTTCTAAATAAAACAGCAACCCCTCCCCTCTGTTTTTTAGGGTTTTTAACACATTCATTTCTGTCATGGCGAATCATGTCAAAATCATCTAAACTACCTGGTAAACTAAAACTACTGCAACTGCTGAGCCATGTTTCTTGAACACACACGATGTCAAGTGAAGTGATGTGTTTTCTGAAATCAATATCTTGCGATTTGTTGCTCAAGCCATTAATATTCCAACTGCCCAGCCTAATGTTAGACATTTTGTAAATAACAGTTGCAAAAAGGAAAAAAGGTAAGCTGCATATAATAAAAATAAAAAAAAAGAAGAATAAACTGGAAATGCAGCTGATAAAAATACAATGGTAACAAATTAAAATTTGAAGAAAAAAAAAACGATTGGTAAGTACTACAGTGAATATTTAGTTAGTAACTTGGGGCAATGAAGAAAAACTTTCCTATGTATATATCTAAAAAAAGTATGATAGATGAAATACCTTGTCATGTCATTTACTTGTACATTGGCTTTCGACTTTCATGAATTTTGAAAACACATTGTCGCTATCTTGACTTTCTGGAGCTATGTTTTGAAATCTTTGATAATTTGGGCGGTGAGGGCGCTCTGTCGTTGGACGAGATGGTTTGGAGCGAGGAGGTGGCCGCCAGCTATTATTTCTTCCATTCTTCTCTTTATAGTTGTAATTATGCTCCCGATGCTGGTTTTCAGAGGTGTTGCCTGGTGTAGAAGTAGTGACATTACGATGTTTTCGAGTTTCCTGCTTTACGTCTTGAACTAGCCGAGCTACGCCTTTAAAGTTGATATGTATGCCGTCACTTTCAAACAAGTCGCTACTCGCTGATAGGTCGTCATGTTTAACGATGGTTACATTCTTGTACTTTACTGCCTTGTCTGATAACATTGTGTTAAATTCTCGTATCTTTTTATTTGTCATTTTATCATTGTTATGACACTCGAGTACTTCGGAAATAAAGATGTGTGAATTCGGCATGTTGGTTGTAGTGATATCAATGAGGCGAGAAAAGTTGTTGACACATTCTAGTGGGGATATTCCATCCTTCAGGTCGTTTGTACTGACGTGATAGACGACAGTGTCGACGGAGGATGACGTGATTCCGTCCATCTTTTCAATGACCTCTGTGGTGGTATACATCTTGATATGGTCGACTGAAGTACGAGGAAACATTTTAGATGCTACTATACGACGAGTGATGGAATCCCCGACTATTAATTTCTTGATTTCTGTTTTGCGATTAAATGACTTGTTAATATGCCAATCGTATTGCAAATTCCACAAATACTCTACTTCAAGAAGCATACTATGTCAATAAAATTATTAAAAGTAAATGGTTTAAAAAACTTGATCTGATATTAAAAAATATTAACCATTCTTATCTTTTAAATGAAACAAATATTATCTCATTATCAAAATTAAAAACAATTGATGAGAAATTAAAAGAAGAGTTTACAACTGAGTGGAAAAATGAAATAAATAATGACAATAGGAAAAAATCAAATTCTAAAAATAAACTAAGAACCTACAAACTTTTTAAAACCAAAATAGAACAAGAAAACTACTTAACAATTATGAAAAACAGTGAACTTCGCAAATCCTTAACAAAATTTAGACTTGGCAACCACTGTCTGAAAATTGAAACAGGCCGGCATACAGGATTGGATTTTAAAGACAGAGTCTGCAATATGTGCGACAATGACCATGTTGAAGATGAACAACATTTTGTCACAAATTGTCCTCATTACAATGAAATAAGATTAAAACTTTACATTGTAGCTAATAAACGTATACCAAATTTTGACAAATTTAGTAATGAAAATAAATTCATATCATTACTAAGTGACGAGAAAATGTCAATTCCTTTAGCGCAATATTTAAAAAACTGTTTTAATACAAGACAGCAGCACCTACATAAACTAAGCCAGTAATACATTCCTTGTATTCAAATTATTATCTTTTTTTTTTTTTTATGCCTTTTTGTTCCCTTACTCTTTATGTGGTTATTTTTCTTTTACTAATATCTGATTTGTAACCCTTTTCATCCCCTCCGGGGGATGTTGTGTGTTAATAAATAAATATAAATATAAATATAAATGTTAGTGTTTTCAGTGCGATTACCAAAGGTTTCTGGCGTAGATTTTGGATTGCTGCGAGTGCGAACTTGTTTGTCAGTAGGGTCTTTGTTAGCTGCGGTTCCGTAGCTCTTTGGTGCGACCTACAATTGAATTTCGCCCTAACAATTTCATTTGGACGTCTTTTTTTTAATTTTGTTGTTGTACGTCGAACATAGAGCTACGGGATCTATCACCGTTTAAAAACAGAAATCTGGCATGCGTAAATTAAATCGCGTTTGCTTTCGATTACGATGGTGTGACATACCTTTATTGTGAATTGATAGCTGGATGAATAACATACAAACTTTTGTTTTCAATTTGTGTTTATAAATAAGCAATAATTTGTGATATTTTACAATTACCGCGGAAACCAAGCAAATTACGAGAAAACGACAGCCATTGACATCCCACACTCCCTAGCGCAGAATAAATGTAATCTCGTTTGGCGGTCATGTGATACAGTGGTGGAAGAATAAAACTCATTCTTCCCGTTATTCTAATTGTTCCAACAAAGCAATCACATACAGTATTTATAATTGTATGATTTTTGTTTAATAATAGAAACTAGTTGCATAAACGCAATTTATCTACTGATTTCGGTCACGTGGTACAAAATTATAGGTCTCGCGTAATTTGCTATAGGTCTCGCGTAACTCTGTAGTCCAAAATGGCGTCTTTCGTCTTGTTATTTTTCTGCGACTCGGTGTACGGTAAATAAAGTCATTTTTTTATGACCACCGTCATCATTTCACAGCGCAAATAGGTTCTGGTCATTGTTTGGAAGTAAATAAACATAGTGAGTACTTTCGAAGGTCTTAAAATGTGATTTTCGCGACGACCAAATTTGGCATGTGGATTTTAACCTGTATTCAGTCGCACAAGGCCCCATAGCCCTATGGGCCGGCCAAAGTCAGTCACGTAAATAATGCGGTCGGCAACAAAGGGCTATGATTCCACAGCTAGGTCTTTGTGTTTGTGTTGTTTATTTTCGGTAGTCTCTTCAGTTTCCGGGGTTAAACCATTCTTGACTGGACTTTGAGAATTATTTGGTATATCTATGACGGATGTCTCTATTTGCTGGTCTACTGTTTGCTGCAGTTTATGCAGCTCTCTTGGTCGTGGTATACGTTGCGGGGCGACTATGGCCGCAACGTAATATCAAAATAGCTTAAGCGGCCAATAAGAGCTGCTAAACTGCAGCAAGTCTACTGTGTGCTTCATTGTGGGAGCGGTTGGCTGTTGCATAGCTAGTAAACTATCTTTAATTTGTTCTAGTTCTTAGTTGTGGCTAATTTGCATTTTCGTTATTGTTGAGTGGAAGTCGGCTTCGATGATTAATAACTTTTCGCGGTACTGTTCATGCATTTCTTTTCTGACTTCGTCAATTTGGTTTTTCACAAAGATTTCCATTCTTGCAAGACTGTTATCCAACTCAGTGTGAACTGCCGCTTGGGTGGCCATTGATTTAGAACAGATTACGTCATGTATTTCTTTGTTAGCTTCTTTCAGCTTGTCGATTTCCGTGGTAGTGTTTGCGTTGTTGCTGATTACTGTTGATTCCAACTCGCGTAATTTGTTGGCAAAAATGCTTTTTTCTTCGTTGTTAACATCTACAATGTCGGTAAATTTATCCTCTAGTAGTGAGATACTTGTTTCAAGTTTCTGTGTATTTTCATTTACACGCTTTATATGGTCCGTGATTATTGAGGTGGCTGGGTTTTGACGTGCCGGAGTAGAGTTCAAAGCTGTCAGTAGGGACTGTCCAAAAGTATCTTTTTCAGACGCGCGATTTTTTTCGCTATTTTTGGATTCTTTTTTGCCTGGAGTTGTGTACAGCTGGTGTAATTTTGTTTCCGTTACATCGTCGATATAATCTTCGTCACAAGTACAAGTATTTATAACGTCTGCTGGATGGTGTCCGTCACTGCGTTTAGCGTCGGAGTTACCCAAAAAAACCTCTGCGTCTGACAAATTATCAAAACCTTTGAAGAGATGACTTGGGTATTTATCAACGCTTGCGTGGCATTCTTCCCAAGACGTAAAGATACCAGTCGATCTTCCTTTCTTTACAACATAAAACTTACTATTTTTACCTTTCTTTGTCTTTCTCGAAGTTCTTTGTTCTGTCTTGTCCTCAATAGCGTCACTGTCGTATATGAACATTGGATCGCGTAGCTCTTTCCTCATTCTTTTTACTTCTTTCATATTTAGTCAGGATGTGATAAATAACTTTACGGAATTGTTTAGGGAGAATACTTGATTGTCGATGTCCAAGTTACTAACTAAATTTGAAAAAACTTACGGAGCGATGTTAACAACCATCTACCAAGATGGCGTTCGTTGCACCAAAATACTAGTAGACTGAATTAAATTAGCATTGGCAGCCATCAAATGTTTCAAAGTAGTAATTTTTTTTAAAGTTAGAAAGTCACAATGTGTATAGTATATTATTTGCACAAAATTAACAAATTCACTGAGCAGATAATTTGACATTATACATAGTTAAGCCATAATTACATTACACCAAATTGCTAGCAAGATATCAATTGAAACTCCCTATTAAATAAAACCCCTATATATGGCCTGCACAGTGAGGTGCTCAATTCTACCATGTGAATTGCCCAACGGTCCTCTCAGGATTTAATCCAGCTGTTATCATGTTCTCTTTCCACTTGTCCATATCAGTGGCAGATCCAGCAAAATGTATTTGGGAGGTCCAAGCTTCCCTTGAAATATAAGAAGCGTAAATCGCAGAGAAGCTATGCGTAATTCAGATCAGATGATAGGGATAGGTATAGTAATAGTAATAATAGTAATAGTATAGTATAGTACAGTATAGTTTATTTGGCACGAAATAATGCATTGAATTACATTATCTATGGTCAATAAACATACAACAACAAGTAACAAACATCAATAACAAATAAAACAATAAGTAAGCAAAGAAATATAAAATATTAGTAGTACATGTAATAAGAAACAAAAGTAAAATTTAGATATTGTTAGACATTATAATTTGATGAACAAATTTTCCGAGACTGTTAACAATGAAACTATCATTTGAGGTAAATAATTTTTTAAGTAAGTTATCCTTGGATAATTCTTGAATTTTTTCATCATAAACCGAAACCATATTTAAAAATTCTAAACGACTATTCTTAATTTCAATATTTCCACAGTCCATGAATGCACGAGTTTCACTGCCAACAGCCCCTAGATCACATAGTGTACAAATTCTTTCTTCTGGAAGTATTCCTTGATATCTCAACTTTTCAATTGGAAGTGAATGAGCTGAAATTCGAAATCTAGTTAAGCTGGTTCGATGTTTTATATTTTTCATAAGATCCAGATATGGCTCAAATTTGAATGCTAATTTTATTTTGTTGTATGTTCGTAATTTGTTATTTTCTGTTTTTTGTAGACTTTGAATGAATGAATCGTCATGCGTTGGGGGGGGGGGGCATGCCCACGCCCCCTGGATCCGCCAATGGTCTATATCACTGAGTGTTCCACTTTGTATATTTCTTAATCTAGTTGTTATCATCAACCCAACGCCCCAGGTTTAAGTTAAGACATCCCTGGTAGACAAGTTCCTGCACTTGGATTGACTAACAGACCCTGGCAGTAGTGAACAATTTTCAACCACCTGTTGGTCAGAATGCCTTTAATTCCATCGCTGCCATCTATCACAGGCTTTCAGAGTCTGTAAACCTGGGTACTCTGGGACAACACTCAATCAACTTGATACATCACTGGAAAGTTTAGAGCCGATGTGGTTCAGCTTGAATTACAGACTTTTTGCAATCTATTCAGGGCAGATCAGTTTCGTCTGGGTCTCTGCCCAGGACTGACCAAGACTCTCGCCTCATGGAGTTCTCTCTCTCTCTCTGACCAAGGACTTAGACTGTTTATTACGTATCAAAAACTTAACCAATTACAAAGCAGTTTAAAGACTCTAAGGTGTGGCCTTCAATCATACAGCCAATCACACTAAGTACTGGATATGTCATATCTTTTGATTAATCGTTCACCACATTAATACCAACTGTCAGAAATAGCGGTCCGGATGGCGACGGTTATATCGTAATTAGTTCCAAATCACCGAGTCATGTTCCGTCCAGGACCTCGCATGAGCCTAAATGATGACAGATATAATACAGCCATTCGCTAGTAACTAGCTAAATAAGTCGGTCAACAGACACACGAAAATGAATGCATGACACACCACCAAGTCCAGGCCCGTCGCTGCCATGGCAACAGCCAAAAAACTGATTTTGGAATACTTTCGCCCAAAATGTATTCCCTCCTACCAGTCTTGTAATAGGAGTGTTCAAATGATCATGCTTTTCATTTTGGCTAAGATGCGCACCTATGGAGATCACCGGAGATTAAACTGTATCAAATTAATTCCAAGCCAACTTTTTCCAACGAATTTTGAATGAACTGTAAATGCTGCGTTCAATCAAATAATTTAGAAAATACAATCACAAAACAGTCGGAAACAATAGTAGTAATATAAACCAACGTTAGCTTCAAGTTCATGTCCTACCATGGCAACAGCTGAAAACATGTTTTTTTTTAGCAAAGCGAATCGCCAACGAGCCTACCGGCTTGTGTTGTTTATTAGTTGCTGCCACTAACACTAACCCAACCATCCTCCTCAGACAGCACTCGTATCTTTCATCTGTTGGGTACGCTAAGAAACAAGCCATGCATGGCACAGTCCTCGTTAGTTATCAAATTTAAGATATACAGTTTTGTTTATAGTAATATAGCTGGAATATAACCATGTCAGGAATATGATTTTTTAACATTAAAATGATTGACATTTGTATCTGATCGTACTTGTCCATATTGAGAGATATTGCTCTGGAACAGCATTCAAAATCAGCCATTTTGAATACATGTATATATATATATATATATATAACATGATGTATAACGAATATATAAAATTTGAATACAATCAGTCAAAGCATTTAATAGATATGGATCTAGAAGCCCAATCATTAAAACAAAATGTCCGCCAGTCAGCCATTTTGAATCCAATCTGAAAAATAAAATGACATGCATCAGGAACCTGTAATGTCTAATGTATGTTATAAGTTTGAACAAAATCCATCCATAAATGCAAGAAATGCTTGATATTTGAGGATTTTTTTAGCACAAAAATAGCCACCATTTGGCCACTTTAAAAAGGATCGTCAAACCAATATATCTATGACATGATGTATAATGAATATTAAAAATTTGAACATAAACAGTCAAAACAAGTCAGACATATGGGTCTAGAAGCCCATTCATTAAAACAAAATGGCCACCAGTCGGCCATTTTGAATGTTATCTGAAAAACAATATTATTTGCATCCCAAGGTCCCATAATGTCTAATGTACATATTAAGTTTGAACAAAATCCATCTTTAAACAGCCAAGAAATGCTTGATTTTTATGATTCTTTAGCACAAAAATGGCCGCCATTCGGCTATATTTAATAGGATTGTCAAACCAATATATCTGTATATCTATGACATGAATATATAATTTTGAAATGACGTGCATATGTATAATATCATGTATGGGTGAAGTTTGATTGTGTTTGGTCCAGGCACAGACGGACGGACGGACGCACACAAGGAGGTCAAAACATAAGTCCCCGTTTTCGGACTGCGTCCGAAGAGGGACTAAAAAAACTGATTTGGGTGGGAACTTCTCATGGCATGAAAACCTACATTTGTCTATTTAGACAATATGTAACAGCAACAAATAAACAATATAAAACATTATTTCTGTAGTGTTTCTAATATTCACTAAAATGAGAGAATTAATAAGGTTACTGCACAAAATTATCAACTTCAAGTGAGAACCACTTAAAGTACCATCATTAGAAGTTTAGACATATGGCTAACAGTTATTAATGTAACTATATGAAGAGCAAAGATAATCAAAGAAAGCTTAGAAAGAACTCTGGTGTGCTGAGAGTATTAGAGACACATTAAAATGCAAAATATGAACCATTATAATGTGATAATTAATCCTAAAAAAAATTGGTGGAAAGCTGATAAGTAAATTATTATGCAAATTTGGTAATTATTATGGATGTACATAAACCAAAAACTCATTAGATCGTTGCATTGTCTTAGAGTTTATTTGTACCAAGATTCATTGAAATAAGATAAGTATTTGAGATATTGATGGAAAAGCTGAAAACTGACTATAATGCAAATCATGTAATTAATATGCTCATAATTCAATGTCAAAATGTCACAGGCAATCTATGTACTAAATTTCATTTAAATGTGATTAGAACCAAACAAATTTTAATTATTATGCAAATTAGGTAATTAATATGCAAGAATGGATTTTTACCCGAAACTAATCAAAGATGTGCATTAGTCCAGAGCATCTGTGTACCAAGTTTCATTAAAATTGAATGAGTGGTTGTTTAGATAGAAGTCGATGGAAGTCGTGTCAAAGCTAAAATCAAAGAAAGCTTAGAAAGAACTGGAACTAGGACTTAAAATACAGAAGATATGGGCATGTATACGCTTGTCATCATTGGACGTATGGAGTGGTCTAATAGAGTTTGACACTCTTAATTGTGCTATTTATAAGCAACTTTACCAGTTTCATCATGTACTGCTTCAGAAATGTCGCTGTCACACATTTTAGTGGAGATAGATATCGCTAAATAATCTGTGGGGTTGAATTTCAGTTCCAGGTCTTTAATCAAAGAAAGCTTAGAAAGAACTCCTGTGTGCTGAGAGTATTGAAGACACATGAAAAACTAATTCAAAATTACTTGTACTTGAGATATTGATGGAATAGCTGAAAACTAATTATGTAAATCAGGTAACTGATATGAACAGATTTAAGTGTAAAACTAATAACGTCTGCACAATGTACCAAGTTTCATTGAAATGTGATTAAGAACCCCAAAAATATTAATTATTATGCTAATTAGAGAGTTAATATGAACAGATTTTAACCCAAAATTAATCAGGCTGTCTATTGTCCTGGAGCATTTATGTACCAAGTTTTATTCAAATGTGATGATCAATACTTGAGATATCAGTATTAATTAATTATGTTAATTAAGTGATTAAGAAGCATACATATTTACCAAAAACTAATATGGTGTATAGTCCTAGATTCATTGAAATGTGATGGGTACTCTTTAAAAGTTTCATTGACATCCAATGAGTGGTTTGTAGACATCAGTGCAACAGCCACAGAACAGCAAAAAATTAACTAATTATGCAAATTAGGTAATTAATAGGCACAATTATTTATTCCAAAATTAATCAGGCCTCTGCATAGTCCTAGAAAATGTCGCAAGTCTCATTGAAATGTGATGATTAGTGCTTGAGATATCAGGTGAAAAGCTGAAAATTAACTAATTATGCTAATAAGGTGATTAATATGCACAAATATTTACCCAAAAACTAATTAGGTCTCTGCACAGTCCTCAAGTAACTATGTACCAAGTTTCATTGAAATGTGATCATTACTACTCGAAATATCAAAAGCTGAAAATTAATTAATTATGCAAATTAGGTAATTAATATGTACTGATATTACCCTAAACACTACCAGGTCTGTGCAGTGTCATATAACATCTATGTACCAAGTTTTATTGAAATGTTATGATTAGTACTTGAGATATCAGTGGAAAAGCCAAAAATTTATTAATCATTATGTAAATTAGTATTTAATAATATTAACAGATTTTTACCCAAAATTAATCAAATCTGCGCATTAGTTCAGAGCATCCATGTGCCAAGTTTCATTGAAATCCAATGAGTGGTTCTTCAAATATCAGTGGAACAGTCATGGAACAGCTTGAAATCAAATTATCATTCAAATTAGATAATTAATATTCATAGATTTTTACCCAAAACTAATCAAATCTGCGCACTAGTTCAGAGCATCCATGTGCCAAGTTTCATCAAAATTTGATTAGTGGTTCTTGAGATAACGGTGGAACAAAAAAAGTGACATACATACATACATACATACATACAGACAGGGTAACTGCAAAGACTCCCTTTTGTGCTTCGCACACGGGAGTCAATTAGTCAATTATCATGTAAATTAGGTAATTAATATGGATGGATTTCAACCAAAACTTAATCAAATCTGCACGTTAACCCAGAGCATCAGTTTCATCAAAAACCAACATGTGTTCTTGAGATATCAGTGGAACGGACACGCACACATACATACATACATACATACAGATGTACCAACGGCAAAGACTCCCATTGTGTGCTTCGCATACAGGAGTCAAAAACAACAGATGACTACACAAAAGCTGAGTAACCTGCAACACGAAATGACCACCTGAACTACATGATAAAGTACATGTTATATTTTATTATAAGCATACAGTATTTACAGGCATTTCAATGCATTTCATACAGTAGCAGATAGTAATAAAACTTCCTAAAAATGCATGCATTAGTTTTTTTTTTACAGTTGAGAGCATTGTTTAAATTAAATATTGAAAGTCTTCAGGTAGTGTGTCAATCTCAGACACATATTGACAAGCCTATTAGATACAATGTGCCACAGACTCTTATGGGGATACCCACATTCTGGGATAAGTGTGCCACAGACTCCTGTAGGTACCGGTAGATCTTCTCTCTGGCATAAGTGTGCCACAGACATATTTAAGGAGACCCACATTCTGGGATAAATATGCCATAAATTCAATCAGGAAGACGCACACTCTGGGATAAGTGTACTACAGACTCCATTGTGGAGAGCCACACCATGGAAAAAATGTTCCACAGACTCAATTCGAATAAGCAAGCCACATAATCAATTGGGGAGACCCACACTTCAAGATAATTATGCCACAGCCACATTAGGAAGTCACGCACTCTGGGACAAGTAAGCCGCAGATTCAATTGGAAAGAGGCACACAATGGCATAAGGCCACAATCTCCATTCCAGAGACCCACACATAATATGACAGAATACAACTGGTGCACATGTAACAAAAGAAGAGACAATAGTAAAAAGACACTTTCAACACATTCTGTAAATTCATTCAAATAGTGTATTCAAGGATCCCTAGTCAGAAGACAGTAAAAGTTCAGTTATTGGAAATAAAGGCTTACAACTAAAACAAATGTGAAAAATAAATATGTCAATTCAAACATCAAGTAGATGAAAGCAAATGTATGAGTGATGGTTAATGGCAGTGAGTTTGTACTCTAGTGGAAAAGTCAAAATACACTCCAAGTATAATAAGTATGTTTACAGTACAGGTAGTATAGCTATGATATTAATAAAGCATTCAACTAAGCATTGTGAATAAAGATTTCATGGAACATTACATCATAGCTATGTAATCAGTCAACCATAAACATAAATAAACAATTAGTTTCTACATAGAACCTTAGTTACTTAGTCTCCTGGCATTACTGTATTTGCCCTATGGTGACTGGTGTACCCATGATTATAATACACACAGTTATAATAAATGTACTTATTTGTTACGTATACAAGTCATTTTGATGATCTGGCATAAAATACATGTGTGCTTCTATTCAAGACACCTTTTTTAATATACACATACAAAAGTGTGCACATTATAGTATTTGAGAACCATTAGAAGGAAATAATCTGTATTGTTCGTGTTGTAAATGTGAGCTTTCAATATGTCTTTGTTTTACGTTGAAATTAACATAAGGGCATTTAAACAAAATAAGACACTGACATGACACAGTCCTCATTGTGCAAAAACAAAGGGATGTAAAATCAGTCAGCTATTTTGAGTGACATGGAATGATGATATAATGTAGGAGGGTTATCAATAAGTTCTCGACCTCACTATGAAACAAGGGGTAGAACTCATTTCAGGGTCACTATCGGTACTTATAGAAATGCAAATTTAGGTATTCATTAATTAGCATGTGGTGCCCATTTAAAATCAACAGGCGAGACGAAAAGTACAAAATAGACCAGACAGAAGCTCATGCTGTGATCAAGTATCTCTATAAAAAGTGGATGACTCCCAAAGAAATCCACATAGACATGGTCACGACACTTGGAGAGGACTCCCATTCTTATTGCACTGTAAAAAAGTGGGTTGCTAACTTTAAGCGAGGCAAGGAGAGCACACAAGATAACTCAAGGTCTAGGCGCCCAAAATCTGCCACCACGGACAATCAGGTTGAGACCATCCATCGAATGGTAATGAATCACTATCCGACATATCAGGCATTCACTAGGCATCACTTATGGTGCAGTTCAAAATGTTCTGTAAAACATCTTAGGGATGAGCGAGCTGTCTGTAAGGTGGGTGCCCCGAATGTTGACTCCACATCAGAAGTTGAACAGGTTGGACGTTTCAAGGACACTTTTGGCTTGTTTCCAGTCAAATCCTGGCAACTTCCTCCAGAGATTTGTGACCCAAGATGAAACATGAGTTCACCACTTTTATCCAGAATCAAAAGAGCAGAGCAAACAATGGACACACAAAGGTTCACAGTCGCCTAAGACGTTTTTGCAAGTGGCATCAGTCAGCAAGGTGATGGCCTCTGTGTTCTGGAACAGCAAGGGAGTCTACCTGCAAAATGGTCAAACAATCGATGGAGAGTACTATGCTTCAGAAGTGCGACAGTTAAGAGCAGCAATCAAAGAGAAAAAGAGAGAAAAGCTTCGAGCTGGTGTGCTGTTGCTCCAGGACAATGCACCTGTCCACGCAGCACAGGTGCCAGATGTCATCTAAGCTGTTGAGGTATATCTAAAGAATCAAGATAAAATCTTCTTCCAGCAGGGAATAGGAAAACTGGAACATCGATGGTCAAAGTGCATTGAACTTAGAGGAGACTGAGACTATGTTGACAAATAGTGTAAACAAAATCTACCTCTGTAACATTTTATGAGGAAGGCCGAAAACTTATTGATCACCCCTTGTATGTGTAAAGTTTGATTTGATCCAGTCCATGTTTTCAACGATTGTTTAAATGGTGACATGCAACACAATACTGTAAGTACAGAAAATTGGTTTTAGTATTTTAGGCATATTGGAGAAATTGTCATGAGAAGACCAAATCTGGGAAAGTGGCAGCAAGTGTGAAAGCAAAAAATCTCGCAATAGTGAAGAAAACAATCTGTGATATGAATAACAGCTGTGTCTCCCATGTAAACAGGAGAAATGAACAAATATGATAGTGGTCTTTTCAAGATGTATACCTTCAATTAAATTCATTCAGATTGTTGTTTTCAAAAAAGTCAATTATATGTTTGTGGACAGACAATGAACATTGAGCTAGCATTAACAGTGGAACTAATAAAAAAAAGGAGCATAACTGAATCTCAGTGAATAGAAAACACAGACGTGTATTCAAAAAGTCTGGCATAGCCAACATGTGTTGTCAGGCTGAATATATGTTTAATACAAACCACAATGCATTCAAAATTATGCACATTCACCACCCTGGGTGACTATTGCATACTAATTATTTTCTATTGTGTATTCAATAAATTGGACATATACAAATGTGTTTGGTAAATAAATAATGAAAAAATGAAGTTCATCACTTTAAAAGCAGCTTACAACAGTCAATATTTCCAGTGTTCAAATCACTTCCATCTGCAATGCATACTGGGTAAAGTATATTGCTGACCATCAAAAATTGGCAACAAGGCAATTTATTATGTGATGTGAGCCCAGCTCAGTCAGCGTAGTCCTGCCCAGCTCAGTCAGCGTAGTTCTGCCCAGCTCAGTCAGCGCAGTCCTGCCCAGCTCAGTCAGCGTAGTCCTGCCCAGCTCAGTCAGCGCAGTCCTGCCCAGCAGTCGGTATAGTTCTCCCTAGCTCAGGCAGTGTAGTCCTGCTCAGCACAGTCAGCATAGTCCTGGCCAGCTCAGTCAGCATACTGGCCTGTATCATACAGCAGATGTTTGTTTATATGTTTTAGTCATGAGATGTTGCACAGTTCTACCAACACGTAACGGGCTCTTTTCATCCAGTATATCTGCCACAGTGCAAATTTTCTCCTGTAAAAGAAAATATATAAACACTGAAACTAGTGTAAGCTCTCCTTGGCAACACAGGAAACACCACATTTACCTGAAAGTATTGGGTAAATCAGATGTATGAAACATGCCATAAAAAACCTTTTTCTGTTTAAGACAGTGTAAAAGTACATAGAATTAGAAGGAAAAGGATTAATTAAAGAAATCTTGGAAACAAGCCATGCATGGCACAGTCCCCATTAGTTATCAAATTTAAGATACATAGTTTTGTTTATAGTAATATAGCTGGAATATAAACATGTCAGGAATATGATTATGATTAAAATTTGTTTCTGATCGTCAAACGAATATGGGGAGATATTGCTCTGGAACAGCATTAATTAAAACAAAATCAGCCATTTTGAATACATGTATAATGAATATATAAAATTTGAACATAGTCAGTCAAAGCATGTCAGAGATAAGGTTCTAGAAGCCAATTCATTAAAACAAAATGGCCACTAGTCAGCCATTCTGAATCTGATCTAAAAAATAAAATAACGTGCATCAGGAACTCTTTATGTCTAATGTATGTATCAAGTTTGAACAAAATTCATCCATAAATGCTTGATATTTGATGATATTTTAGCACAAAAATGGCTACCATTCGGCCCTTTTTTAATAGGATCGTCAAACCAATATATCTGTATATCTATGATGTATAATGTATATTTAAAATTTGAACATATTCAGTCAAAGCCAGTCAGAGAGATGTGGCACTAGAACCACATTTATTAAAACAAAATGGCCGCCAGTCGGCCAGTTTGAATCTCATTTGAAAAACAAAATGATGTGCATCAAGGTCCTATAATGTCCAACGTATATACCAAGTTTGAACAAAATCCATCAGTAAACAGTCGATAAATGCTTGATTATGATGATTTTTTAGCACAAAAATGACCACCATTCGGCCATTTTGAATAGGATGGTAAAACCAATATATCTGTATCTCTATGACATGATGTATAATGAATATTTAAAATTTTAACATAATCAGTCACAGCAAGTCAGAGTGATATGGCACTAGAATCACATTTATTAAAACAAACTGGCTGCCAGTTGGCCATTTTGAATCTTATTTGAAAAACAAAATGATGTGCATCAAGGTCCTATAATATCCAACGTATCTACGAAGTTTGAACAAAATCCATCAGTAAACAGTTGAGAAATGCTTGATTTTCATGATTTTTTAGCACAAAAATGGCCATCATTCAGCCATTTTTAATAGGATTGCCAAACTAATATATCTGTATATCTATGACATGATATATAATGAATATTTAAAATTTTAACATAATCAGTCACAGCAAGTCAGAGAGATATGGCACTAGAACCACATTTATTAAAACAAAATGGCCGCCAGTCAATGTATATACCAAGTTTGAACAAAATCCATCTGTAAACAACCGAGAAATGCTTGATTTTGATGATTTTTAGAACAAAAATGGCCGCCATTCGGCCATCTTGAATCAGGTCATGGAACAAATTGATGTGCATATGTATAATTTCATGTATGATGTATGTGTGAAGTTTGATTGTGATTGGTCCAGGCATTTCTAAGATGCACTCACGGACGCACGGAGGTCAAAACAAAGTCCCCGTTTTCGGACTGCGTCTGAACGGGGAAGAATAAGAAATTGTAAAAGGGCAGCCTGTCAGCTGAGATAGCTCCACTGTTAGCAATGCACATTTCAATTAAAGAACAGAAGATATCATTAGAAAAGGAACAATATGTATACAGTATAGTATCAAAGCAAACTGACTTGCTGTTTTCAACAAGAATTTGAAAATATCACTTTTAGATTCGATAATTGAAGATATCATCACGAAATGAACACATCTGAGAGAGGTCCACATGTAGTACCTATATATGTAATATCAAAGCAATAGGACTTGCGGTTTTCAACAAGAAGTCGAAAATATCACTTTTTTTTATAAAAATTACAAAAATATTCATCAAAATTAGAGAATTAAAGATATTATCACAAAATGAACAAATCTGAGAGAGATCCACCAAAAGTGTCTACATACCAAATTAGAAAGCATTCAGAATTACGGTTTCAAACAAGAAGTCAAAAATATCAATTTTGACCAAAAATCACAAAAATATTCAGCAAAAAAACAGATTTTGACATGAAATGAACAAATCTGAGAGAGAACCATTCAAGGTACTTGCATATCAACCTTTAAAACATTCTGACGGTTTCGAAGAAGAATTTGAAATTGTAAAGTTGACGCCGACGATGAACGACGGACAATCAGTAATATGAACAGCTCCGCTGTGGCGACTTCATCGACAGCGGAGCTAAAAATGACAAAAAATATTCATTAAAATTAGAGAATTAAACATATCATCATGAAATAAACAAATCTGAGAGAGGTTCACATGTAGTACCTATATATGTAATATCAAAGCAATTGAACTTGCGGTATTCAACAAGAAGTCGAAAATGTAATGTTTTTCCAAAAATAATAATTCATCAAAATTAGAGAATTGAAGATATCATCACCAAATGTACCAATCTGAGAGAGGTCCACATATAGTACCTATATATTTAATATCAAAGTAACAAGAAGTCAAAAATATCACTTTTTACCAAAAATATTCACCAAAATTAGGCAGAGGGTTCTCCAAACCCGCCTTTTCACATAAACTCCGGTCAGTCAAAATGACTATTTTGAACTATAGGCATTAATCGATTCTGCCAATGTTTTCAAATTTGATATGCAAGTACCTTGGATGGTTCTTTTTCCGATTTGTTCATTTCATGTCAAAATCTCAAATCCTCTATATTCACTACGTTCAATTACCCACCATAGAATCCGGTCAGTCAAAATAACTATTTTGAACTGTAGGCATTAATCAGTGATTCTGACAATGACGGAGAGATAAAATCTAGGTCAGGGGAAGCCCCATGATGTAGACCCCAAGATTGTTTTCCCTTACGTCACGAACCACGTGATTGTCCCCGGAGCAAAAAGCCAAAAATGCTGCTACGGTGACAGGGTTCGTTGTGCCCGAGAAAGCTCGACCCAAACCCAATTGAGGGGGTAGTATGCTTTCGAAATAAAGACCAAAACAGTTCTGCATGAGGCCATAGGTCGAAAAGCGAGACCTGGAAACTTCCAAGGAGTGCTGACAGTAGAGAAATCTGTCCGCAAAAATGCTGAGACCGACTTATTGCCTATGCGCAGGGACCCTTGTGGTCATTCGGGCTAGGTCAGCAACCAGAATCTGACTGGCTACGACGTGACCCAACTTATAGATTTGGTGTCTCTTAGGTAGGAAGTTGAAGTATTATAGACCTCTAATACAGTCACAGTAATTCACCTGGCGATGGAAGACGGGGAGGCCGGCCTATCCTGCCTGCCTGGGCCATAACCCAAAAATCCCAACTATGGTTTGGTAGCAACTCAAACCAGGCAGAGAAACAATTCCTCCTGATCCTCCGGGTCAACAATATTTGACAGCCGGGGGATGACAATCGGCTGAGGATCATGTCCTGCGATTTGGTTCTTGCCGTGAAACCCGATTTGTGTCTTTAGCACAACTTGATTGTCCATAAGGACGGCACACTCGTTCGAGAAGGACAATGCCCCCAGTTCTGATCGACGCCTATCTGAGGCGAGGGCCAGTAGGAAGACAGTTTTCCACGTGATCAGAGAGGCACAAAGGGCGGTCTGCTTAGAGCAAACAACACAACAAATCCCAGTTGGGCGGTTCCTTTGTTCAGGGTCTTGGCCTCTGATTATGGAAAGCAGTAACAAGTCATTGTCAATGACACGTCCCCGTTCCGTTCATATTTGAGTGACATATACATTCAAAGCAGATCATGACCGAAATGCACCTGCATATGTACAACACATTGTGCTAAATCTGAACAAAATCCATCCATGCATGACTGAGATCCGGTTCTGGAATTGTGAAAATACGTGATTTTGATGCATTTTCGGCCTTAAAATGGCCATCATTCCGCTATTGTTAAGCAGATCATGAAACAAATGCACATATCTATTTGTGACATGATGTACCATGTGTGTGTGAAGTTTGAACTTGATCAATCCAGACATGTCTTGGATACGGATCCAGAACTGAATTCTTTAACAAAATGGCCGCCAGTCGGCCATTTTGAACTTGATCCAAAAAAAAAAAGACGTGCATCAAGGTCCTATTATGTTTAATGTATGTACCAAATTTGAACAAAATCCATCCATGCATAACTGAGATACGGGTCCGGAATGGTGAAAATGTGCGATTTCAATGCATTTTCGGCCTTAAAGCGGCCCCCATTTGGCTATCGTTAATGAGATCATGAAACAAATGCACATACATATTTGTGACATGATGTACCTTGTGTGTGTGAAGTTTGAACTTGATCAATCCAGACATGTCTCGGATACGGATCCAGAACTGAATTCTTTAAAACAAAATGGCCGCCAGTCGGCTATTTCGAACTTGATCCGGAAAAAAAAATGACGTGCATCAAGGTCCTATTATGTTTAATGTATGTACCAAATTTGAATGAAATCCGTCCATGCATAACTGAGATCCGGGTCCGGAATGGTGAAAATGTGCGATTTCAATGCTTTTTCGGCCTTAAAGCGGCCGCCATTTGGCTATCGTTAATGAGATCATGAAACAAATGCACATACATATTTGTGACATGATGTACCTTGTGTGTGTGAAGTTTGAACTCGATCAATCCAAGCATGTCTCAGATACGGATCCAGAACTGAATTCTTTAAAACAAAATGGCCGCCAGTCGGCCATTTCGAATCCGATCCAAAAACAAAATGACGTGCATCAAGGTCCTATTATGTTTAATGTATGTACCAAGTTTGAACAAAATCCGTCCATGCATAACTGAGATCCGGGTCCGGAATGGTGAAAATGTGCGATTTTGATGCATTTTCGGCCTTAAAATGGCCGCTATTCGTCTATCGTTAATCGGATCATGAAAAAAATGCATGTGCATATGTCCCATATAATGTGTGATGTATGAGTGAAGTTTGAACTTAATCGGTCCATGCATGTTCGAGATACAGGTGATCACGGACGCACGGACGGACGGACGCACACAGGGCAAAACATTAGTCCCCGTTTTCGGACTGCGTCCGAACGGGGATTAAAAAGTCTCCTAATAATAGAACAATTGGCTAGTCCCAAAGCGTTCTCAATGGAGGGGGGGATAAGACGGACCTGTAGCCAATGATCGCTGTGTAAGACAAACCCACTTTGTCAAACAGCTGGATGAAGATGTCTGCTACCTGGCCAATAGAGGGATGACATGGATCGATCTTCCTTTCGCTACACCAATCAGTGTATGCTCGCCACCTTGAATTGTAGGCAGTGCAACAGACTGTGAGGATGCCCTCAATCAGTTGGGAGAGACTGAAAAATATTGGTACCTCCATCGTTGGGCCTCCTACTCGACGTCTCAGTACGCAAAGTACCGGTAGCTGTTCGTGAGGACTTTCCACTCATGCCAACACGCAACTCACTTTAATCGATTTTTACTGGATGCGCGACTTTGCTGTGAAAATACGAGCGCGGTCAGTCACAGCGATTTTGCATGGCTCTGGAAAACATCCTAGGCCTCAAAACTCCAGTGAAAACACACGCCTTTGAGGCAAAAACTACGAACCCTGCACACAGTCACGGCAAAAATAGCTTTTCGAGCGGATTCTATGCTGGTAAATTCTGATTATAACCACTGCACAGTTGCCTCGAAAAAAGAGAAGACCAAACCGATGACGAGCCTCTGGTGCTGTCATTAAATCTATCCATTTCCAAATACATTGGTAAATCATAAAATGAACATGACATGCATGAGGGAAGCGAAACACAGTTGGAATAGGTGACGCAAAAAAAAACCAGCGACATGGTTAACCTGTGTCGCTGGATTTTATTTTCTTTGTTGTGAAAAATTATACACACAAAGAGGGGAAATCGATACGGGGGGAAAAAATAAGAACAAGCAGCCTATCGGCTGAGATAGCTCCGCTGTTAGCAATGCACATTTCAATTAAAGAACTGAAGACATCATTAGAAAATGAACAATATCGGACTTACAGTTTTTAACAAGAAGTCGAAAATATCACTTTTTAACAAAAATGACAAAAATATTCACCAAAATTAGAGAATTGAAGATATCATCACAAAATGAACAAATGTGAGAAAGGTCTACATGTAGTATCTATATATGTAATATCAAAGCAATTGAACTATTAGTTTTTAATAAGAAGTCGTAAATATCACTTTTTACCAAAAATGACAAAAATATTCACCAAAATTAGAGAATTAAAGATATCATTACGAAATGAACAAATCTGAGAGAGGTCCACATGTAGTACCTATATATGTAATATCAAAGCAATTGCACTTGCAGTTTTAACAAGAAGTCGAAAATATCACTTTTTACCAAAAATGACAAAAATATTCACCAAAATTAGAGAATTGAAGATATCAACATGAAATGAACAAACCTAAGAGAGGTCTACCCAAGGTACATATACACCAAGTATCAAAGCATTCAGGCTTGTAGTTTTCAAGAAGAAGTCGAAAAAGTAAAACATTGACACGGACGACGGACGTCGACGGACAATCACTCATATGATAAGCTCCGCTCGACAAAGTCCTACCAGCCACACAGTGTCATTAGCAACCCAAGCCAGAAACCCGGACAGGAAAAGGCAGGCTTTACAGGCAGAGCCGCTAGACTTGCTCCCCGTCGATGCAGAGAAATGAAAAGAGTAAAGGTCAAGGTGAGGTGGCGTCGCCATATTACCTCGGTCACGTTGTTTGTGACTTAAGGGAAACAAATCTGGGGGTCATGGGACATCCCCTGACCTAGATTTTATCTCTCCGTCATTGGCAGAATCACTGATTAATGCCTACAGTTCAAAATAGTCATTTTGACTGACCGGATTCTATGGTGGGTAATTGAACGTAGTGAATATAGAGGATTTGAGATTTTGACATGAAATGACAAATCGGAAAAAGAACCATCCAAAGTACTTGCATATCAAATTTGAAATCATTCTGACCTGCAGTTTCGAAGAAGTTGAAATTGTAAAGTTGACGACGCCGGACAATCAGTAATAGCAGATAATTAGTAAATTGAAGATATCATATTGAGATGAACAAATTTGCGAGAGGTCTACCCAAGGTACATCATACATCATATACAAGCAATCAGGCTTGCAGTTATCAAGAAGAAGTTGAAAAAGTAAACATTTGACACGGATGACAGACACTGGCAACGAAGACAGACTATATGATAAGTACATGACATGCTTACCCCAGTTACTCCCAGTCTCATGGCAGTTCATGACATGCTTATCTCAGTTACTCCTATTCTCATGGCAGTACATGGCATGCTTACCTCAGTTACTCCTATTCTCATGGCAGTACATGGCATGCTTACCTCAGTTACTCCTATTCTCATTGCAGTACATGACATGCTTACCTCAGTTACTCCTATTCTCATTGCAGTACATGACATGCTTACCTCAGTTACTCCTATTCTTATGGTAGTACATGGCATGCTTACCTCAGTTACTCCTATTCTCATGGCAGTACATGGCATGCTTACCTCAGTTACTCCTATTCTCATGGCAGTACATGGCATGCTTACCTCAGTTACTCCTATTCTCATGGCAGTACATGGCATGCTTACCTCAGTTACTCCTATTCTCATTGCAGTACATGACATGCTTACCTCAGTTACTCCTATTCTCATTGCAGTACATGACATGCTTACCTCAGTTACTCCTATTCTTATGGTAGTACATGGCATGCTTACCTCAGTTACTCCTATTCTCATGGCAGTACATGGCATGCTTACCTCAGTTACTCCTATTCTCATTGCAGTACATGACATGCTTACCTCAGTTACTCCTATTCTCATTGCAGTACATGACATGCTTCCCTCAGTTACTCCTATTCTCATTGCAGTACATGACATGCTTCCCTCAGTTACTCCTATTCTCATGGCAGTACATGGCATGCTTACCTCAGTTACTCCTATTCACATGGCAGTACATGGCATGCTTACCTCAGTTACTCCTATTTTCATTGCAGTACATGACATGCTTACTTCAGTTACTCCTATTCTCATGGCAGTACATGGCATGCTTACCTCAGTTACTCCTATTCTCATTGCAGTACATGGCATGCTTACCTCAGTTACTCCTATTCTCATGGCAGTACATGGCATGCTTACCTCAGTTACTCCTATTCTCATTGCAGTACATGACATGCTTCCCTCAGTTACTCCTATTCTCATGGCAGTACATGGCATGCTTACCTCAGTTACTCCTATTCACATGGCAGTACATGGCATGCTTACCTCAGTTACTCCTATTTGCATTGCAGTACATGACATGCTTACCTCAGTTACTCCTATTCTCATGGCAGTACATGGCATGCTTACCTCAGTTACTCCTATTCACATGGCAGTACATGGCATGCTTACCTCAGTTACTCCTATTTTCATTGCAGTACATGACATGCTTACTTCAGTTACTCCTATTCTCATGGCAGTACATGGCATGCTTACCTCAGTTACTCCTATTCTCATTGCAGTACATGGCATGCTTACCTCAGTTACTCCTATTCTCATGGCAGTACATGGCATGCTTACCTCAGTTACTCCTATTCTCATTGCAGTACATGACATGCTTCCCTCAGTTACTCCTATTCTCATTGCAGTACATGACATGCTTACCTCAGTTACTCCTATTCTCATGGCAGTACATGGCATGCTTACCTCAGTTACTCCTATTCACATGGCAGTACATGGCATGCTTACCCCAGTTACTCCTATTTTCATTGCAGTACATGACATGCTTACCTCAGTTACTCCTATTCTCATGGCAGTACATGGCATGCTTACCTCAGTTACTCCTATTCTCATTGCAGTACATGACATGCTTACCTCAGTTACTCCTATTCTCATTGCAGTACATGACACGCTTACCTCAGTTACTCCTATTCTTATGGTAGTACATGGCATGCTTACCTCAGTTACTCCTATTCTCATGGCAGTACATGGCATGCTTACCTCAGTTACTCCTATTCTCATTGCAGTACATGACATGCTTACCTCAGTTACTCCTATTCTCATTGCAGTACATGACACGCTTACCTCAGTTACTCCTATTCTTATGGTAGTACATGGCATGCTTACCTCAGTTACTCCTATTCTCATGGCAGTACATGGCATGCTTACCTCAGTTACTCCTATTCTCATTGCAGTACATGGCATGCTTACCTCAGTTACTCAATAAATAATAAATAAATAATATTTTATTAGCCTTTGGAGCGGCAAACAAAGAGAAGAAAACAACCAAATCATACATATTTGAAAAAGGAAAGAAGAAAAATCACATTAAATTCAAACTTTCTTTTCTATACTTATACAATTGAGTAATAAATACTCTAACTTCCTTGGATACAATATTCCCCAAATTATTGTTGACTTTCCACAATATGTCGCTAAAAAGTACATTAAACTTAAAATTAATTCCTCCAGAAAGAAAGTTATTAATAAGTGTTGGGTCTACTTCAAGGTTTTGAACTTTGTACATGAAATCTCCATAAAATTTGTGTCTTAAATGACACTCCTATTCTCATTGCAGTACATGACAAGCTTACCTCAGTTACTCCTATTCTCATGGCAGTACATGACATGCTTACCTCAGTTACTCCTATTCTCATTGCAGTACATGACATGCTTACCTCAGTTACTCCTATTCTCATGGCAGTACATGACATGCTTACCTCAGTTACTCCTATTCTCATTGCAGTACATGACATGCTTACCTCAGTTACTCCTATTCTTATGGTAGTACATGGCATACTTACCTCAGTTACTCCTATTCTCATTGCAGTACATGACATGCTTACCTCAGTTACTCCTATTCTCATTGCAGTACATGACACGCTTACTTCAGTTACTCCTATTCTTATGGTAGTACATGGCATGCTTACCTCAGTTACTCCTATTCTCATGGCAGTACATGGCATGCTTACCTCAGTTACTCCTATTCTCATTGCAGTACATGACATGCTTCCCTCAGTTACTCCTATTCTCATGGCAGTACATGGCATGCTTACCTCAGTTACTCCTATTCTCATGGCAGTACATGGCATGCTTACCTCAGTTACTCCTATTCTCATTGCAGTACATGACATGCTTACCTCAGTTACTCCTATTCTCATGGCAGTACATGGCATGCTTACCTCAGTTACTCCTATTCTCATGGCAGTACATGGCATGCTTACCTCAGTTACTCCTATTCTCATTGCAGTACATGACATGCTTCCCTCAGTTACTCCTATTCTCATGGCAGTACATGGCATGCTTACCTCAGTTACTCCTATTCTCATGGCAGTACATGGCATGCTTACCTCAGTTACTCCTATTCTCATTGCAGTACATGACATGCTTACCTCAGTTACTCCTATTCTCATGGCAGTACATGGCATGCTTACCTCAGTTACTCCTATTCTTATGGCAGTACATGACATGCTTACCTCAGTTACTCCTATTCTCATTGCAGTACATGACATGCTTATCTCAGTTACTCCTATTCTCATTGCAGTACATGACATGCTTCCCTCAGTTACTCCTATTCTCATTGCAGTACATGACATGCTTATCTCAGTTACTCCTATTCTCATTGCAGTACATGACATGCTTCCCTCAGTTACTCCTATTCTCATTGCAGTACATGACATGCTTACCTCAGTTACTCCTATTCTCATGGCAGTACATGACATGCTTACCTCAGTTACTCCTATTCTCATGGCAGTACATGACATGCTTACCTCAGTTACTCCTATTCTCATTGCAGTACATGACACGCTTACCTCAGTTACTCCTATTCTTATGGTAGTACATGGCATGCTTACCTCAGTTACTCCTATTCTCATGGCAGTACATGGCATGCTTACCTCAGTTACTCCTATTCTCATTGCAGTACATGACATGCTTACCTCAGTTACTCCTATTCTCATTGCAGTACATGACACGCTTACCTCAGTTACTCCTATTCTTATGGTAGTACATGGCATGCTTACCTCAGTTACTCCTATTCTCATGGCAGTACATGGCATGCTTACCTCAGTTACTCCTATTCTCATTGCAGTACATGGCATGCTTACCTCAGTTACTCAATAAATAATAAATAAATAATATTTTATTAGCCTTTGGAGCGGCAAACAAAGAGAAGAAAACAACCAAATCATACATATTTGAAAAAGGAAAGAAGAAAAATCACATTAAATTCAAACTTTCTTTTCTATACTTATACAATTGAGTAATAAATACTCTAACTTCCTTGGATACAATATTCCCCAAATTATTGTTGACTTTCCACAATATGTCGCTAAAAAGTACATTAAACTTAAAATTAATTCCTCCAGAAAGAAAGTTATTAATAAGTGTTGGGTCTACTTCAAGGTTTTGAACTTTGTACATGAAATCTCCATAAAATTTGTGTCTTAAATGACACTCCTATTCTCATTGCAGTACATGACAAGCTTACCTCAGTTACTCCTATTCTCATGGCAGTACATGACATGCTTACCTCAGTTACTCCTATTCTCATTGCAGTACATGACATGCTTACCTCAGTTACTCCTATTCTCATGGCAGTACATGACATGCTTACCTCAGTTACTCCTATTCTCATTGCAGTACATGACATGCTTACCTCAGTTACTCCTATTCTTATGGTAGTACATGGCATACTTACCTCAGTTACTCCTATTCTCATTGCAGTACATGACATGCTTACCTCAGTTACTCCTATTCTCATTGCAGTACATGACACGCTTACTTCAGTTACTCCTATTCTTATGGTAGTACATGGCATGCTTACCTCAGTTACTCCTATTCTCATGGCAGTACATGGCATGCTTACCTCAGTTACTCCTATTCTCATTGCAGTACATGACATGCTTCCCTCAGTTACTCCTATTCTCATGGCAGTACATGGCATGCTTACCTCAGTTACTCCTATTCTCATGGCAGTACATGGCATGCTTACCTCAGTTACTCCTATTCTCATTGCAGTACATGACATGCTTACCTCAGTTACTCCTATTCTCATGGCAGTACATGGCATGCTTACCTCAGTTACTCCTATTCTCATGGCAGTACATGGCATGCTTACCTCAGTTACTCCTATTCTCATGGCAGTACATGACATGCTTACCTCAGTTACTCCTATTCTCATTGCAGTACATGGCATGCTTACCTCAGTTACTCCTATTCTCATTGCAGTACATGACATGCTTCCCTCAGTTACTCCTATTCTCATTGCAGTACATGACATGCTTATCTCAGTTACTCCTATTCTCATTGCAGTACATGACATGCTTCCCTCAGTTACTCCTATTCTCATTGCAGTACATGACATGCTTACCTCAGTTACTCCTATTCTCATGGCAGTACATGACATGCTTACCTCAGTTACTCCTATTCTCATGGCAGTACATGGCATGCTTACCTCAGTTACTCCTATTCTTATGGCAGTACATGACATGCTTATCTCAGTTACTCCTATTCTCATTGCAGTACATGACATGCTTCCCTCAGTTACTCCTATTCTCATTGCAGTACATGACATGCTTATCTCAGTTACTCCTATTCTCATTGCAGTACATGACATGCTTCCCTCAGTTACTCCTATTCTCATTGCAGTACATGACATGCTTATCTCAGTTACTCCTATTCTCATTGCAGTACATGACATGCTTCCCTAAGTTACTCCTATTCTCATTGCAGTACATGACATGCTTACCTCAGTTACTCCTATTCTCATGGCAGTACATGACATGCTTACCTCAGTTACTCCTATTCTCATGGCAGTACATGGCATGCTTCCCTCAGTTACTCCTATTCTTATGGCAGTACATGACATGCTTACCTCAGTTACTCCTATTCTCATTGCAGTACATGGCATGCTTACCTCAGTTACTCCTATTCTTATGGCAGTACATGACATGCTTACCTCAGTTACTCCTATTCTCATTGCAGTACATGACATGCTTACCTCAGTTACTCCTATTCTCCGACAGGCATCAACAAAGCTTTCAACATTTCTTCTACATTTAGCTAATGATAATTTAGGCTGATAAAGAGAAAACATAAGAAAGCAAAAAATAATATTTTATTATTGTATTCGGCTTAACTGATACTTGAGGACATGAAAAAGAGTAAATTTAAAGGAAATTCCTTCAAAACAAAATTAAATTTGAATGCATCAGAAACCTATTATGTCTATTGAGGTAGCAAGAGAGATATTTCCATTGAACATTTCATTTTATAACTTTACCTAATAATTGTAAAAAGTCAAAATAGAATGTCATGTAAGTTTGTTAAAATGGATGAATGCAAACCACTATTCACTATTCTTTGCTAAAGGCTCTAAATGTTATGAAATATTTCCAATTCTGTGAATTTTTGAAATAAAGAAGCTAAATAAATAAAAGATCTGTTGTGACAGTCACTGTCTTGAGTTTGATGATATCGACTGACTGTCTCTGTTATACTCTTTATACCTATATCAGAATTCCTGAATGCTATGAGAATTACAAACTGGTTTGTTAAACTTACCACTGCTGGTGAAGGCACATGTATACTTGATATAGCATGTGGTCTGACATGATTTGCTAAATGACATAGGACAACACCATCCATTAATGCTGCCGGTAAGTCATCAGGTAACGTCACTTTAAGACGACTTTCAATGATCTACAAAACACAGAATATATAATAAATATTTATTATGTAATTGTTCATTTGTGAACGATTACACAAGATATTACATTCAGTAAAAACTAATTTGTTTATTTATTTTTCACATGAATGAACTAGTTTCAACTTCCTATTGTATAGCTAATGTACTAATTTCAACTTCCTATTGTATAGCTCATGTACTAGTTTCAACTTCCTATTGTATAGCTAATGTGCTAGTTTCAACTTCCTATTGTATAGCTAATGTACTAGTTTCAACTTCCTATTGTATAGCTAATGTGCTAGTTTCAACTTCCTATTGTATAGCTAATGTACTCGTTTCCACTTCCTATTACATAGCTAAAGCGCTAGTTTCCATTTCCTATTGTATAGCTAATGAACTAACTTCCACTTCCTTTTATATAGCTAATGTACTAGTTTCCACTTCCTATTGTATAGCTCATGTACTAGTTTCAACTTCCTATTGTATAGCTAATGTGCTAGTTTCAACTTCCTATTGTATAGCTAATGTACTAGTTTCCACTTCCTATTGTATAGCTAATGTACTAGTTTCCACTTCCTATTGTATAGCTAATGTACTAGTTTCAACTTCCTATTATATAGCTAATGTACTAGTTTCAACTTTCTATTGTATAGCTAATATACTAGTTTCAACTTCCTATTACTGTGGAATACTTTATTTTCGCTGGAATTAATTTTCGCTGAAAAGGCTTTTTAGGCGTTTTGTATGGAATTTATTTTCACTGATTTTTGATGAGCTTAATGTCAAATATAGGAAAAAAGGTATATTCGCTGGATTTTATTTTCACGGAATCATCCCTTCAGCGAAAATAGCGAAAATAAATTCCAAGCGAAAATAAAGTATTCTACAGTATATAGCTAATGTGCTAGTTTTCACTTCCTATTATATAGCTAAAGCGCTAGTTTCCATTTCCTAGTGTATAGCTAATGAACTAACTTCCACTTCCTATTATATAGCTAATGTGCTAGTTTCCACTTCCTATTGTATAGCTAATGTGACAGTTTTCACTTCCTATTATATAGCTAAAGCGCTAGTTTCCATTTCCTATTGTATAGCTAATGAACTAACTTCCACTTCCTTTTATATAGCTAATGTACTAGTTTCCACTTCCTATTACAAAGCTAAAGTACTAGTTTCAACTTCCTATATTATATAGCTAATGTACTAGTTTCAACTTCCTATTGTATAGCTAATATGCTAGTTTCCACTTCCTATTATATAGCTAATGTACTAGTTTCAACTTCCTATTATATAGCTAAAGCGCTAGTTTCCATTTCCTAGTGTATAGCTAATGAACTAACTTCCACTTCCTTTTATATAGCTAATGTACTAGTTTCAACTTCCTATTACATAGCTAAAGTACTAGTTTCCACTTCCTATTATATAGCTAAAGTACTAGTTTCAACTTCCTATTATATAGCTAAAGTACTAGTTTCCATTTCCTATTCTATAGCTAATGAACTAACTTCCACTTCCTTTTATATAGCTAATGTACCAGTTTACACTTCCTATTATATAGCTAAAGCGCTAGTTTCCATTTCCTATTGTATAGCTAATGAACTAACTTCCACTTCCTTTTATATAGCTAATGTACTAGTTTCAACTTCCTATTACATAGCTAAAGTACTAGTTTCCACTTCCTATTATATAGCTAATGTACTAGTTTCAACTTCCTATTATATAGCTAATGTACTAGTTTCAACTTCCTATTACATAGCTAAAGTACTAGTTTCCATTTCCTATTCTATAGCTAATGAACTAACTTCCACTTCCTTTTATATAGCTAATGTACCAGTTTACACTTCCTATTATATAGCTAAAGCGCTAGTTTCCATTTCCTATTGTATAGCTAATGAACTAACTTCCACTTCCTTTTATATAGATAATGTACTAGTTTCCACTTCCTATTATATAGCTAAAGCGCTAGTTTCCATTTCCTATTGTATAGTTAATGAACTAACTTCCACTTCCTTTTATATAGCTAATGTACTAGTTTCCACTTCCTATTATATAGCTAAAGCGCTAGTTTCCATTTCCTATTGTATAGCTAATGAACTAACTTCCACTTCCTATTATATAGCTAATGTGCTAGTTTCCACTTCCTATTGTATAGCTAATGTGACAGTTTTCACTTCCTATTATATAGCTAAAGCGCTAGTTTCCACTTCCTATTGTATAGCTCATGTACTAGTTTCAACTTCCTATTGTATAGCTAATGTGCTAGTTTCAACTTCCTATTGTATAGCTAATGTACTAGTTTCCACTTCCTATTGTATAGCTAATGTACTAGTTTCCACTTCCTATTGTATAGCTAATGTACTAGTTTCAACTTCCTATTATATAGCTAATGTACTAGTTTCAACTTTCTATTGTATAGCTAATATACTAGTTTCAACTTCCTATTACTGTGGAATACTTTATTTTCGCTGGAATTAATTTTCGCTGAAAAGGCTTTTTAGGCGTTTTGTATGGAATTTATTTTCACTGATTTTTGATGAGCTTAATGTCAAATATAGGAAAAAAGGTATATTCGCTGGATTTTATTTTCACGGAATCATCCCTTCAGCGAAAATAGCGAAAATAAATTCCAAGCGAAAATAAAGTATTCTACAGTATATAGCTAATGTGCTAGTTTTCACTTCCTATTATATAGCTAAAGCGCTAGTTTCCATTTCCTAGTGTATAGCTAATGAACTAACTTCCACTTCCTATTATATAGCTAATGTGCTAGTTTCCACTTCCTATTGTATAGCTAATGTGACAGTTTTCACTTCCTATTATATAGCTAAAGCGCTAGTTTCCATTTCCTATTGTATAGCTAATGAACTAACTTCCACTTCCTTTTATATAGCTAATGTACTAGTTTCCACTTCCTATTACAAAGCTAAAGTACTAGTTTCAACTTCCTATATTATATAGCTAATGTACTAGTTTCAACTTCCTATTGTATAGCTAATATGCTAGTTTCCACTTCCTATTATATAGCTAATGTACTAGTTTCAACTTCCTATTATATAGCTAAAGCGCTAGTTTCCATTTCCTAGTGTATAGCTAATGAACTAACTTCCACTTCCTTTTATATAGCTAATGTACTAGTTTCAACTTCCTATTACATAGCTAAAGTACTAGTTTCCACTTCCTATTATATAGCTAAAGTACTAGTTTCAACTTCCTATTATATAGCTAAAGTACTAGTTTCCATTTCCTATTCTATAGCTAATGAACTAACTTCCACTTCCTTTTATATAGCTAATGTACCAGTTTACACTTCCTATTATATAGCTAAAGCGCTAGTTTCCATTTCCTATTGTATAGCTAATGAACTAACTTCCACTTCCTTTTATATAGCTAATGTACTAGTTTCAACTTCCTATTACATAGCTAAAGTACTAGTTTCCACTTCCTATTATATAGCTAATGTACTAGTTTCAACTTCCTATTATATAGCTAATGTACTAGTTTCAACTTCCTATTACATAGCTAAAGTACTAGTTTCCATTTCCTATTCTATAGCTAATGAACTAACTTCCACTTCCTTTTATATAGCTAATGTACCAGTTTACACTTCCTATTATATAGCTAAAGCGCTAGTTTCCATTTCCTATTGTATAGCTAATGAACTAACTTCCACTTCCTTTTATATAGATAATGTACTAGTTTCCACTTCCTATTATATAGCTAAAGCGCTAGTTTCCATTTCCTATTGTATAGTTAATGAACTAACTTCCACTTCCTTTTATATAGCTAATGTACTAGTTTCCACTTCCTATTATATAGCTAAAGCGCTAGTTTCCATTTCCTATTGTATAGCTAATGAACTAACTTCCACTTCCTATTATATAGCTAATGTGCTAGTTTCCACTTCCTATTGTATAGCTAATGTGACAGTTTTCACTTCCTATTATATAGCTAAAGCGCTAGTTTCCATTTTCTATTGTATAGCTAATGAAATAACTCCCACTTCCTTTTATATAGCTAATGTACAAGTTTCCACTTCCTATTACATAGCTAAAGTACTAGTTTCCACTTCCTATTATATAGCTAATGTACTAGTTTCAACTTCCTATTATATAGCTAAAGCGCTAGTTTCCATTTCCTATTGTATAGCTAATGAACTAACTTCCACTTCTTTTTATATAGCTAATGAACTAGTTTCCACTTCCTATTACATAGCTAAAGTACTAGTTTCCACTTCCTATTATATAGCTAATGTACTAGTTTCAACTTCCTATATTATATAGCTAATGTACTAGTTTCAACTTCCTATTGTATAGCTAATGTGCTAGTTTCCACTTCCTATTGTATAGCTAATGTACTAGTTTCAACTTCCTATTACATAGCTAAAGTACTAGTTTCCACTTCCTATTATATAGCTAATGTACTAGTTTCAACTTCCTATTATATAGCTAATGTACTAGACTCAACTTCCTATTACATAGCTAAAGCGCTAGTTTCCACTTCCTATTATATAGCTAATGTACTAGTTTCAACTTTCTATTGTATAGCTAATGTACTAGTTTCAACTTCCTATTATATAGCTAATGTACTAGTTTCAACTTCCTATTGTATAGCTCATGTACTAGTTTCAACTTCCTATTGCATAGCTAATGTACTAGTTTCAACTTCCTATTATATAGCTAATGTACTAGTTTCCACTTCCTATTATATAGCTAAAGCGCTAGTTTCAATTTCCTATTGTATAGCTAATGTACTAGTTTCCACTTCCTATTGTATAGCTAATGTACTAGTTTCCACTTCCTATTATATAGCTAATGTACTAGTTTCAACGTTCTATTGTATAGCTAATATACTAGTTTCAACTTCCTATTATATAGCTAATGTGCTAGTTTTCACTTCCTATGATATAGCTAAAGCGCTAGTTTCCACTTCCTTTTGAATAGCTAATGAACTAACTTCCACTTCCTATTATATAGCTAATGTGCTAGTTTCCACTTCCTATTGTATAGCTAATGTGACAGTTTTCACTTCCTATTATATAGCTAAAGCGCTAGTTTCCATTTTCTATTGTATAGCTAATGAAATAACTCCCACTTCCTTTTATATAGCTAATGTACAAGTTTCCACTTTCTATTACATAGCTAAAGTACTAGTTTCCACTTCCTATTATACAGCTAATGTACTAGTTTCAACTTCCTATTATATAGCTAAAGCGCTAGTTTCCATTTCCTATTGTATAGCTAATGAACTAACTTCCACTTCTTTTTATATAGCTACTGTACTAGTTTCCACTTCCTATTACATAGCTAAAGTACTAGTTTCCACTTCCTATTATATAGCTAATGTACTAGTTTCAACTTCCTATATTATATAGCTAATGTACTAGTTTCAACTTCCTATTGTATAGCTAATGTGCTAGTTTCCACTTCCTATTATATAGCTAATGTACTAGTTTCAACTTCCTATTACATAGCTAAAGTACTAGTTTCCACTTCCTATTATATAGCTAATGTACTAGTTTCAACTTCCTATTATATAGCTAATGTACTAGACTCAACTTCCTATTACATAGCTAAAGCGCTAGTTTCCATTTCCTATTGTATAGCTAATGAACTAACTTCCACTTCCTTTTATATAGCTAATGTACTAGTTTCCACTTCCTATTATATAGCTAAAGCGCTAGTTTCCATTTCCTATTGTATAGCTAATGAACTAACTTCCACTTCCTTTTATATAGCTAATGTACTAGTTTCCACTTCCTATTATATAGCTAAAGCGCTAGTTTCCATTTCCTATTGTATAGCTAATGAACTAACTTCCAATTCCTTTTATATAGCTAATGTACCAGTTTCCACTTCCTATTATATAGCTAATGTACTAGTTTCAACTTCCTATTATATAGCTAATGTACTAGTTTCAACTTCCTATTGTATAGCTAATGTGCTAGTTTCAACTTCCTATTGTATAGATAATGTACTAGTTTCCACTTCCTATTATATAGCTAAAGCGCTAGTTTCTATTTCCTATTGTATAGCTAATGAACTAACTTCCACTTCCTTTTATATAGCTAATGTACTAGTTTCCACTTCCTATTACATAGCTAAAGTACTAGTTTCCACTTCCTATTATATAGCTAATGTACTAGTTTCAACTTCCTATATTATATAGCTAATGTACTAGTTTCAACTTCCTATTGAATAGCTAATGTGCGAGTTTCCACTTCCGATTATATAGCTAATGTACTAGTTTCAACTTCCTATTACATAGCTAAAGTACTAGTTTCCACTTCCTATTATATAGCTAATGTACTAGTTTCAACTTCCTATTATATAGCTAATGTACTAGACTCAACTTCCTATTACATAGCTAAAGCGCTAGTTTCCATTTCCTATTGTATAGCTAATGAACTAACTTCCACTTCCTTTTATATAGCTAATGTACTAGTTTCCACTTCCTATTATATAGCTAAAGCGCTAGTTTCCATTTCCTATTGTATAGCTAATGAACTAACTTCCACTTCCTTTTATATAGCTAATGTACTAGTTTCCACTTCCTATTATATAGCTAAAGCGCTAGTTTCCATTTCCTATTGTATAGCTAATGAACTAACTTCCAATTCCTTTTATATAGCTAATGTACCAGTTTCCACTTCCTATTATATAGCTAATGTACTAGTTTCAACTTCCTATTATATAGCTAATGTACTAGTTTCAACTTCCTATTGTATAGCTAATGTGCTAGTTTCAACTTCCTATTGTATAGATAATGTACTAGTTTCCACTTCCTATTATATAGCTAAAGCGCTAGTTTCTATTTCCTATTGTATAGCTAATGAACTAACTTCCACTTCCTTTTATATAGCTAATGTACTAGTTTCCACTTCCTATTACATAGCTAAAGTACTAGTTTCCACTTCCTATTATATAGCTAATGTACTAGTTTCAACTTCCTATATTATATAGCTAATGTACTAGTTTCAACTTCCTATTGAATAGCTAATGTGCGAGTTTCCACTTCCGATTATATAGCTAATGTACTAGTTTCAACTTCCTATTACATAGCTAAAGTACTAGTTTCCACTTCCTATTATATAGCTAATGTACTAGTTTCAACTTCCTATTATATAGCTAATGTACTAGACTCAACTTCCTATTACATAGCTAAAGCGCTAGTTTCCATTTCCTATTGTATAGCTAATGAACTAACTTCCACTTCCTTTTATATAGCTAATGTACTAGTTTCCACTTCCTATTATATACCTAAAGCGCTAGTTTCCATTTCCTATTGTATAGCTAATGAACTAACTTCCACTTCCTTTTATATAGCTAATGTACTAGTTTCCACTTCCTATTATATAGCTAAAGCGCTAGTTTCCATTTCCTATTGTATAGCTCATGAACTAACTTCCAATTCCTTTTATATAGCTAATGTACCAGTTTCCACTTCCTATTATATAGCTAATGTACTAGTTTCAACTTCCTATTATATAGCTAATGTACTAGTTTCAACTTCCTATTGTATAGCTAATGTGCTAGTTTCAACTTCCTATTGTATAGATAATGTACTAGTTTCCACTTCCTATTATATAGCTAAAGCGCTAGTTTCTATTTCCTATTGTATAGCTAATGAACTAACTTCCACTTCCTTTTATATAGCTAATGTACTAGTTTCCACTTCCTATTACATAGCTAAAGTGCTAGTTTCCACTTCCTATTGTATAGCTAATGTACTAGTTTCAACTTCCTATATTATATAGCTAAAGTACTAGTTTCCACTTCCTATTATATAGCTAATGTACTAGTTTCAACTTCCTATATTATATAGCTAATATACTAGTTTCAACTTCCTATTGTATAGCTAATGTGCTAGTTTCCACTTCCTATTATATAGCTAATGTACTAGTTTCAACTTCCTATTACATAGCTAAAGTACTAGTTTCCACTTCCTATTATATAGCTAATAAACTAACTTCCAATTCCTTTTATATAGCTAATGTACTAGTTTCCACTTCCTATTGTATAGCTAATGTATTCGTTTCCACTTCTTAATATATAGCTAAAGCGCTAGTTTCCATTTCCTATTGTACAGCTAATGAACTAACTTCCACTTCCTTTTATATAGCTAATGTGCTAGTTTCCACTTCCTATTACATAGCTAAAGTACTAGTTTCCACTTCCTATTATATAGCTAATGTACTAGTTTCAACTTCCTATATTATATAGCTAATATACTAGTTTCAACTTCCTATTGTATCGCTAATGTGCTAGTTTCCACTTCCTATTATATAGCTAATGTACTAGTTTCAACTTTCTATTACATAGCTAAAGTACTAGTTTCCACTTCCTATTATATAGCTAATGTACTAGTTTCAACTTCCTATATTATATAGCTAATATACTAGTTTCAACTTCCTATTGTATAGCTAATGTGCTAGTTTCCACTTCCTATTATATAGCTAATGTACTAGTTTCAACTTTCTATTACATAGCTAAAGTACTAGTTTCCACTTCCTATTGTATAGCTAATGAACTAACTTCCACTTCCTTTTATATAGCTAATGTACTAGACTCAACTTCCTATTACATAGCTAAAGTACTAGTTTCCACTTCCTATTATATAGCTAATGTACTAGTTTCAACTTCCTATATTATATAGGTAATATACTAGTTTCAACTTCCTATTGTATAGCTAATGTGCTAGTTTCCACTTCCTATTATATAGCTAATGTACTAGTTTCAACTTTCTATTACATAGCTAAAGTACTAGTTTCCACTTCCTATTATATAGCTAATGAACTAACTTCCAATTCCTTTGATATAGCTAATGTACTAATTTCCACTTCCTATTGTATAGCTAATGTACTAGTTTCCACTTCTTAATATATAGCTAAAGCGCTAGTTTCCATTTCCTATTGTACAGCTAATGAACTAACTTCCACTTCCTTTTATATAGCTAATGTGCTAGTTTCCACTTCATATTACATAGCTAAAGTGCTAGTTTCCACTTCCTATTGTATAGCTAATGTACTAGTTTCCACTTCCTATTATATAGCTAATGTACTAGTTTCCACTTCCTATTGTATAGCTAATGTACTAGTTTCAACTTCCTATTATATAGCTAATGTACAAGTTTCAACTTCCTATTGTATAGCTCATGTACTAGTTTCAACTTCCTATTGTATAGCTAATGTACTAGTTTCAACTTCCTATTGTATAGCTAATGTACTAGTTTCCACTTCCTATTATATAGCTAAAGCGCTCGTTTCTATTTCCTATTGTATAGCTAATGAACTAACTTCCACTTCCTTTTATATAGCTAATGTACTAGTTTCCACTTCCTATTACATAGCTAAAGTGCTAGTTTCCACTTCCTATTATATAGCTAATGTACTAGTTTCAAATTTCTATTGTATAGCTAATGTACTTGTTTCAACTTCCTATTATATAGCTAATGTGCTAGTTTCCACTTCCTATTATATAGCTAAAGTGCTAGTTTCCACTTCCTATTATATAGCTAATGTGCTAGTTTCCACTTCCTATTATATAGCTAATGTACTAGTTTCAACTTTCTATTGTATAGCTAATGTGCTAGTTTCAACTTCCTATTACATAGCTAAAGTGCTAGTTTCCACTTCCTATTATATAGCTAATGTGCTAGTTTCCACTTCCTATTATATAGCTAATGTACTAGTTTCAACTTGCTATTGTATAGCTAATGTACTAGTTTCAACTTCCTATTGTATAGCTAATGTGCTAGTTTCCACTTCCTATTACATAGCTAATGTGCTAGTTTCTACTTCCTATTGTATAGCCACGGTTACTAAAAAAGACGGTTAGGAAACGCTATTGTTAAAGGGTGTGAATCTGTCTAATCCCTCAAGGATGCATGTCACGCTGTGTACGCCTTCAATTGCTCGAGATTTCAAGGCCCACTATTTTGTTTCATTTTTGTGTCGATCACTTGATGTTCCGCGAATTTGAAATTTTAAGCTCGTTTTCGATAGAATATCCACGTTTAGTGCAAAAGCTCTACGAAGAATGACACGTACATTTCCGATGAGTACTCTTTGTGATTGTGATAACATTCAGAATCGAGAATCGTCATTTATCGTTTTCACTGTTGTCATGAAAGTAAGCTTGGGTCCCGGAAGAAAAAGTAACGAAAATTCTAATCCCTAAGTCACTATTTTAAAATACATTATATTATAAAAAATACTACCAAATGCATTTTTAGTATACTACTGTGCGTACTTATGAAGGTTGTGTGCGATTTGGGGGCTTATTAGAGTAAATTTGATCGTTTTGCTTTCGCATCACTGTATCAGCCATTTTGTTTAAAGTCGTAACACTTTTTTTGTAGACGCCGTAGAAATCGTTGAAAATGTATTCAACATTTTCCGCCAGTTTCATAAAATGTCTGTTTAATTGTTCTTGTCTGTCCTTGTTTCAGTTTTTTGGTAAATTGTTCATGTTGCAATATTCAGCGTGCCGTTAAATGTGGTTTTAGTCAACGCTACAATTTTTTAACACATTGAACTGTCGGTACAACTTTCTAGCAGTCTCTTCGCCAAATTAATTTTTCGAACCTTTTTTAACCATTCTTAATTTTATTGGAACTGCCTGTTGTTGCATATTTGGTCTGCTTACATGCATTTTGTAGAGCATGGGCGGGTTATTTCAGTTATCTTTTTGTTTTATTCCAACAAAATGTATGTGGTATCATGGCTCCTCATTAAAACTTTCGCATGGCTGAAATATAAACACTTGTATGGTTTCTTTGACGTCTTTTTTTCTGATCATGTTTTGTGGTTTTTTTTATTTCAGTTTTCTGCCGATCTTGTTCTTTAAAAACGAAAATGCCATACAAGACAGGCAAATTTGTATTGAGTTTAAAACCGAGCGACAGGTTTTGTCAGGATTCACTGTAACAACTTACACTTTAGTATTACTGAAAGTATCGACACAGACACAATAAAATGGCATGCAGTTGTTGATTGCAATGAACTCTGGGAAAAATGACGTCATATTTGCGTGATTTCCTGTCTGCATTTTATGTTAATGATTTATCACAGATTAGTACGTCTTTTGTTTCAAATGTTTGCCTGCGACACGCATCCAATGAAAAGAACATGGTTCGTTTCCTAACCGTCTTTTTTAGTAACAGTGTACTAGTTTCAACTTTCTATTATATAGCTAATGTGCTTGTTTCCACTTCATATTTTACAGCTAATGTGCTAATTTCCACTTCCTATTGTTATGTTTGTCAGCTTTCTCTTCATCTAATGATGAACAGAGAAAGTAAAAGGCCAAAAATCTCAACGAAATCAAATCAGATGCATGCATGAATAAACTGACGAACACAAAACATATCTTTCAGAAAAGTAATTAGAATATCCCTAACCCTAGGGTATATGCATCCAAAATCATACGCACCCTTCTGAGTTGCTCTAACTGTTCCATTTCTTCCCTTACTCGTTCCATTTCTCTTCTCATTGTAAATTTAGGATTGACGTCGTCTAAACTTTGCTTGTTTCCAATTGTAAATGCTGAAAATGTGATAAACAAGATATCATTCAGTAAAATCATGGAGGTAATAAGAATTTTTACCTCCATGGTAAAATCAAAATTGAGGATGAGATAAGATGAACTTCACAAATTCTAATAACTAACCATCTCAAAAATCTGATGAAACTCTTGTTTATATATATACAACAAATTAAATAATCCAAATATAATGCATGAATTAAGGATGTAGTTGACATAACAGTCACTATTTTATACTTTTTTTGTTTATTGTTTAGTTTGGTGGCATTTGTCTATCTGCATGCAATGGATGTGTTTCCCACTCAAAATATTAACCAGTACACCCAAAAAAGGCATTTTTAACAAAAAGGTTAGGACATGTGTTTAAAACAGCAGACCGCTCACTTTTATTTCAGGATAATCGGCTTTGAGCGCAAACAATAAATATTGACCTAATTTGCATAAGTTGGCCTACTTAGCAACGGAAACAACGCACACACGCTCTGTCTTTGTGATCGTTCTATATTAGTACACTGTGTGTGACAACACATCCAAAAATTAACGCTCCTTAAAATTGTTATTAGAATTATTATTAGAAATTACGAGAAGGAAGGGACAAAAAAGGAAGAATATGACTCCAATGTCCGAAGAAGCAAAACTTAGTCTCAAGAAAAACCATCGATCGTGGTATGAGTCCAGCGAATGTTTGGACTCCGACGATACTGCTGTGACAGTGCAACATTTATCTACATGTAGCTCAGACATTGAAGAACTAGAAGAAGTCCCAAGAAGTGCATCAGAAGGGAAATTATCATCACATGGTGACGATGATGGAGTGGCTGACACAGATGGATCGCTGAGACTGATCGATGTCTACATTAGGGCTCATACCACTAATTTAATTTCCATAGACGACAGTGTTAACATATGACGAGATTGCTATATGAAAATGACGAAGAAAGTTGAAAATATGGCTCAAAAATGGGAAATCAACATGCCAGTAATCAACCATATGAAAAAAACTAACATGTTGGCCAGCTCAAACTCTTGCAAATCTCAGGTAAACAAGACACACCTACTGTATTTGGATTGCACCAAGAGAAATCACTGGAAAAACACCACATTAACACACAGAATAAACCCACAGGTACACAGTCGCTAAGTAGTAAACAAAAGACCACATGTTGGTCTCACCTCTGACCCAGGTGATTATGCCCTCAAACAGGGAGCACCTGAGAAAAATAATATTTAAAAAATTTCATTGGTTCTTGCTGGGCATTTAAATTGAGGGCTACGAGCAGCCATTGGTTAATTAGCGGCATGAGACCTTAAATAGCTAACTTTCTCGGCGCCATTGCAGTGCTCAAGTTGCAATGAAAGGATTTGACATTGAAGGAAGACACACGGCACAGCTGGGGATCCCAATTTAAATGTTCAAATTCCGAATGTTATTTTTCCTCAGTCGAGAGAATTTTAACGTCTTTTGAAAAACAAGAAAAAAAGAGTTCCAAATAAACAGGAAAATGGTGATCGCAGGAAGAGTGATCGGTAAAGGACGATGTGTGATGGCAAAATTTGCCAAGTAAATGGGTTTACCGGCACCGATCCACTGGGGACTATATAAACAAGAAGCCTATCGGCTGAGATAGCCTCGCTGTTAGCAATGCACATTTTAATAAAAGAACAGAAGATATCATCAGAAAATGAACAGTATGTATAGTATCAAAGCAATGGGACTTGCTGTTTTCAACAAAAATTAAAAAATATCACTTTTCACCAAAAATGACAAAAATAATCATCAAAATTGGATAATTGAAGATATCACCACAAAATTAACAAATCTGAAAGAGGTCCACATGTAGTACCTATATATGTAATATAAAAACAACCGGACTTGCGGTTTTTAACAAGAAGTCAAAAATATCACTTTTTACCAAAAATGACAAAAATATTCACCAAAATTAGAGAATTAAAGATATCATTACAAAATGAACAAATCTGAAAGAGGTCCACATGTAGTACCTATATATGTAATATAAAAACAACCGGACTTGCGGTTTTTAACAAGAAGTCGAAAATATCACTTTTTACCAAAAATGAAAAAAAATATTCACCAAAATTAGAGAATTGAAGATATCATCATGAAATGAACAAATCTGAGAGAGGAATCCAACGGGTCTTTGAGGCTTACTTTCAATATGTACCCAAGGTACATATACACCAAGTATCAAAGCATTCAGGCTTGTAGTTCTCAAGAAGAAGTCGAAAAAGTAAAACATTCACACGGACGACGACAGACGACGACGCTCTTATCAGTCGCGAGTTGCCGTATGTTTTTACTGTTGATGGTATCTTTTATATTGTTCATACAGCTATAGCTGACTTTGATGGTATTTCGGTTGAATATTTTCGTGAGATTATTGCCAGTCAGGAAACACTTATCAATTAAATCCAAGAATCGCTTGCCGATACTGTTACGGACGTTGCAGCTATATGGTGGGTTGTACCAAAGGACATTACTGCGTGGCCGGTTTTTTTTACCCTTCTCGGTGGGGGACTCAAACTTTAATTGGTGTTTGTAGCCGCTTTCATGTAGAGCTCTTTTGTAGGGTGGCGCCACGGTGTAAAAGATACCATCAACAGTAAAAACAAACGGCAACTCGCGACTGATAAGAGCACCACAACTGATAAAACGAAAGTCAACAAACTATGCAATTGTCAGAAAAAAACGGCATGTCCACTGGACGGGAAGTGTTTGCAGTCCGGTGTGATATACCAAGCGGAAGTTACGCGCTTAGACAAACAAACTAGCGAAACGTACGTCGGTCTCACTGGAAATGAATTCAAAACAAGGTACAGAAACCACACTGTCTCATTTCATAATCAGGCCTCTAGAAATGCGACAGAACTAAGTAAACATGTTTGGTCACTCAAAGAAAAAAATATTGAGCACAGAATAACATGGAAAATTTTTGCTCGTGGTAGCCCGTACAGTAGCTCCAGCAAACGATGCATTCTATGTTTGAAGGAAAATTTATAATAATTTTTAGACCTCACCACTCCACACTAAACAAAAGAAATGAACTCGTATCATCATGCCGACACAGATCAAAAGCCTTATTATGTAACACTTAAACCTGTATGTTTTTTATTTTTAATTGTTAATTTGCGAAGTATATGTATGCTCGTTGGTGCAGTGAATTAAACATAAAGCTCCTGATGAGTGAGGTACTTGTACCTTACGAAACAGTGCTGTCGAGTTTCAATATTCATGTAGTTGTGTATTAATTCCTCTATTACCGCATATATATATATATATATGATCGTTGTCGGAAACTTGGACATTGTGTAGAAAGCACGCAGCGATTCAAACTGATCACAGCTGGCCTACATTAAAAATTGCAGTAGCTGCCACAATAAACTCAGTCGTGCGGTTCCCGGTTACTAAGGAAGTAACCATAATCTCTCACTTATGTCCAGTCAATAACTAAGGAAGTTTGATTGTGATTGGTCCAGGCATTTCTAAGATACAGGTCCGGACGCACGCACAGACGAACGCACACACGCAAGGACACACGGAGGTAAAAACATAAGTCCTCGTTTTCGGACTGCGGGGACTAAAAAAATAGGCTGAGATATATTAGAGTTCACGGCGAATCAGTTTTATTTGCAAGTTGTGAAATAAGGTAAACCAGAGTAGGGTCAATGATTTTCAGTATCGAAGGACTTTCGCGTGTGAATCCTGAGTTTCGAATTGTTCATCGACTGGTCACCAAATATTTATGACAATAATTAAATTTGACACGTTTTTTTTCTGAAGCCGAATAAGTTATTCATACATGTCAAGCTCTGTACGATTTTTTCAGGGCATGTGGCCGTTTTATTCGAAATTATTATATTGTGGGAATAATTTACGACACTGATCGTGACTTAATTTTGAAAATTGAATGTCAAATGCCAATGTGGTTTTGGTATCGTTATTTTTGGAATTAATCATTAATAATCTTCTCGTTTCTCCTAACAGAAGGTTCCAGTGCAGTTGCTTTCTCGAACGATACAAGTGTCGTACAACTATAGATTTGAAGTGTCGTTCGAAATTTAATAATAGTATTTTCATACTTTACTATCAAAACCACAATTTCGACCACTCATGTATCAGTGATCAGTGTTTGGGCGAGCGGACGGTGTTTTCAATGAGTGAGCCAGCGAGCTAAAAAAAACGATTAAAATGTGGTCGGTTTCCCGTCGGACAAAACCGCACGGTCGGAAATTAACCAGTAAGCAGTCGATATACTACTTTCCCGGAAGTAGCAAAACTGGGGTGCAAAAATACTCTTGCTTTGTCACAGCAGAAAATACAAACATGTTAGAATGTTGATAGTCGATAGAAGGGAATTCTATTTTGTAAAAGCGGAAGATTGGGCAAAATGAGTAGTGTATTTGCAGACGGCCATCACTTACTTGAAAGTTGCACGATGAATTATGACTCTCTAAGTGATTACTTTTCTCTCCCATTATACATTGTGTGACCCTCTAAGTTGGACACTAATTAACCTAGCCTTTGACGTCACAGTGCACAAATAAATCCTGCTCGCATTCTCGTCTGACCCAATAGAGGGCGCTTGAAAATTGCCAAAATGGCGGCGACTATATGGAATATTATATGGTATCATAACTCTATTAATTTTTAATTTTTTTTATTTGTTTTGTCCATTATTTAAATAAGTGTACATAACTGCTGCTATATGGCCAACAATATTGACAGGATTGACCTTTCCTTTAAGAGGTATGGCTCTAGAAGCCCAATCATTAAAACAAAATGGCCGCCAGCCAGCCATTTTGAATCAGATCTGAAAAAAATATGATGTGCATCAGGAACCTGTAATGTCTAATATATGTACCAAGTTTGAATGAAATCCATCCAGAAATGCTTGATATTTGATGATTTTTTAGCACAAAAATGAACACCATTCGGCCATTCTGAATAGGATCGTCAAACCAATATATCTGTTTATCTATGACATGATGTATAAGGAATATTTAAAATTTGAATATAATCAGTCAAAACAAGTCGGAGATATGGGTCTAGAAGCCCATTCATTAAAACAAAATGGTCACGAGACAGCCATTTTGAATCAGATCTGAAAAAAATATGATGTGCATCAGGAACCTGTAATGTCTAATGTATGTACCAAGTTTGAATGAAATCCATCCATAAATGCCAGAAATGCTTAATATTTGATGATTTTTTAGCACAAAAATAGCCACCATTTGGCCATTTTGAATAGGATCGTCAAACCAATATATCTGTCTATCTATGACATGATGTATAATGAATATTTAAAATTTGAACATAATCAGTGAAAGCAAGTCAGATATGGCACGAGAACCGCCAGTCGGCCATTTTGAATCTCATCTGAAAAACAAAATTATTTGCATGAAGGTCCCATAATGTCTAATGTATATACCCAGTTTGAACCAAATCCATCTGTAAACAGAGGTATGTGCAACCTAGAAAATATGCCATATGCCAGTAACAATTTGCGAGTCGCAAGTAGCAAAATATGCCATATGCGAGTAGTAAAAACGACATATGCGAGTGGTAAAATGTATCATTTGCGAGAGGCAAAAAAGGCCTATGCGAGGGGTCAAATGTGTTTGCGAGTGGTAAAACAAAGGCCAGGAAAATGGGTGTATGGGAGGGGTAAAATGAGTCATTTGTGAGTGGTAAACATTATCCTTTAGAATGCGTACGGAACCTTTGGTACATGTACTACAGAAATGCCAGTTTGATCAACGGCTGGATTTGCCTGTGTATGATAAATAACGTACGTTCAAATGCGTTTTATCATGATAAAATCAAATATTTACCATGATTAGGAAATGATGTGTACATGGTTGGTTAAGATTGGCATTATGCTGTTAAGGTTTTTACTTTAGGTGTGATTCATATATAAAAATAATGGTAGCAAATAGGTGTCAACCGAACGCGAACAAGTAGCCTACATGTAGGTGTCAACCAGCGCACACCACCCGGTACTCAACATTGCAGTCGGCCAGTGTACGCGGATAACATTGTGAAGGACGCAAATAAATTAAGCTTGAACTACTATTTCCATGTAGTGCTTTTGTTTATTATTCATTTGAGTGCTTATAATCAAAAAGTTCGTTCAGTAGTCTGCATAGAATCGATGTTCGCACAGAAAACATGACAGCACAATAATTTGATAAACGACCATGAAGGTGTCTTCATGAAACAGCCATCACACACCACATTAACATGTGACAATTTTTCTTTGTTTCGGTAAAATTAGTATGAACCCGTGGTCTGCGTTAAATAATCATAGAATTATAATTGTAGTCAGTAAAAACGGGTGGTCACAAAAGGGTCGCGACTATAAAAGGGAATTCATGTGTCACGCGCCGCCGGTTAAATAAAAACAATGGCAGGCTTCAAAAATAGTCACACCTCGGAGAGGTGTTAAATTTGCTACAAGCCAAATGTAAACTAACATACAATTCCAAGATAATACATCGACACGAATTAGTACTAAATAAAGTGCATGTGATGTCCTTCACACATGGAGTGTATTTACAGGCAATCCCGATCAAATTGATTTTGAAACAAATTTAAACAAAGAAGCGTCTGCCGTTGCTTCATCGGTGTAGAGAGACAACATTTATGGGTAAATAGAAGACTTAGCCTCAATGCCCCAAACACTTCGACCTAACCACTTTACTTGTATAAGTAGTGAAAAGTTGTATGTTTCTTTAAAATAAGAATGGACATGTTAGCGTTGAAATAAGAATGGACATGTTAGCGTTAAAATAAGAATGGACATGTTAGCGTTGAAATAATCACAGAAGTACAGTTATCATCAGTACAGATAAACTTGTTGAATAAAAACTCACACGCGAGCCAATAAAAACAATGGCTAGATTCAAAGTAATTTTGTCCCAGACAAGACATGAACTGAGGTCAAATCCCATCCCCTTTGTCAAAATATACCGATGTTTTTCAGTGAGTGTCGAATGACGGACGTCGGGACCGTTTGGAGAAACCAACAGGTAACGATATTATTGGGACACGATCGGTAGACATTCCAAACAAATGAAATTATTAACGAAAGACGAGATTTTTCTAGATATTTACAAACATACATGTACTGTCATACTAAATATATGCAAAATTTACAAATACACAAAAAAGTGTAATATTAGGTTTTATTTTAGCCTTAGAAATATTTTCTTTCATTCAGTCCATGCGTGGGACTTCTATTTAGCTTCATGGTCCTTCGGCTTGTCTTCGCCTTGGGGGAAAACAACAATAATTATACAAATCGTAAACACATTGCAAAGACTCAATGCAATCAGGAAAAGAAACCCAGACAACTATATCGTACTTCTGTTGAAATACATTTTGTAGCAGTGTGTTACGTCAAAATATTGTTTAAAATAAAATAGTCAATCCCAGCCAAATCTAGGTCAAAGGGTCAGATTGCGTGCATATAATTATAGATAGCAAGTTGTGTTGTATCCGAACGACGATTGCATCGTGTGATTTAAATTTATCACGATTTACCTTGCAGTCAATATGACACTCGTCACCTTGCCGTTTGTAATGTATTTCACAAAGTCATCTTTTTAAAATGTCATTTTACTCTTGATCTTGACCATATTATTTTATTCTCCTTACCGCCATGGTAATTATTTGATTTTATTATGATAAAACGCATTTGAACATACGTTATTATACACAAGCAAATCCAGCAGTTGATCAAACTGGCATTTCTGTAGTACATGTACCAAGGTCCTGTACGCATTCTAACGGATAATGTTTACCACTAACAAATGAGTCATTTCACCCCTCGCATACACATGTTTTCCTGGCCTTTGTTTTACCACTAGCAAACAACACATTTGACCCGTCGCATGGGCCTTTTTTGCCTCTCGCAAATGATACATTTTACCACTTGCATATGCCGTTTTTACTACTCACATATGGCATCTTTTGCTACTTGCGACTCACAAATTGGTACTCGCATATGGCATATTTTCTAGGTCGTACATACCTCATAAACAGCCGGGAAATGCTTGATTTTTAGGATTTTTCAGCACAAAAATGACCGCCATTCGACCATCTTGAATCAGATCGTAAAACAAAATAATGTGCATCAACGTCAATGTATATACCAAGTTTGAACAAAATCTATCTGTAAACAGCCGAGAAATGCTTGATTTTGATGATTTTTAGCACAAAAATGGCCGCCATTCGGCCATCTTGAATCAGACCGTGAAACAAATTGACGTGCATATGTATAATATCATGTACGATGTATATGTGAAGTTTGATTGTGATTGGTCCCGGCATTTCTAAGATACATGTCCGGACGCGCGCACGGACACAGGGAGGTCAAAACATGTCAAAACTGTGTCCGAACGGGGACTAAATAGTAGTTTGCATGCACAAGTTCACAAAAAATAAAAGAATAGCATGATAGTGTAAATTGAATGTCTACAACATGTTATGTAGAAGACATAGTGTACATACCTGACATAGTATTATGTAGAACACACAGTGTACATACCTGACATAGTAGAACACACAGTGTACATACCTGACATAGTTTTGTGTAGAACACAGTGTACTTACCTGACATAGTATTATGTAGAACACATGGTGTACTTACCTGACATAGTATTATGTAGAACACATGGTGTACATACCTGACATAGTAGTATTATGTAGAACACAGTGTACTTACCTGACATAGTATTATGTAGAACACATGGTGTACATACCTGACATAGTATTATGTAAAACACATAGTGTACATACCTGACATAGTATTATGTAGAACACATAGTGTACTTACCTGACATAGTACTATGTAGAACACAGTGTACATACCTGACATAGTTTTGTGTAGAACACATAGTGTACTTACCTGACATAGTTTTGTGTAGAACACAGTGTACTTACCTGACATAGTAGTATTATGTAGAACACACAGTGTACTTACCTGACATAGTATTATGTAGAACACATGGTGTACATACCTGACACAGTATTATGTAAAACACATAGTGTACTTACCTGACATAGTACTATGTAGAACACAGTGTACTTACCTGACATAGTATTGTGTAGAACACACAGTGTACATACCTGACATAGTAGAACACACAGTGTACATACCTGACATAGTTTTGTGTAGAACAGTGTACTTACCTGACATAGTATTATGTAGAACACATGGTGTACTTACCTGACATAGTATTATGTAGAACACACAGTGTACTTACCTGACATAGTAGAACACACAGTGTACATACCTGACATAGTTTTGTGTAGAACACAGTGTACATACCTGACATAGTAGTATGTAGAACACACAGTGTACTTACCTGACATAGTATTATGTAGAACACATGGTGTACATACCAGACATAGTATTATGTAAAACACATAGTGTACATACCTGACATAGTATTATGTAGAACACAGTGTACATACCTGACATAGTTTTGTGTAGAACACATAGTGTACTTACCTGACATAGCTTTGTGTAGAACACAGTGTACTTACCTGACATAGTAGTATTATGTAGAACACACAGTGTACTTACCTGACATAGTATTATGTAAAACACATAGTGTACTTACCTGACATAGTACTATGTAGAACAGTGTACTTACCTGACATAGTATTGTGTAGATGTTTGACATAGTATTATGTAGAACACACAGTGTACATACCTGACATAGTTTTGTGTAGAACACATAGTGTACTTACCTGACATAGTTTTGTGTAGAACACAGTGTACTTACCTGACATAGTAGTATTATGTAGAACACAGTGTACTTACCTGACATAGTATTATGTAGAACACATGGTGTACATACCTGACATAGTATTATGTAAAACACATAGTGTACATACCTGACATAGTATTATGTAGAACACATAGTGTACTTACCTGACATAGTACTATGTAGAACACAGTGTACTTACCTGACATAGTATTGTGTAGATGTTTGACATAGTATTATGTAGAACACACAGTGTACATACCTGACATAGTACTATGTAGAACACATAGTGTACATACTTGACATAGTATTATGTAGAACACATAGTGTACATACCTAACATAGTATTATGTAGAACACATGGTGTACATACCTGACATAGTATTATGTAAAACACATAGTGTACATACCTGACAAAGTATTGTGTAGATGTTTGACATAGTATTATGTAGAACACACAGTGTACTTACCTGACATAGTATTATGTAGAACACATGGTGTACATACCTGACATAGTACTATGTAGAACAGTGTACATGCCTGACAAAGTATTGTGTAGATGTTTGACATAGTATTATGTAAAACACATAGTGTACTTACCTGACATAGTACTATGTAGAACAGTGTACATGCCTGACAAAGTATTGTGTAGATGTTTGACATAGTATTATGTGAAACACACAGTGTACATACCTGACATAGTACTATGTAGAACACATAGTGTACTTACCTGACATAGTATTATGTAAAACACATAGTGTACATACCTGACATAGTATTATGTAGAACACATGGTGTACATACCTGACATAGTAATATGTAAAACACATAGTGTACATACCTGACATAGTACTATGTAGAACAGTGCACATGCCTGACAAAGTATTGTGTAGATGTTTGACATAGTATTATGTAAAACACATAGTGTACTTACCTGACATAGTATTATGTAGAACACATGGTGTACATACCTGACATAGTATTATGTAAAACACATAGTGTACATACCTGACATAGTACTATGTAGAACAGTGTACATGCCTGACAAAGTATTGTGTAGATGTTTGACATAGTATTATGTAAAACACATAGTGTACTTACCTGACATAGTACTATGTAGAACACATAGTGTACTTACCTGACATAGTATTATGTAGAACACATGGTGTACATACCTAACAAAGTACTATGTAGAACAGTGTACATGCCTGACAAAGTATTGTGTAGATGTTTGACATAGTATTATGTAGAACACACAGTGTACATACCTGACATAGTACTATGTAGAACACATAGTGTACATACTTGACATAGTATTATGTAGAACACACAGTGTACATACCTGACATAGTACTATGTAGAACACATAGTGTACATACTTGACATAGTATTATGTAAAACACATAGTGTACATACCTGACATAGTATTATGTAGAACACATAGTGTACTTACCTGACATAGTACTATGTAGAACACAGTGTACATACCTGACATAGTACTATGTAGAACACAGTGTACATACCTGACATAGTATTATGTAGAACACATGGTGTACATACCTGACATAGTACTATGTAGAACACATAGTGTACATACTTGACATAGTATTATGTAGAACACATAGTGTACATACCTGACATAGTATTATGTAGAACACATGGTGTACATACCTGACATAGTATTATGTAAAACACATAGTGTACATACCTGACATAGTACTATGTAGAACAGTGTACATGCCTGACAAAGTATTGTGTAGATGTTTGACATAGTATTATGTAGAACACACAGTGTACTTACCTGACATAGTATTATGTAGAACACATGGTGTACATACCTGACATAGTATTATGTAAAACACATAGTGTACATACCTGACATAGTACTATGTAGAACAGTGTACATGCCTGACAAAGTATTGTGTAGATGTTTGACATAGTATTATGTAGAACACAGTGTACTTACCTGACATAGTATTATGTAAAACACATAGTGTACATACCTGACATAGTACTATGTAGAACAGTGTACATGCCTGACAAAGTATTGTGTAGATGTTTGACATAGTATTATGTAAAACACATAGTGTACTTACCTGACATAGTATTATGTAGAACACATGGTGTACATACCTGACATAGTACTATGTAGAACAGTGTACATGCCTGACAAAGTATTGTGTAGATGTTTGACATAGTATTATGTAAAACACATAGTGTACTTACCTGACATAGTATTATGTAAAACACATAGTGTACTTACCTGACATAGTATTATGTAAAACACATAGTGTACATACCTGACATAGTATTATGTAAAACACATAGTGTACATACCTGACATAGTACTATGTAGAACAGTGTACATGCCTGACAAAGTATTGTGTAGATGTTTGACATAGTATTATGTAGAACACACAGTGTACATACCTGACATAGTACTATGTAGAACACATAGTGTACATACTTGACATAGTATTATGTAGAACACACAGTGTACATACCTGACATAGTACTATGTAGAACAGTGTACATGCCTGACAAAGTATTGTGTAGATGTTTGACATAGTATTATGTAGAACACAGTGTACTTACCTGACATAGTATTATGTAGAACACATGGTGTACATACCTGACATAGTATTATGTAAAACACATAGTGTACATACCTGACATAGTACTATGTAGAACAGTGTACATGCCTGACAAAGTATTGTGTAGATGTTTGACATAGTATTATGTAGAACACAGTGTACTTACCTGACATAGTATTATGTAAAACACATAGTGTACATACCTGACATAGTACTATGTAGAACAGTGTACATGCCTGACAAAGTATTGTGTAGATGTTTGACATAGTATTATGTAAAACACATAGTGTACTTACCTGACATAGTATTATGTAGAACACATGGTGTACATACCTGACATAGTACTATGTAGAACAGTGTACATGCCTGACAAAGTATTGTGTAGATGTTTGACATAGTATTATGTAAAACACATAGTGTACTTACCTGACATAGTATTATGTAAAACACATAGTGTACATACCTGACATAGTATTATGTAGAACACATGGTGTACATACCTGACATAGTATTATGTAAAACACATAGTGTACATACCTGACATAGTACTATGTAGAACAGTGTACATGCCTGACAAAGTATTGTGTAGATGTTTGACATAGTATTATGTAGAACACACAGTGTACATACCTGACATAGTACTATGTAGAACACATAGTGTACATACTTGACATAGTATTATGTAGAACACACAGTGTACATACCTGACATAGTACTATGTAGAACAGTGTACATGCCTGACAAAGTATTGTGTAGATGTTTGACATAGTATTATGTAGAACACACAGTGTACATACTTGACATAGTATTATGTAGAACACATGGTGTACATACCTGACATAGTATTATGTAAAACACATAGTGTACATACCTGACATAGTACTATGTAGAACAGTGTACATGCCTGACAAAGTATTGTGTAGATGTTTGACATAGTATTATGTAGAACACACAGTGTACATACCTGACATAGTACTATGTAGAACACATAGTGTACATACTTGACATAGTATTATGTAGAACACACAGTGTACATACCTGACATAGTACTATGTAGAACAGTGTACATGCCTGACAAAGTATTGTGTAGATGTTTGACATAGTATTATGTAGAACACACAGTGTACATACTTGACATAGTATTATGTAGAACACATAGTGTACATACCTGACATAGTATTATGTAGAACACATAGTGTACATACCTGACCGAGGTTGAAGAATAGGAATACTTGTGTTATTATGAGAATTGGATGAAGTGATCTCATCATGCTGCATTAACCTGTCATCCAAGTCATCAGAATTGTGTACTGAAGATGGATTGTTGCGATTCTGTTGACAGATGTAGTACAATACTATGTGTGAACAAATTACACTTACGTAAAGGCTTTAAAATAATGAAGATTAAAGATTAAACCTCCCTTTGAAGATTTATTAGAACTGATCTAACTATTACATAACACTCATACCAGCATAATACCAGATGTGAGCGCAAAATCTAATCAAATGTGCATATAATATAAGAAAATGCATAAATTAAGTTAGAACAAGGCATGTCAGAGATATGGTTCTGGAATAACATTCAATAAAACAGAATGGCCACCAGACGACCATTTGAAACATTAAGAGTGTGATTTGCATAAACTGAGAGGTATATTGTGATTCAGTTCATTCCACCTAATTGGCTTAGCTTGGCATACTAGATCAATCAATTTATTAACTCATAACAACCTACTGAAGGAGGTTAAAGGTTACAACAACAACAACAAAAATTACAGATAAAAATTAATCAAATTACAATGGCTAATAGTTAAAAGACAACCAGAAACAGACTAAATTGAAGTTAGTAACGGAAATATATAATAAAGTAAAATGAAACACCAACAAAAAACTAAACTGAATATAAAAACAAAAACCCAATGAATAGGTTTAAAAAAAAAGTTAATGACTAAGAAGGTGCTGCTGTCTAATAGCAAAGCTGTATTTCAGATATTGTGCCAGAGGAATTGCTAAGTTATTATTTGACATTATTTTTATGAATTTATTTTCAGGTGTGAGATTAGTAAAGTCAGGAATAATCTTTTCTGCTTCATTGTATAAAACGACCCTCTCTTTACTATATACTGGGCATATTATGAGGAAGTGATGTTCATCTTCAATATCATTTTTATTACACAATTTGCAGATTCTGTCGCTACTTTTGATTCTGTTGTGTCTTCCTTTTTCAATTTCTAAACTGTGATTGCTCAGTCTGAATTTAGTTAGGGTACTTTTCAGTTCTTTATTTTTTAGCTTAATTAAGTAGTTTTCCAAAATGAAGTTTGTTTTAAATTTTTTGTAAGTCCTCAGTTTGTTTTTTGTATTAGTGTTTTGTCTGTTATCATCATTAATTGAGTTAATCCAATGTTTTATAAATACATTTTTTATTTTATCATATATCCGTGACATTTGTGACGATTTTAGCTCATTATTGTCAATATCTGATAGTGTTGTATTTGTAGATTTCAGTACTGAGTTAAGTTCATTGTACCACTTACTTTTTATAGTCTTGTTAAGTAGGAGGGCTTCCTTAATAATGGGGTTTTGAATTTTGTTTAGGTGGTTTGTATATTTTATTAACTGTTTTTTAATGAATAAATCGATAGGATATCTACCCAACTCACTATAAATTCCCAATTTCGGAGTGTTTTTTGAAACACCTAGGATGAAGCGACAAAAGCTGAGGTGTACATCTTCTATAGTAGAGTTGAATGAACTTTCTTCAGCCCATACTTCACATCCATATATAAGAATTGGTCTTATTAGTTTATCAAACAATGATAACAATAATGAGGGACTGAGGCTTTCATTATGACCTAATTTGGCTTTCAAAGAGAATAATGCTTTCATTCCTTTGTATTTCAGATGTTTCATAGCAGCTTTAAATTTTCCATTAGGGCTGAGAACAATACCTAAATAATTATAATTTCTCACGATGTTAATCTCATTCCCTTCAAAATAGAATAAATCACTGTCATAGAGTTTATTATTTTTATTAAAAACCATAATTTTTGTTTTTTCTGTGTTCACAGCGAGTTTCCATTTCTGTGTGTATTTTGAGACATTATCAAGGGCATTCTGGAGGCCACTTTTGGATTTAGAAAGAATAACTATATCATCTGCATACATTAGACAGCTGATTGGTGTGTTATTTAAATTTGGTGGATCACATGATTCATGGTCCAGGGTATTAGTTATGTCATTAATAAAAATGTTAAAGAGTGAAGGGCTCAGATTACACCCTTGCTTAACACCCAGTGTTGAATTAAATTGATTGGTTAGTCCATCTTTCATTTTTATTTTATATTTTATATTACTGTACATACTTTTAATAATTTGATACATTTTACCTGTCACCCCATTGTTTAATAGTTTCCAGAATAGACCATCATGCCAAACACTATCAAAAGCCTTTTTCAGGTCTACAAAACAGGCATAAATTTTGTTTGTTTGCTTTAGCTTCTTTTTTTTTCATTCACTGTATTTTCATGCTGATTGTTGTTGGTGTGTTTTTCAATAATAGTTTTCAATATAAATAGGTTGTCAGTTGTACGACGACCTTTTCTGAAACCAAACTGTTGGTGGGACAAAATGTTATTTTTCTCAATAAAAGTGGTTAGCCTTGTATTAAGGATACTTGTAAATAGTTTGCCAAGGCAACTGGAGATTGCTATTCCCCTGTAGTTTGAGGGATTTAATTTAGATCCTGCTTTATGTATGGGTATTATTAAACTTGTACTCCATGCATGTGGGAAGATATTTGCATTGTAAATAGAGTTAAATATTTTTTTAATAGGTTTGATGAGATAATGTTCACCGCATTTTAGCATCTCATTACAGATTTGGTTTTCTGCAGTTGATTTGTTGTTTTTCAATAATCTGATGGCTTGTTTAATTTCATTTTCCTGTATTGGTCCATCCAAATCAGTTTTACTAGCATCAAGTCCCTTAATTTCCCTATTTCTAAGATCTGATATAATATCGTCTTGTTCTTCTGTATTTTTACCAGGTTTAGATTTTAATAGATTTTTGAAGTGTGTCAACCATTTATCTGGTGCTATGCAATCAGTCTCTGACTTTCGTGTATTCGCGTCATTGTTGAGTTAACTTATTTTTTTCCAGAATGATGAATTGTTACCTTGAAGACTCTCAATTTCATTAAGCTGGTGTACTTTAAATTGTTTTTTTTTGTATTTAAGGATTTTTTTAAATTGTTTACGTGTTTTGAAGAATTTACCTCTAACAATAGGGTCATTAGGAAATCTCTGAATTAATTTAGTATGCATTTTAAGTTCATTACGTAATAAATGGCAATCTTTATCAAACCATCTTTGGTTATTTTTTTTTTTATTTATTTTTTTTTTTTATTATTCTTTTGAAGTGGATTTTTTTAAGGCTTTTTTCTGCCAATTGACATAGAAGTGAAGAGAAATCTGATACCATTTTGTCAGAGTTCTCATGGTTTGCCGACATAAATGTTTTGATTTCATTACGTTTTGCTAACTCTAAAGCAGATAAAAATTTATTTTTTGAGTCACTGTCCCAAATATATTTAGTTGGTAAGGGATCCAATCTATTACTATGATTTCTTTGAGAATTATTTGGGAGGTCTGGATTTAAGCATAAAGATAGGATAATGGGACAGTGATCCGAAATGTGGGTTAATCTATCGACTTTGAAATATTGTACATAATCATAAATTGATTTAGAAATGACCCCAAAATCAATTGTACTACATCCATTGGGTGAATAATAAGTGTATTTACCTGCCGAGTCCCCAACTGTCCTGCCATTTACAATTACAAGATTACATTCAATACACATTTGGGAGAGTTTTCTACCAAATTTGTTAACACAGGATTTTGAGACACTATCCATAATATTACGTGGTTTAAAATTATCATTCACATAATCCAAAGGAAGCGGAATGTGTTGGTTTATGTCTTCATTAATAATGTCAGTTAAATCTCCTATTCTAGAATTAAAGTCCCCTAACAAAATGACGTTTCCTTTAGTGGAAAATTGGAGTATGTCTTTTTCTAGGAGATGAAAAATATCTGTATCTGTTTTTTTATGAATAATAGAATTCTCTGGTGGTATGTACACACATCCGATATAAATATCCTTCTGTATTTTAAACAAATCTCTATCAAGCTTACACCAGAGAAAGTGGTTTGAACAGTTACTGACTTTGTGAATGTAGTTGTTATACTGTGGAATACTTTATTTTCACTGGAATTTATTTTCGCTGAAAAGGCTTTTTGGGCGTTTTGCTTGGAATTTATTTTCACTGATTTTTGATGAGATTAATGTAAAATATAGGAAAAAATGTATATTCGCTGGATTTTATTTTCACGGAATCATCCCTTCAGCGAAAATAGCGAAAATAAATTCCAAGCGAAAATAAAGTATTCTACAGTATTGTGCTTTGTATAAGACAGCAACACCCCCTCTAGGAACTCTCTGCTTACTAATATCTAAATTTCTATCTTGTCTAATAATTTCAAAACTATTTAAGCTACTAGGCAAAGTAAAAGAACTATTACTATTTAACCAAGTCTCCTGTAAACAAATAAAATCAAGAGATAAAATGAAACTGGTAAATTCTGTGTTAGAAGTTTTGTTAATTAACCCATTAACGTTCCAACTGCCTAATTTAAATTTAGATGTTAATGGGTGCATACTAAAATTATAAAAGAAAATCAAAACACAAGAATCGTCTCACTTTGAAATGAAGGTAACTTGGGAAAGATACTAGATATTATTATCATATTCAAAATTCAGGGTACTTACGACAAGTGATCAAATAATTCAATTTCAGGACAGCTTAGAAAGAGTTCATAAAGTCAATGAATTTTTCAAATTTCGAGAATTCATGAGAATTCATGTCATCAAATATGAGAGATGACAACACAAAATTTAGGGCAATAAATTACTTACTTTAAGATAATTAAATAGCGCTTCTTTCTGCAATTGTTTGGTTTTCTGTTTGTTTTCCTCTAACTGCCTCCTTGCAAGCTGTGCTTCATGCCGACTTTGTGATATCCTATTTATTTTATCTTCATTTTGATGATTATGTTGCATATTCACATTACTGGAGGAGAGAGAGAACACACAATCTTAATTGTATTCTATCCTAACAATTTTAGAGATTTGAAATACGCATGCCATATGAATGTATCTATGCTATAAACAGATGTGAGGCTTGAACCCCCAACCACAGATCAAATCATGCATGGAAGAACACAACACAAACAACTGACAATCAGTATAACAATCCACAAAACAAAAGTCAAGTACACTACACTACATAGTCAAATCAGTATGGACTCCACGGTGAAGTGATATCAAATGGTTTTAAGTTAACTCCTCCTGCTGCTCCACATGAGGCACTCCCCATACTGGTTTATTATAATCAAATGGTTTCTGTTAGAAAACTTAAGTCTACATCAGACAAGTGACATTGATGTCATCTGAGATTATCGGTATAAGAGTGACATTGATGTCATCTGAGATTATCGGTATAACAGTGACATTGATGTCATCTGAGATTATCGGTATAACAGTGACATTGATGTCATCTGAGATTATCGGTATAACAGTGACATTGATGTCATCTGAGATTATCGGTATAACAGTGACATTGATGTCATCTGAGATTATCGGTATAACAGTGACATTGATGTCATCTGAGATTATCGGTATAACAGTGACATTGATGTCATCTGAGATTATCGGTATAACAGTGACATTGATGTCATCTGAGATTATCGGTATAACAGTGACATTGATGTCATCTGTGATTATCGGTATAACAGTGACATTGATGTCATCTGAGATTATCGGTATAACAGTGACATTGATGTCATCTGAGATTATCGGAATAACAGTGACATTGATGTCATCTGAGATTATCGGTATAACCGTGACATTGATGTCATCTGAGATTATCGGTATAACAGTGACATTGATGTCATCTGAGATTATCGGTATAACAGTGACATTGATGTCATCTGAAATTATCGGTATAACAGTGACATTGATGTCATCTGAGATTATCGGTATAACAGTGACATTGATGTCATCTGAGATTATCGGTATAACAGTGACATTGATGTCATCTGAGATTATCGGTATAACAGTGACATTGATGTCATCTGAGTTATCGGTATAACAGTGACATTGATGTCATCTGAGATTATCGGTATAACAGTGACATTGATGTCATCTGAGATTATCGGTATAACAGTGACATTGATGTCATCTGAGATTATCGGTATAACAGTGACATTGATGTCATCTGAGATTATCGGTATAACAGTGACATTGATGTCATCTGAGATTATCGGTATAACAGTGACATTGATGTCATCTGAGATTATCGGTATAACAGTGACATTGATGTCATCTGTGATTATCGGTATAACAGTGACATTGATGTCATCTGAGATTATCGGTATAACAGTGACATTGATGTCATCTGAGATTATCGGAATAACAGTGACATTGATGTCATCTGAGATTATCGGTATAACCGTGACATTGATGTCATCTGAGATTATCGGTATAACAGTGACATTGATGTCATCTGAGATTATCGGTATAACAGTGACATTGATGTCATCTGAAATTATCGGTATAACAGTGACATTGATGTCATCTGAGATTATCGGTATAACAGTGACATTGATGTCATCTGAGATTATCGGTATAACAGTGACATTGATGTCATCTGAGATTATCGGTATAACAGTGACATTGATGTCATCTGAGTTATCGGTATAACAGTGACATTGATGTCATCTGAGATTATCGGTATAACAGTGACATTGATGTCATCTGAGATTATCGGTATAACAGTGACATTGATGTCATCTGAGATTATCGGTATAACAGTGACATTGATGTCATCTGAGATTATCGGTATAACAGTGACATTGATGTCATCTGAGATTATCGGTATAACAGTGACATTGATGTCATCTGAGATTATCGGTATAACAGTGACATTGATGTCATCTGAGATTATCGGTATAACAGTGACATTGATGTCATCTGAGATTATCGGTATAACAGTGACATTGATGTCATCTGAGATTATCGGTATAACAGTGACATTGATGTCATCTGAGATTATCGGTATAACAGTGACATTGATGTCATCTGAGATTATCGGTATAACAGTGACATTGATGTCATCTGAGATTATCGGAATAACAGTGACATTGATGTCATCTGAGATTATCGGTATAACAGTGACATTGATGTCATCTGAGATTATCGGTATAACAGTGACATTGATGTCATCTGAGATTATCGGTATAACAGTGACATTGATGTCATCTGAGATTATCGGTATAACAGTGACATTGATGTCATCTGAGATTATCGGTATAACAGTGACATTGATGTCATCTGAGATTATCGGTATAACAGTGACATTGATGTCATCTGAGATTATCGGTATAACAGTGACATTGATGTCATCTGAGATTATCGGTATAACAGTGACATTGATGTCATCTGAGATTATCGGTATAACAGTGACATTGATGTCATCTGAGATTATCGGTATAACAGTGACATTGATGTCATCTGAGATTATCGGTATAAAAGTGACATTGATGTCATCTGAGATTATCGGTATAACAGTGACATTGATGTCATCTGAGATTATCGGTATAACAGTGACATTGATGTCATCTGAGATTATCGGTATAACAGTGACATTGATGTCATCTGAGATTATCGGTATAACAGTGACATTGATGTCATCTGAGATTATCGGTATAACAGTGACATTGATGTCATCTGAGATTATCGGTATAACAGTGACATTGATGTCATCTGAGATTATCGGTATAACAGTGACATTGATGTCATCTGAGATTATCGGTATAACAGTGACATTGATGTCATCTGAGATTATCGGTATAACAGTGACATTGATGTCATCTGAGATTATCGGTATAACAGTGACATTGATGTCATCTGAGATTATCGGTATAACAGTGACATTGATGTCATCTGAGATTATCGGTATAACAGTGACATTGATGTCATCTGAGATTATCGGTATAACAGTGACATTGATGTCATCTGTGATTATCGGTATAACAGTGACATTGATGTCATCTGAGATTATCGGTATAACAGTGACATTGATGTCATCTGAGATTATCGGTATAACAGTGACATTGATGTCATCTGAGATTATCGGTATAACAGTGACATTGATGTCATCTGAAATTATCGGTATAACAGTGACATTGATGTCATCTGAGATTATCGGTATAACAGTGACATTGATGTCATCTGAAATTATCGGTATAACAGTGACATTGATGTCATCTGAGATTATCGGTATAACAGTGACATTGATGTCATCTGAGTTATCGGTATAACAGTGACATTGATGTCATCTGAAATTATCGGTATAACAGTGACATTGATGTCATCTGAGATTATCGGTATAACAGTGACATTGATGTCATCTGAGATTATCGGTATAACAGTGACATTGATGTCATCTGTGATTATCGGTATAACAGTGACATTGATGTCATCTGAGATTATCGGTATAACAGTGACATTGATGTCATCTGAGATTATCGGTATAACAGTGACATTGATGTCATCTGAGATTATCGGTATAACAGTGACATTGATGTCATCTGAGATTATCGGTATAACAGTGACATTGATGTCATCTGAGATTATCGGTATAACAGTGACATTGATGTCATCTGAGATTATCGATATAACAGTGACATTGATGTCATCTGAGATTATCGGTATAACAGTGACATTGATGTCATCTGAGATTATCGGTATAACAGTGACATTGATGTCATCTGAGATTATCGGTATAACAGTGACATTGATGTCATCTGAGATTATCGGTATAACAGTGACATTGATGTCATCTGAGATTATCGGTATAACAGTGACATTGATGTCATCTGAGATTATCGGTATAACAGTGACATTGATGTCATCTGTGATTATCGGTATAACAGTGACATTGATGTCATCTGAGATTATCGGTATAACAGTGACATTGATGTCATCTGAGATTATCGGTATAACAGTGACATTGATGTCATCTGAGATTATCGGTATAACAGTGACATTGATGTCATCTGAGATTATCGGTATAACAGTGACATTGATGTCATCTGAGATTATCGGTATAACAGTGACATTGATGTCATCTGAGATTATCGGTATAACAGTGACATTGATGTCATCTGAGATTATCGGTATAACAGTGACATTGATGTCATCTGAGATTATCGGTATAACAGTGACATTGATGTCATCTGAGATTATCGGTATAACAGTGACATTGATGTCATCTGAGATTATCGGTATAACAGTGACATTGATGTCATCTGAGATTATCGGTATAACAGTGACATTGATGTCATCTGAGATTATCGGTATAACAGTGACATTGATGTCATCTGAGATTATCGGTATAACAGTGACATTGATGTCATCTGAGATTATCGGTATAACAGTGACATTGATGTCATCTGAGATTATCGGTATAACAGTGACATTGATGTCATCTGAGATTATCGGTATAACAGTGACATTGATGTCATCTGAGATTATCGGTATAACAGTGACATTGATGTCATCTGAGATTATCGGTATAACAGTGACATTGATGTCATCTGAGATTATCGGTATAACAGTGACATTGATGTCATCTGAGATTATCGGTATAACAGTGACATTGATGTCATCTGAGATTATCGGTATAACAGTGACATTGATGTCATCTGAGATTATCGGTATAACAGTGACATTGATGTCATCTGAGATTATCGGTATAACAGTGACATTGATGTCATCTGAGATTATCGGTATAACAGTGACATTGATGTCATCTGAGATTATCGGTATAACAGTGACATTGATGTCATCTGAGATTATCGGTATAACAGTGACATTGATGTCATCTGAGATTATCGGTATAACAGTGACATTGATGTCATCTGAGATTATCGGTATAACAGTGACATTGATGTCATCTGAGATTATCGGTATAACAGTGACATTGATGTCATCTGAGATTATCGGTATAACAGTGACATTGATGTCATCTGAGATTATCGGTATAACAGTGACATTGATGTCATCTGAGATTATCGGTATAACAGTGACATTGATGTCATCTGAGATTATCGGTATAACAGTGACATTGATGTCATCTGAGATTATCGGTATAACAGTGACATTGATGTCATCTGAGATTATCGGTATAACAGTGACATTGATGTCATCTGAGATTATCGGTATAACAGTGACATTGATGTCATCTGAGATTATCGGTATAACAGTGACATTGATGTCATCTGAGATTATCGGTATAACAGTGACATTGATGTCATCTGAGATTATCGGTATAACAGTGACATTGATGTCATCTGAGATTATCGGTATAACAGTGACATTGATGTCATCTGAGATTATCGGTATAACAGTGACATTGATGTCATCTGAGATTATCGGTATAACAGTGACATTGATGTCATCTGAGATTATCGGTATAACAGTGACATTGATGTCATCTGAGATTATCGGTATAACAGTGACATTGATGTCATCTGAGATTATCGGTATAACAGTGACATTGATGTCATCTGAGATTATCGGTATAACAGTGACATTGATGTCATCTGAGATTATCGGTATAACAGTGACATTGATGTCATCTGAGATTATCGGTATAACAGTGACATTGATGTCATCTGAGATTATCGGTATAACAGTGACATTGATGTCATCTGTGATTATCGGTATAACAGTGACATTGATGTCATCTGAGATTATCGGTATAACAGTGACATTGATGTCATCTGAGATTATCGGTATAACAGTGACATTGATGTCATCTGAGATTATCGGTATAACAGTGACATTGATGTCATCTGAGATTATCGGTATAACAGTGACATTGATGTCATCTGAGATTATCGGTATAACAGTGACATTGATGTCATCTGAGATTATCGGTATAACAGTGACATTGATGTCATCTGAGATTATCGGTATAACAGTGACATTGATGTCATCTGAGATTATCGGTATAACAGTGACATTGATGTCATCTGAGATTATCGGTATAACAGTGACATTGATGTCATCTGAGATTATCGGTATAACAGTGACATTGATGTCATCTGAGATTATCGGTATAACAGTGACATTGATGTCATCTGAGATTATCGGTATAACAGTGACATTGATGTCATCTGAGATTATCGGTATAACAGTGACATTGATGTCATCTGAGATTATCGGTATAACAGTGACATTGATGTCATCTGAGATTATCGGTATAACAGTGACATTGATGTCATCTGAGATTATCGGTATAACAGTGACATTGATGTCATCTGAGATTATCGGTATAACAGTGACATTGATGTCATCTGAGATTATCGGTATAACAGTGACATTGATGTCATCTGAGATTATCGGTATAACAGTGACATTGATGTCATCTGAGATTATCGGTATAACAGTGACATTGATGTCATCTGAGATTATCGGTATAACAGTGACATTGATGTCATCTGAGATTATCGGTATAACAGTGACATTGATGTCATCTGAGATTATCGGTATAACAGTGACATTGATGTCATCTGAGATTATCGGTATAACAGTGACATTGATGTCATCTGAGATTATCGGTATAACAGTGACATTGATGTCATCTGAGATTATCGGTATAACAGTGACATTGATGTCATCTGTGATTATCGGTATAACAGTGACATTGATGTCATCTGAGATTATCGGTATAACAGTGACATTGATGTCATCTGAGATTATCGGTATAACAGTGACATTGATGTCATCTGAGATTATCGGTATAACAGTGACATTGATGTCATCTGAGATTATCGGTATAACAGTGACATTGATGTCATCTGAGATTATCGGTATAACAGTGACATTGATGTCATCTGAGATTATCGGTATAACAGTGACATTGATGTCATCTGAGATTATCGGTATAACAGTGACATTGATGTCATCTGAGATTATCGGTATAACAGTGACATTGATGTCATCTGAGATTATCGGTATAACAGTGACATTGATGTCATCTGAGATTATCGGTATAACAGTGACATTGATGTCATCTGAGATTATCGGTATAACAGTGACATTGATGTCATCTGAGATTATCGGTATAACAGTGACATTGATGTCATCTGAGATTATCGGTATAACAGTGACATTGATGTCATCTGAGATTATCGGTATAACAGTGACATTGATGTCATCTGAGATTATCGGTATAACAGTGACATTGATGTCATCTGAGATTATCGGTATAACAGTGACATTGATGTCATCTGAGATTATCGGTATAACAGTGACATTGATGTCATCTGAGATTATCGGTATAACAGCGACATTGATGTCATCTGAGATTATCGGTATAACAGTGACATTGATGTCATCTGAGATTATCGGTATAACAGTGACATTGATGTCATCTGAGATTATCGGTATAACAGTGACATTGATGTCATCTGAGATTATCGGTATAACAGTGACATTGATGTCATCTGAGATTATCGGTATAACAGTGACATTGATGTCATCTGAGATTATCGGTATAACAGTGACATTGATGTCATCTGAGATTATCGGTATAACAGTGACATTGATGTCATCTGAGATTATCGGTATAACAGTGACATTGATGTCATCTGAGATTATCGGTATAACAGTGACATTGATGTCATCTGAGATTATCGGTATAACAGTGACATTGATGTCATCTGAGATTATCGGTATAACAGTGACATTGATGTCATCTGAGATTATCGGTATAACAGTGACATTGATGTCATCTGAGATTATCGGTATAACAGTGACATTGATGTCATCTGAGATTATCGGTATAACAGTGACATTGATGTCATCTGAAATTATCGGTATAACAGTGACATTGATGTCATCTGAGATTATCGGTATAACAGTGACATTGATGTCATCTGAGATTATCGGTATAACAGTGACATTGATGTCATCTGTGATTATCGGTATAACAGTGACATTGATGTCATCTGAGATTATCGGTATAACAGTGACATTGATGTCATCTGAAATTATCGGTATAACAGTGACATTGATGTCATCTGTGATTATCGGTATAACAGTGACATTGATGTCATCTGAGATTATCGGTATAACAGTGACATTGATGTCATCTGAAATTATCGGTATAACAGTGACATTGATGTCATCTGAGATTATCGGTATAACAGTGACATTGATGTCATCTGAAATTATCGGTATAACAGTGACATTGATGTCATCTGAGATTATCGGTATAACAGTGACATTGATGTCATCTGAGATTATCGGTATAACAGTGACATTGATGTCATCTGTGATTATCGGTATAACAGTGACATTGATGTCATCTGAGATTATCGGTATAACAGTGACATTGATGTCATCTGAGATTATCGGTATAACAGTGACATTGATGTCATCTGTGATTATCGGTATAACAGTGACATTGATGTCATCTGAGATTATCGGTATAACAGTGACATTGATGTCATCTGAGATTATCGGTATAACAGTGACATTGATGTCATCTGAGATTATCGGTATAACAGTGACATTGATGTCATCTGAGATTATCGGTATAACAGTGACATTGATGTCATCTGAAATTATCGGTATAACAGTGACATTGATGTCATCTGAGATTATCGGTATAACAGTGACATTGATGTCATCTGAGATTATCGGTATAACAGTGACATTGATGTCATCTGAGATTATCGGTATAACAGTGACATTGATGTCATCTGAGATTATCGGTATAACAGTGACATTGATGTCATCTGAGATTATCGGTATAACAGTGACATTGATGTCATCTGAGATTATCGGTATAACAGTGACATTGATGTCATCTGAGATTATCGGTATAACAGTGACATTGATGTCATCTGAAATTATCGGTATAACAGTGACATTGATGTCATCTGAGATTATCGGTATAACAGTGACATTGATGTCATCTGAGATTATCGGTATAACAGTGACATTGATGTCATCTGAGATTATCGGTATAACAGTGACATTGATGTCATCTGAGATTATCGATATAACAGTGTTATTGTATTTGAATGTTGAGGCTAAGAAGATTGAGATATTGTTTTAAAGGTATGGAAAACTGCTGATAGTAAAATTAAATAATTCCTTTTAACATGTTGTCTGGTAGAAAGCTGGTCCATAAAGTCAAATTTGATGCATAGCTCTAAGTATTAATAGCAGTAGAAGCAGATTATGTAGACTCCTTAATATCAAGTTTAGTTGGATACACTAAATTTAGGATTTGAATGTGAAATTGAAGGATTACTGTTTTTGTCTTTAATTAATTTCTAGAGAAATTCAACTCCATATAAATAAAGTAATAAATCAGCCAGCAAGTAAGCAAAAGTTTTCCCTATTGGAATGCTTCTGTAAACTCAACAAATATGTTGTCAAATAAGAAAGTCAAGCATAATGATAATGTCACTTTTGGTGTAAGAAATATTTTGCATCTGTCTTTTTGTTCAACATCAATCTTTTCGTCGACAGCGTCAAAATTAGAAAATGAAGTTGGTCTGGTACATCTATCTGCTGTAATATATGTACCCAAATTGTGGTCAGTTGCAATTGTCACCAGCTCTTTAGATGACACCACTCACACTGTAGGAAAAACAATTTGCAATAAAGGTTGACTTAAGGTAGCAAGACTATTATTTGTGTTGAAAATTACGATTTTCACATTTATTTATTAATTGATGAAATGCACTATAAACTTTCATATGATAAAGTCAACATAACATAGAATGTCATGTAAGTTGGTTAAAATGTAGATTTTCTGAAGGAAAGCAAGGCAGCCTCAGTAGTGTTTTCCAAAATCAACAACACAGGTTTAATCTGTGTGCCTATAAGTTTCAAAGATAAACTCAAGACAAAGCAATGTTAGGATGTGTTATCAGTAGCTATCTGACACACAATGAGTGTTTCCAAACATTTGAGTGGTTTGTCTCCGCCCCTGTTTGTTTCACAGATTAGTCATTTGCATATGAATGTGTCAGACACAAGGTCACACAGCCACTGAAAAAAATCATTGATTTTGGTGTTTTCATATGCCGAATTTATCCAAATATAGCTATCCCATTCCTTTATTTTTTTGGTTTCCAATAGCCTTACACATTTGGATGTCCCTACACATGTTAAAACAGACCTTGATGGAAAAACAAATTGATTGTGCCGATAAACAAGCTTGAAAATCTTTGCTGTGACTTCATGGACGTTTTCTAGGAGTTTATGTTTTTCAAAATACAAGGTCTTTAACAAAAAATAAGGTATACTTATTGTCATCGGATTAACACCAAATTTTCACAGCTTTAAGGTGACAATGAGAGGAACTTGAATGTGTCCAGAAAAACTATTTCATCGATTATTTACCAACGAGTTGTGGTTTGAGTTGGTGGCAATGCGACTAAAACAGTAATTGAAATTCAGCACGCTATTTTTTAAAACGCGTTGCTTGAATAAAACTGACCAGACACATTCAATTTACCAGACTATTGAACAACTAGGAAAAGTGAAAAAAATACTTCTTACCGCCAGCATAAATGCGTAATTATTTTTTTTACAGAAAAAGTAATTTTTCACCTTTGATTGAGTAACGCGTCGTAGAATGCAGATACGGGCATGCAAAATACACTTGTGAAAAGCTTGAAGTCTGGCGATTCTAAAAATATATACTTTCCCGGATCTATTTGTAGTCATTCAGTCACAATTAGAAGATGAAAATAAGTATGCAAATAATAGTCCCGCTACCTTAAACTGTGGCATCGGGTGTATAAATGAAAACATAGCCACCAGAATTCAGTATGCAAATGAAACTCAAGCGTGAAACATTGGGGTGCTCCACAAAATCACTCTTTTCGACAATGATACAGACAGTCGTTTTGACTGCTCAAAATGACAGTATGTCTGTAAATATCTAGAAAAATCTCATTTTCGTTGATAATTTCGATTGTTTGGAATGTCTGTTTACCGTGTCCCAATAATTTGTTTGGAATGTCGATCCCAGTTGGTTTCTCCATACTGAGTTTAGGAAGGGCGTCGATCAACACAATCAGCCGAAACGGTACAAACATTTACCGTAATTCATGGGGATCATGTCCGTAATTTGTGGGCTGAGACCCCAAATAATTTAACAAGTACTATTATTATTATAATATATATTTTAATTACATCGCAAAACTACAACAGAGCTGGAGTGAAACAACCGCCTTGAAGTCGATGCAACTTCAACTAGCCATTTCTTACCTTGAAATAAAAAAAAAAAAACTAAAAATTCGAAGAGCATTGGGGAAAGTATTAATAATCATTCTTATCAATCGCTTGCTTTATTTTATTCGAATCCACGAGTTTTTTGACATTTGTTGGCAACTTCCGCGCTAAAAAAGATTGAAAATGTGGGTATGGTTCTTTTGCGAGGTTCTATTGATAATACGGACAAATATGGTTATGTGACCCAGGTCGTGCTCCGATCATGTGACTTTCAACCAATCAATGGATGTTGTAACAAAGCATATTTGAGGCTAATTGAAAGGTCGTCGTACCATCCAATTTCCGGCGTCGATTCACATAGTGTTTTTGTTCTGTGACAGGCTTCAACATTATTCACTGAAAAACATCGGTATATTTTGACAAACGGATGGAATTTGACCTCAGTTCAAAAAGAAAATAGATGTACTAGGCTTAGATACATTAGAGTCCACGGCGAATCAGTTTTCTCTGCAAGTTGGGAAATAAAGTAAACCAGAGTAGGGTCGACGATTTTCAGCCCTGAAGGACTTCCGTGTGAATCCTGAGTTACGAATTGTTCATCGACTGGCCACCAAATATTTATGACTAACTAAATTTGACACGTTTTTTTTAAGCCCAATAAATTATTCATACATGTCAAGCTCTGTTCGATTTTTGCAGGGCATGTGGCCGTTTTTAGTTGAAAATATTTGTTGTGGGAACACTTTTACGGTACGGTATAAACTGAACTCATTCAATGATCGTGACTTATTTTTGAAAATTGAATGTCAAATTTTACCAGACATGGACCGACGTGGATTCGGTATCGTTATTTTTGGAATTAATCATTAACATTTCCTCATTTCTCTACTCTGTCAAAATGAGTTACCTATGCTTTTTTCATGTAACTGTCATTAAAATAATAAAAAATAGTACATCTAGAACAAGCACCAAAAACACGTAACAAGAGGTCACAGTTCAGTTGCTTTCACGATACAAGTGTCATACAACTATTAGATTTGAGGTGTCGTTCAGAATTTAATAATAGTTAATACTAGTTGTATGTTCACACTTTACTATCAAAACCACCATTTCGACCACTCATGTGCCAGTGATCCGTGTTTGGGTAAGCGGTCGGTGTTTCAATGAGCGAGCTAGTGAAAAAAAAAACGTGATTAAAATGCGGTCGGTTTCCGGTCGGACAAGACCGCATGGTCGGAAATTAAGCGATAAGCGGTCGATGTAAAAGCGGAAGGTTGGGCGAAATAAGTACTGTGTGCCCAGACTATATGACCATGTTTCTCCGACGAAGTCTCTACTGACAATAATGCTGGCAATGAACGTTAGATAAACACGCAATGTTTGCGATGGAAAGCTTATCACCTGTTATATCAGAATCGTCAACAACAGAGTAAACAGATAAGATGTTATCATTTAAACCCTTCCAAAGATAAACATTATGCAAATATGCATGAAACTGCAGTTGTAGTCTTTTCTTCTAGCGTTTTAAAACACTAATTTAAGCAACGTTATTTTGCAATTTCGATTTTTTGTAAACCTGGGATGATGTATCAAGGTCTGAAGTAACCGTTTTATCAATTTTTGAAAAATCAAGAAAAAAGTGACAATTTCCCTTCTCGCTACCTTAAGACCTTCAGTTGAAATGATAACAGATGTGTACCAAGTAAACAACTGTGTGGATCATGTAAATTACATTTCCCATGATGCACTGTTGGTAGTTTCCTGTCTCTTCCATTTACATTAACCATTAATTATTTACCACATGGATGTGATATTTCAAAACTTTGCATCTTGTGTGATTTTATTGCCAGACAAGCATTATTAAAGGTGAGGTATGTAAATGTGTCGAAATGGACATAGTGTGAGTGGTTAGTGCTAGTAGCACTAATCCGAAAAACTACTAGATCTAGTGCTAAAATGGCACTAAATCTAGTGCGAAAACGGCACTAGATCTAGTGCTAAAATGTACATAATGCGAGTGGCATTGATATCGCATTGTCAACGACGTCAAGATATCCCCTAATTCTCTGAAAATAAATCAATATTTACGTAAAATTGTTGTATCTTTCATTCATTGGAAATGTGCTACAGTGGGAAAATTAAGAATGTCATTGTCCACGTTTGTCGTAATAGACCTTTGGAACAACGCGAACGGCCGGGAAACTAGCTGAAACAGTGAAACTGCAGGTCGAACTTCGAAATTTTTACAAATTGTGAATAGATATACTGTATGAAATGGTATTGTGTGGAAGTTTGTGTTTTCAACTTTGGCGAATGGAAACTTTATGTAAATGGTGGATTTTGATTGATTTTTGATTTTTTTTTTTAAATCACTGATGTGCCGTTTTATTTCTGGTCGGCGCCACACTTAATGAAAATAGATCTTCGAAAATGAAATTATGATGCCATATGTGAACTAAATAAAAAATTGGTATACTCTTAGTCTAAGTCCTGGGTCCCTGTAAAGCTCGGTGGATGTTGTGTGTACTGCGACCTGTGAATGGGCATATACATATTCACGCAATCCTGTTGTTACATTGTATCATGGAGGAACTAACGGAATACGATGTAACCTCGCCGATTTTTTGATTTTTTAACGTGACCATATTATATATGTCTAGACACTTTCTCTGCAATAATATTTTTTAGGAGCCCTTAGGATTTTTTGTTGTAGACTCTCGAAATCTTGTTCTTGTTACAGTTGCTAACAATTAAAACATGTGAAGTAACAAGTTCGTCTGTTGAATTTCCGGTTGTGAAATACGTATTTTAACTCTTCACAGCTAAACAAACCCAGTGTATGGTCGCGATTTTTCGGCAGTTTTTAAATTTATTTTTTAAAATATTTTGGCGTAATTTATCGGACATTGCAATCGTTCCTGACGCCTAAATCAGTCTATTTAAAGGGGAACCGCTCAATCCCATGGATTGCACCAAAGAATCATGGGACACTATTGTTTATGTTGTTTACAATGTTAATCTATCTATTGTTATCCATTGTTATTTTAATCCAGAAAATAAATTTGTTGTGAGATTAGGCTTAACTGGAAGGTGCCCCTTTAAGTTTTTATTTAAGAGCGTGTTTATTGTGACTAGCGTTAGCTTCGTTTGGACAAAGAGCTGTTATCACTGTAAACAATGTTAAATTATTCTTCTTATGCTAAGTTCATCTTTGAAAACAACTATTTTTTTTATTTAACAAAAAATCATGCCATTTCCCCATCAAAATCCAAGCCAAAAAAGCGTACTACACCATCTACAAATCTTTTTCGCGTTGCGTTCAATAACATAAACATATTTAAATGAGCTATGGTGATTTGAACGCGTTGGCATCATACATTTTGATTGGTTAATTAGCGATTTGACCTATTAGCTCAACTCATGCAAGAGAAACATGGCGGATACCCTACCGCATCGAGCGTTTATATGCGATCGGAATCATTTGCTTACGATGAAACTAAGATGAATTTTATTTGAATTTCATAACAATCAACGAATTTATTTTTTGACATTTCAGGTGGTCTACTTTTTAATTCAGCAAGAATTATTAATTATTGTTAATTCTGCAATAGCTTCTTTCATCTTGGGTTGCCCACCTGACAGCGTAGAAAGTCTGTGTAGTTGAACAATGATATTTGATAATTATTTTTTGAAATTTTGAACCCCAAATAAGCGCCCACCAGCCGTGAAATCCCAAGGGCGATTTTTCAGATGGGCGAATTTACGACAGAATCCGGTATTATATAAAAAAAAGAGTATTATTATGGACATCTCGCGCATATTGCCAATGTTTTATACTGTTTGTAGTTTGCATATGAAAGTGGTTGTTGATGCCCCTCCTATTATTCGACGTCGTTGACAATGCGATAACAATACCACTCGCACTGTGCACATTTTAGCACTAGATCTAGTGCCATTTTAGCACTAGATCTAGTACTTTTTCGGATTAGTGTTACTAGCACTAACCACTCGCACTACGCCCATTTCGACACATTTACATACATGTAAAGGTGTTAAAAATTAACTAGACAGGTTAATTGTCATGTGTTTAATATGCTCGACAGCGGATCTTGGCCACGCGCCATGCATGGTCGTAATTATCAAAGCCTTTCGAGCATTTCTAACGAGGTTTTCGCACTAAGCATTGTCATTATAAATGATGCCTATTGCATAAAAAAGGAAAACCTTTCAAACAGGCCTTTTGTTGCTGGTTAATTCATTGTAACCAAGTTCCTACTAATAAGGTATGACTGTGTATTATGATAAGAGAACGTTGTTACGATCATAACACTTTTTTAATTCAGCATCTTAAAGTTTAGCTTATCATAATTAAGATAATTACAATACACCAGGTTGATAAAAATAAACTTAAATTGTTTTTTTTATTTCCAAGGATATTATTCTTAGTCATACTCCACACTAGCTGCAGTTTTGTAGCATATTTTATTTCAGTGCAGTTACCTATAGCCAATAGGGATATTTCATGTATTTTATGCCATCATCCAACAATGGACGAAATAAACGTGTGAATTTCCAGCCACTCTAGCAAATAAAATCATAGCACAGTCTCTTTAAAAAAATCAGAGTCAGTGTAATGTTTGGGAGGATCGCAGTTGCTGCTCTTTTATAAATTTAATATTTAGTTGCTGCTCATTAAAACAGTCTCAGTTCCATTCTCAGCTACTGTGAACACAAACACTGAGGGTGTTTGGTTCATGTGCAAATGGAATCACAAATGGTCTATTGTCTGTATTGAGAGTCTCCAGAGGAAGTCATGCACTGTATGTGTATGACATGTTAAACACAGTACTAGAAGCAGTCTTTGCAAACTTACTTGTTCTGGGCTTGTTTATTTCTAATACTTGTAAAACTACTGTAGTTAGGAACCTTTGGCCTAGTAATATTGTCTGTGGGTGAGGTGGTGGTTTTCTCACGAAAGCTGCTGAAGAGGCCTGCTCTAAATCTGCGATTGCTGCTATAATATCATGCATTGAAAATAAAATATCCAGAGAAAAAACGAAATTGCATTGAGGCATTGAAAACAAAATTTATTATTATGTTATTTATGAATATTAGAATGCACACCTATGAGGTGGTTAGCATGGTATATGTGTGATCAGCAGCAATAGCAGAAATGTGTTTTATAGTTGTTAATGATAGGTCTGACATATGTACATGTTTTACAGTTGTTAATGATAGGTCTGACATATGTACATGTTTTACAGTTGTTAATGATAGGTTTGACATATGTACATGTTTTACAGTTTTTATTGCAGTTATTAATGATAGGTCTGACATATGTACATGTTTTACATTTGTTAATGATAGGTCTGACATATGTACATGTTTTACAGTTGTTAATGATAGGTTTGACATATGTACATGTTTTACAGTTGTTAATGATAGGTTTGACATATGTACATGTTTTACAGTTGTTATTGCAGTTATTAATGATAGGTCTGACATATGTACATGTTTTACAGTTGTTAATGATAGGTCTGACATATGTACATGTTTTACAGTTGTTAATGATAGGTCTGACATATGTACATGTTTTACAGTTGTTAATGATAGGTCTGACATATGTACATGTTTTACAGTTGTTAATGATAGGTCTGACATATGTACATGTTTTACAGTTGTTAATGATAGGTTTGACATATGTGCATGTTTTACAGTTTTTATTGATAGGTCTGACATATGTGCATGTTTTACAGTTGTTAATGATAGGTCTGACATATGTGCATGTTTTACAGTTGTTATTGCAGTTGTTAATGATAGGTCTGACATATGTACATGTTTTACAGTTGTTAATGATAGGTCTGACATATGTGCATGTTTTACAGTTTTTATTGATAGGTCTGACATATGTGCATGTTTTACAGTTTTTATTGATAGGTCTGACATATGTGCATGTTTTACAGTTGTTAATGATAGGTTTGACATATGTACATGTTTTACAGTTGTTAATGATAGGTCTGACATATGTGCATGTTTTACAGTTGTTAATGATAGGTCTGACATATGTACATGTTTTACAGTTGTTAATGATAGGTCTGACATATGTACATGTTTTACAGTAGTTAATGATAGGTCTGACATATGTACATGTTTTACAGTTGTTAATGATAGGTCTGACATATGTACATGTTTTACAGTTGTTAATGATAGGCCTGACATATGTACATGTTTTACAGTTGTTAATGATAGGTCTGACATATGTACATGTTTTACAGTTGTTAATGATAGGTCTGACATATGTACATGTTTTACAGTTGTTAATGATAGGTCTGACATATGTACATGTTTTACAGTTGTTAATGATAGGTCTGACATATGTGCATGTTTTACAGTTTTTATTGATAGGTCTGACATATGTGCATGTTTTACAGTTGTTAATGATAGGTTTGACATATGTACATGTTTTACAGTTGTTAATGATAGGTCTGACATATGTACATGTTTTACAGTTGTTAATGATAGGCCTGACATATGTACATGTTTTACAGTTGTTAATGATAGGTTTGACATATGTACATGTTTTACAGTAGTTAATGATAGGTCTGACATATGTACATGTTTTACAGTTGTTAATGATAGGTCTGACATATGTACATGTTTTACAGTTGTTAATGATAGGTCTGACATATGTACATGTTTTACAGTTGTTAATGATAGGTTTGACATATGTACATGTTTTACAGTTGTTAATGATAGGTCTGACATATGTACATGTTTTACAGTTGTTAATGATAGGCCTGACATATGTACATGTTTTACAGTTGTTAATGATAGGTGTGACATATGAACATGTTTTACAGTTGTTATTGCAGTTGTTAATGATAGGTCTGACATATGTACATGTTTTACAGTTGTTAATGATAGGCCTGACATATGTACATGTTTTACAGTTGTTAATGATAGGTCTGACATATGTGCATGTTTTACAGTTGTTAATGATAGGTCTGACATATGTACATGTTTTACAGTTGTTAATGATAGGTCTGACATATGTGCATGTTTTACAGTAGTTAATGATAGGTCTGACATATGTACATGTTTTACAGTTGTTAATGATAGGTCTGACATATGTGCATGTTTTACAGTTGTTAATGATAGGTCTGACATATGTACATGTTTTACAGTTGTTAATGATATGTCTGACATATGAATATGTTTTACAGTTGTTAATGATAGGTCTGACATATGTGCATGTTTTACAGTTGTTAATGATAGGTCTGACATATGAATATGTTTTACAGTTGTTAATGATAGGTCTGACATATGTACATGTTTTACAGTAGTTAATGATAGGTCTGACATATGTACATGTTTTACAGTTGTTAATGATAGGTCTGACATATGTGCATGTTTTACAGTTGTTAATGATAGGTCTGACATATGAATATGTTTTACAGTTGTTAATGATAGGTTTGACATATGTACATGTTTTACAGTTGTTAATGATAGGTCTGACATATGTACATGTTTTACAATTGTTAATGATAGGTCTGACATATGTACATGTTTTACAGTTGTTAATGATAGGTTTGACATATGTACATGTTTTACAGTTGTTAATGATAGGTCTGACATATGAATATGTTTTACAGTTGTTAATGATAGGTCTGACATATGTGCATGTTTTACAGTTGTTAATGATAGGTCTGACATATGTACATGTTTTACAGTTGTTAATGATAGGTTTGACATATGTACATGTTTTACAGTTGTTAATGATAGGTTTGACATATGTACATGTTTTACAGTTGTTAATGATAGGTCTGACATATGTACATGTTTTACAGTTGTTAATGATAGGTTTGACATATGTACATGTTTTACAGTTGTTAATGATAGGTCTGACATATGTACATGTTTTACAGTTGTTAATGATAGGTTTGACATATGTACATGTTTTACAGTTGTTAATGATAGGTCTGACATATGTACATGTTTTACAGTTGTTAATGATAGGTTTGACATATGTACATGTTTTACAGTTGTTAATGATAGGTCTGACATATGAATATGTTTTACAGTTGTTAATGATAGGTCTGACATATGTGCATGTTTTACAGTTGTTAATGATAGGTCTGACATATGAATATGTTTTACAGTTGTTAATGATAGGTCTGACATATGTACATGTTTTACAGTAGTTAATGATAGGTCTGACATATGTACATGTTTTACAGTTGTTAATGATAGGTCTGACATATGTGCATGTTTTACAGTTGTTAATGATAGGTCTGACATATGAATATGTTTTACAGTTGTTAATGATAGGTTTGACATATGTACATGTTTTACAGTTGTTAATGATAGGTCTGACATATGTACATGTTTTACAATTGTTAATGATAGGTCTGACATATGTACATGTTTTACAGTTGTTAATGATAGGTCTGACATATGTGCATGTTTTACAGTTGTTAATGATAGGTCTGACATATGTACATGTTTTACAGTTGTTAATGATAGGTTTGACATATGTACATGTTTTACAGTTGTTAATGATAGGTTTGACATATGTACATGTTTTACAGTTGTTAATGATAGGTCTGACATATGTGCATGTTTTACAGTTGTTAATGATAGGTCTGACATATGAATATGTTTTACAGTTGTCAATGATAGGTTTGACATATGTACATGTTTTACAGTTGTTAATGATAGGTCTGACATATGTACATGTTTTACAATTGTTAATGATAGGTCTGACATATGTACATGTTTTACAGTTGTTAATGATAGGTCTGACATATGTACATGTTTTACAGTTGTTAATGATAGGTCTGACATATGTACATGTTTTACAGTTGTTAATGATAGGTCTGACATATGTGCATGTTTTACAGTTGTTAATGATAGGTCTGACATATGTGCATGTTTTACAGTTGTTAATGATAGGTCTGACATATGTGCATGTTTTACAGTTGTTAATGATAGGTCTGACATATGTGCATGATTTACAGTTGTTAATGATAGGTCTGACATATGTACATGTTTTACAGTAGTTAATGATAGGTCTGACATATGTACATGTTTTACAGTTGTTAATGATAGGTCTGACATATGTACATGTTTTACAGTTGTTAATGATAGGTCTGACATATGTACATGTTTTACAGTAGTTAATGATAGGTCTGACATATGAACATGTTTTACAGTTGTTAATGATAGGTCTGACATATGTACATGTTTTACAGTTGTTAATGATAGGTCTGACATATGTGCATGTTTTACAGTTGTTAAATGATAGGTCTGACATATGTACATGTTTTACAGTTGTTAATGATAGGTCTGACATATGTACATGTTTTACAGTTGTTAATGATAGGTCTGACATATGTGCATGTTTTACAGTTGTTAAATGATAGGTCTGACATATGTACATGTTTTACAGTTGTTAATGATAGGTCTGACATATGTACATGTTTTACAGTTGTTAATGATAGGTCTGACATATGTGCATGTTTTACAGTTGTTAAATGATAGGTCTGACAGATGTGCATAATTTGACAGTCCTGGCAGGCAAGCATATGGGATGACTGGAAGGCAAGCAGGTGGGATGACTGGAAGGCAAGCATGTGGGATGACTGGCAGGCAAGCATGTGGGATGACTGGAAGGGAAGCATGTGGGATGACTGGAAGGCAAGCATGTGGGATGACTGGCAGGCAAGCATATGGGATGACTGGAAGGCAAGCAGGTGGGATGACTGGAAGGCAAGCAGGTGGGATGACTGGAAGGCAAGCATGTGGGATGACTGGCAGGCAAGCATGTGGGATGACTGGAAGGGAAGCATGTGGGATAACTGGCAGGCAAGCATATGGGATGACTGGAAGGCAAGCATGTGGGATGACTGGCAGGCAAGCATGTGGGATGACTGGAAGGGAAGCATGTGGGATGACTGGCAGGCAAGCATATGGGATGACTGGAAGGGAAGCATGTGGGATGACTGGCAGGCAAGCATATGGGATGACTGGCAGGCAAGCATGTGGGATGACTGGCAGGCAAGCATGTGGGATGACTGGCAGGCAAGCATATGGGATGACTGGAAGGGAAGCATGTGGGATGACTGGCAGGCAAGCATGTGGGATGACTGAAAGGGAAGCATGTGGGATGACTGGCAGGCAAGCATATGGGATGACTGGAAGGCAAGCATGTGGGATGGTAGGCAAGCAGGCTGAGAATTGTGTTTGATGTTGGGGTAGTATAAGTGAACTCCAATAGAGGGGTGTTCCACACTGCTACTAACTATTATATATTATGTTTGATTGACTATCACAATGATTTCCTATTGCATTCATGGTATAACAATAAACTATAGATGTGGTGTATAATAATCACATTTGGGGTGACATGGAGTAAGAGGATATGGGAATGGATATGTGAACTGGGCCTTATATTGAAGGCTCAGATTATGTTAAATGTTTGCATTCAAAAGTTAATAACATTCAGCTATTATAAAAGCAATACCGTATATGCTCTATGAGGTAAATGACAGGTGTATGATCAAAGTAAGTCACATGACCCAGCATACAATAAAATACATTTTTTTTGTTTATGTGCACTTCTAATAGAGCAAATACAGTAGTCATAGTGACACAAAAAATTCCAATCTGATGTCGTTGGTCTACATAGGTGAAGTACATGTCGCATTACAAGATGATAGTGGCTATTATAGTATTAAATACAGCCATCATGTCTTGTAAAACTGGTTTTAACCCAGTGCATCCTTCTTTTGTTATGCAGAATTGAGATACTGAGGGGTTTAATATTTGTTATATTAATACATACCTTTCAAACGGCCTAATTGTGTTCTCATTAAATGAACTGGAAGTTGTCAATGGCCTCCTATGAAAAGACATAACATAGAATTGCATTACAAAGCCTCAGTGATTTATATGAACTGTTAGTAATATATCTGCATGTGATGTACAGAAACTATTTCAGACAATTTTATAGATATAGAAATGTACAAATATCTGGTAATACCAGTAACACTAAAACATCAAGCAGAAAATATTGTCATGAAATGAATCTGATGGAGGTCAACATATCAGGTAGCATAATTATTGGTCTAGTGGTTTCCAAGAGGAAGTGGAAAATATGTAGTGTACTTCAGGCATACAATATATAGATATATATGTCAGGGTGTACAAATCATAGAGAGACAATATCATTATATAGGTGAGACAGATCACAGCCTAAGATAGGAAATAGCATATGGTAGGGGAGATCAATTCATAGGGTTGGGGCACTTCAGCACAGGGTGGGGAAGAAAGTCATCCTTTAATTAAGATATGGAAGTCACTTATAATCAGTTATCTTTAAAGAAACAATTTAAAGCAATACAAGCAGTCTCTCGGCTGAGATAGCTCCGCTGTTAGCAATGCACATTTCGATTAAAGAACAGAAGATATCATTAGAAAATGAACAATATGCATAGTATCAATGCAATGGAACTTGCTGTTTTCAACAAGAATTCAAAAATATCATTTTTGACCACAAATGATTGTGGTTTTTAACAAGAAGAAAATATCACTTTTTACCAAAAATGACAAAAATATTCATCAAAATTAGAAAATTAAAGATATCATTATGAAATGAACAAATTTGAGAGTGGTCCATATATAGTATCTATATATGTAATATCAAAGCAATTGGACTTGTGGTTTTTAACAAGAAGTCGAAAGTATCACTTTTTACCAAAAATGACAAAAATATTCACCAAATTTAGAGAATTAAAGATATCATTACAAAATGAACAAATCTGAGAGAGGTCCACATGTAGTACCTATATATGTAATATCAAAGCAATTGGACTTGTCGTTTTTAACAAGAAGTCGAAAATATCACTTTTTACCAAAAATGACAAAAATATTCACCAAAATTAGAAAATTAAAGATATCATTATGAAATGAACAAATTTGAGAGTGGTCCACATGTAGTACCTATATATGTAATATCAAAGCAATTGGACTTGCGGTTTCTAACAAGAAGTTGAAAATATCACTTTTTACCAAAAATGACAAAAATATTCACCAAAATTGGAAAATTAAAGATATCATTATGAAATGAACAAATTTGAGAGTGGTCCATATGTAGTATCTATATATGTAATATCAAAGCAATTGGACTTGCGGTTTCTAACAAGAAGTTGAAAATATCACTTTTTACCAAAAATGACAAAAATATTCACCAAAATTAGAAAATTAAAGATATCATTATGAAATGAACAAACTTGAGAGTGATCCACATGTAGTACCTATATATGTAATATCAAAGCAATTGAACTTGTGGTTTTTAACAGGAAGTCGAAAGTATCACTTTTTACCAAAAATGACAAAAATATTCACCAAATTTAGAGAATTAAAGATATCATTACAAAATGAACAAATCTGAGAGAGATCCACATGTAGTACCTATATATGTAATATCAAAGCAATTGGACTTGCGGTTTTTAACAAGAAGTCGAAAATATCCCTTTTTACCAAAAATGACAAAAATATTCACCAAAATTAGAGAATTGAAGATATGATCATGAAATGAACAAATCTGAGAGAGGTCTACCCAAGGTCTGATACACCAAGTATCAAAGCATTCAGACTTGTAGTTTTCAGGAAGAAGTTGAAAATGTAAAACATTGACACGGACGACGGACAACGGACAATCACTCATATGATAAGCTCCGCTCAACAAAGTCGACAGCGGAGCTAACAAAAGCAGGTGTAATGTAGAGCAACATAGAAAGACAAGCCATGCATGGCACAGTCCCAGTTAGTTCTCAAATTTAAGATATATAGTTTTGTTTATAGTAATATAGCTGGAATATAACCATGTCAGGAATATGGCACGAGAGCCACATTCATTAAAACAAAACAGCCAAGTAAACAGCCAAGAAATGCTTGATTTTTAGGATTTTTTAGCACAAAAATGGCCGCCATTTGGCCTTCTTGAATTAGATCGTGAAACAAAATGATGTGCATCAAGGTCCTATAATGTCTAATGTATATACCAAGTTTGAACAAAATCCATCTGTAAACAGCCGAGAAATGCTTGATTTTGATGATTTTTAGCACAAAAATGGCCGCCATTCGGCCATCTTGAATCAGATCGTGACACAAATTGATGTGCATATGTATAATATCATGTATGATGTATGTGTGAAGTTTGATTGTGATTGGTTCAGGCAGTTCTAAGATACAGGTCCAGAAGCATGCACAGACGCACGCACGGACACATGGAGGTCAAAACATAAGTCCCCGTTTTCGGACTGTGTCCGAACGGAGACTAAAAAATTATTTTGAATCAGCAATAAAACCCTTATTGGTATGTTATGTAAACCATAGCAAATATATAGTAGAATTTTGGTTGAACGTCATAAAAACACGTTTTTACATTACTCACCTTGTTCTATCTCTCATTTGTTCCTGTATAATTCTTTCTTGATTCTGTTGCAGTTTCTTTGCAGCCCGCCTCCTCTCTTCTCTCTCTCTATCTTCTTGTAATCTCAACTGCTCATCTTCCGCTGACCATTCTGTTGACTGTTTAGCAAGCTCCTACAGCAGAAACATCAAACAAAGTCCAATCAAGAATAAACACAAATCACCTGTTTACAGGTTAATAAATATGCATGCAAAATTGAATCTAGAATTCATAAAGCCTTACAATTTACAGATGTATATGAAAACATCACTTCACTCTGTGCACTCATACACACTTCAATCACACTATCTGATCACTTCACTCTGTGCACTCATACACACTTCAATCACACTATCTGATCACTTCACTCTGTGCACTCATACACACTTCAATCACACTATCTGATCACTTCACTCTGTGCACTCATACACACTTCAATCACACTATCTGATCACTTCACTCTGTGCACTCATACACACTTCAATCACACTATCTGATCACTTCACTCTGTGCAGTCATACACACTTCAATCACACTATCTGATCACTTCACTCTGTGCACTCATACACACTTCAATCACACTATCTGATCACTTCACTCTGTGCACTCATACACACTTCAATCACACTATCTGATCACTTCACTCTGTGCACTCATACACACTTCAATCACACTATCTGATCACTTCACTCTGTGCACTCATACACACTTCAATCACACTATCTGATCACTTCACTCTGTGCACTCATACACACTTCAATCACACTATCTGATCACTTCACTCTGTGCACTCATACACACTTCAATCACACTATCTGATCACTTCACTCTGTGCACTCATACACACTTCAATCACACTATCTGATCACTTCACTCTGTGCACTCATACACACTTCAATCACACTATCTGATCACTTCACTCTGTGCACTCATACACACTATCTTCACAGCAAATTACTTGTTAGTGATATAATACCGTGTATTTACATCAGAGGAACATTACCACATGCGAGTGAAGTACTAAATCAATCAGTGTTTTTCCATCAAGTCAAGAAAAACAACCACAAGTACAATTCTGTAAAACAAAGTGAAGCAGAAGAGAAAGTAGAAAGCGGAGAGAAATATTCTAATTGGATATATATGGAATGAGTCAAGATATGGTGGACCAAATATGATAAGAAATACCTCAAAAACTGCTTTGGTAAATTCATCATCCGGCTGATTACCAAAATCTCTATCCCCTAGTAAACCTTCCCCATTATCTATATAATCAATATTGTTCTCTAACGATGATTTGTGGGCCCTTTCTGAGATTTGTCGTCTTAACTCCCTTTCTCTCTCCTGTCTTAGTTCCTTCTGCTGTAATGCCCTATCTGCCAATATACCAACTTCATCTTCTTCAAAGCGAGGCTGCAGAGTTGAGTAAGACAATACCTAATCATTTCATTTATTATAGTTAAGTCACTATGAATGTATTAGGAATTAGCATCTAATCATATGGGGATGTAGATTTGTTTTCAAGTAAGAGGAAAAAATGTAAATACAGGTAGTCCCAACAAAACTGAAAAGTTGCTGTTACTGTTACAAACTAGCTGGTATGTAGGTGGAGGTTTTGACCAGCTGATTTACTGATCATACACACACTAATTTGTTTTATATATCCTGATGCAATCAGATGGAGGAGGTTAAAAAAAGGTGTACAAAGAATAATGAATAGATACAGGCAAAAACATTGAAAGCACCTTTCTTTTTAATAAAAATATTGTTTAGAGCAGTTTTAATGTAAATATAGCAGAGCAGGTGAATTATTAAAGACCTATGAAATTTACTGCAGAGCACAAGATTTAGAGAATTGATTTAAATGTTAATGATGCATACCTCTGAATTGGACCATCGTTTATCACCATTTTGTGTGAGATACCCCGAGTCAGCAATCACTGTATGTCTCCTCAACTCACCTGGCTGAGGACTAACATCCCCACTGAAAATAAAAATTGTACACATATTTTAAGCAAAACAGTTACTATCTCTGTGATAGGTCATGTGCCTTTTGTCACCATAAGAATAATCTGTCATGTCATTTCATGTCTTATTTATCAAAAAAAAAATACTGAAACTTATCAAACATGGTTCCACTGTTATCACATAATGACCTCACTGTCGAATATGGTTCAACCAAGATCACGTAATGACCTCACTATCAAATATGGTTCAATCAATATCACATAATGACCTCACTATCAAACATGATTACACCAGTATCACTTAATGACCCCACTATCAAACATGATTACACCAATATCACATAATGACCCTCACTATGAAACATGGTTCAACTGATATTACATAATGACCCCAATATGAAACATGGTTCAGCCGATATCACATAATGACCTCACTATCAAACATGGTTAAACCAATACCACATAATGACCCCCACTATCAAACATGGTTCAACTGATATTACATAATGACCCCAATATGAAACATGGTTCAACTGATATTGCATAATGCCCCCACTATGAAACATGGTTCAACCAATATCATGTAATGATCTCACTATCAAACATGATTACACCAATATCACTTAATGACCCCCACTATCAAATATGGTTCAACCAATATCACACAAGTCATTGTCAATGACACGTCCCCGTTCCGTTCATATTTGAGTGACATATACATTCAAAGCAGATCATGACCGAAATGCACCTGCATATGTACAACACATTGTGCTAAATCTGAACAAAATCCATCCATGCATGACTGAGATCCGGTTCTGGAATTGTGAAAATACGTGATGTTGATGCATTTTCGGCCTTAAAATGGCCATCATTCCGCTATTGTTAAGCAGATCATGAAACAAATGCACATATCTATTTGTGACATGATGTACCATGTGTGTGTGAAGTTTCAACTTGATCAATCCAGACATGTCTTGGATACGGATCCAGAACTGAATTCTTTAACAAAATGGCCGCCAGTCGGCCATTTCGAACTTGATCCGAAAAAAAAAAAAGACGTGCATCAAGGTCCTATTATGTTTAATGTATGTACCAAATTTGAACAAAATCCATCCATGCATAACTGAGATACGGGTCCGGAATGGTGAAAATGTGCGATTTCAATGCATTTTCGGCCTTAAAGCGGCCCCCATTTGGCTATCGTTAATGAGATCATGAAACAAATGCACATACATATTTGTGACATGATGTACCTTGTGTGTGTGAAGTTTGAACTTGATCAATCCAGACATGTCTCGGATACGGATCCAGAACTGAATTCTTTAAAACAAAATGGCCGCCAGTCGGCTATTTCGAACTTGATCCGGAAAAAAAAATGACGTGCATCAAGGTCCTATTATGTTTAATGTATGTACCAAATTTGAATGAAATCCGTCCATGCATAACTGAGATCCGGGTCCGGAATGGTGAAAATGTGCGATTTCAATGCATTTTCGGCCTTAAAGCGGCCGCCATTTGGCTATCGTTAATGAGATCATGAAACAAATGCACATATATATTTGTGACATGATGTACCTTGTGTGTGTGAAGTTTGAACTTGATCAATCCAAGCATGTCTCAGATACGGATGCAGAACTGAATTCTTTAAAACAAAATGGCCGCCAGTCGGCCATTTCGAACCCGATCCAAAAAAAAAAATGACGTGCATCAAGGTCCTATTATGTTTAATGTATGTACCAAATTTGAACAAAATCCGTCCATGCATAACTGAGATCCGGGTCCGGAATGGTGAAAATGTGCGATTTTGATGCATTTTCGGCCTTAAAATGGCCGCTATTCAGCTATCGTTAATCGGATCATGAAAAAAATGCATGTGCATATGTCCCATATAATGTGTGATGTATGAGTGAAGTTTGAACTTAATCGGTCCATGCATGTTCGAGATACAGGTGATCACGGACACACGAACGGACGGACGCACACAGGGCAAAACATAAGTCCCCGTTTTCGGACTGCGTCCGAACGGGGACTAATAATGACCTCACTATCAAATATGGTTTAACCAATATCACATAATGACCTCACTATCAAATATGGTTTAACCAATATCACATAATGACCTCACTATCGAATATGATTCAACCAAGATCACGTAATGACCTCACTATCAAATATGGTTCAACCAATATCACATAATGACCTCACTATCAAATATGGTTCAATCAATATCACATAATGACCTCACTATCAAACATGATTACACCAATATCACATAATGACCCCCACTATCAAACATGGTTCAACTGATATTACATAATGACCCCAATATGAAACATGGTTCAACTGATATTGCATAATGCCCCCACTATGAAACATGGTTCAACTGATATCACATAATGACCCCAATATGAAACATGACTTAGCCGATATCACATAATGACCTCACTATCAAACATGGTTCAACTGATACCACATAATGACCTCACTATCAAATATGGTTCAACCAAGATCACGTAACGACCTCACTATCAAATATGGTTCAATCAATATCACATAATGACCTCACTATCAAACATGATTACACCAATATCACATAATGACCCCCACTATCAAACATGGTTCAACTGATATTACATAATGACCCCAATATAAAACATGGTTCAGCCGATATCACATAATGACCTCACTATCAAACATGGTTCAACCGATACAGCGTAATGACCTCACTATCAAACATGGTTCAACCGATACAGCGTAATGACCTCACTATCAAACATGATTACACTGATGTCACGTAATGACCTCACTATCAAACATGATTACACTGATGTCACGTAATGACCTCACTATCAAACATGCTTACACTGATATCACATAATTCCATAAATAGGGGGGGGGTGAAAATGATTTTGAGCAAATTTTGCTGTTTTTATTAGAACGTGTGTACACTTAAAGCGCCCATGACACACTCCAGGATACTGCACAAATCGCTAAACAAAGATTATGCCGAATTTAAACTTATAGCATAACAAATTTTATTCAGAGACTCTTATTTTGTACACTCGGTTCATTTTAAAAACATTAATCATTACATTAAATGTTTCCTTATTATTTTGCAATGTTCCAAAAATTATTTTTAATTGTATCCTATTATCTCAATTATTTTTACAAAGAACTTGTATTATATTGAAACAAGAGTACATAGTTTTTCTTTATGTCTGTCTTGGATGTCATGTTATTTTTTGACAGACTTGCATACTATGAGTAAGATGTACTAGTGATTAATGCAATGACATATAAATGCGAGTAAGAAATACTAGTGATTAATGCAATGACTTATGAATGTGAGTAAGATGTACTAGTGATTAATGCAATGACATATGAATGTGAGTAAGATGTACTAGTGATAATGCAATGACTTATGAATGCGAGTAAGATGTACTAGTGATAATGCAATGACTTATGAATGTGAGTAAGATGTACTAGTGATTAATGCAATGACTTATGAATGTGAGTAAGATGTACTAGTGATTAATGCAATGACTTATGAATGTGAGTAAGATGTACTAGTGATAATGCAATGACTTATGAATGCGAGTAAGATGCACTAGTGAATAATGCAATGACATATGAATGTGAGTAAGATGTTCTAGTGATTAATGCAATGACTTATGAATGCGAGTAAGATGCACTAGTGATTAATGCAATGACATATGAATGTGAGTAAGATGTACTAGTGATTAATGCAATGACATATGAATGTGAGTAAGATGTACTAGTGATTAATGCAATGACATATGAATGTGAGTAAGATGTACTAGTGATTAATGCAATGACATATGAATGCGAGTAAGATGTACTAGTGATAATGCAATGACTTATGAATGCGAGTAAGATGTACTAGTGATAATGCAATGACTTATGAATGCGAGTAAGATGTACTAGTGATTAATGCAATGACTTATGAATGCGAGTAAGATGCACTAGTGATAATGCAATGACTTATGAATGCGAGTAAGATGCACTAGTGATTAATGCAATGACATATGAATGCGAGTAAGATGTACTAGTGATTAATGCAATGACATATGAATGCGAGTATGATGTACTAGTGATTAATACAATGACTTATGAATGTGAGTAAGATGTACTAGTGATAATGCAATGACATATGAATGTGAGTAAGATGTACTAGTGATAATGCAATGACTTATGAATGTGAGTAAGATGTACTAGTGATAATGCAATGACTTATGAATGTGAGTAAGATGTACTAGTGATTAATGCAATGACTTATGAATGTGAGTAAGATGTACTAGTGATTAATGCAATGACTTATGAATGTGAGTAAGATGTACTAGTGATTAATACAATGACTTATGAATGTGAGTAAGATGTACTAGTGATTAATACAATGACATATGAATGTGAGTAAGATGTACTAGTGATTAATGCAATGACATATGAATGTGAGTAAGATGTACTAGTGATTGATGCAATGACTTATGAATGCGAGTAAGATGTACTAGTGATTAATGCAATGACATATGAATGCGAGTAAGATGTACTAGTGATTAATGCAATGACTTATGAATGTGAGTAAGATGTACTAGTGATTAATGCAAAGACTTATGAATGTGAGTAAGATGTACTAGTGATTAATGCAATGACTTATGAATGTGAGTAAGATGTACTAGTGATTAATGCAAAGACTTATGAAGGTAAGATGTACTAGTGATTAATGCAATGACTTATGAATGTGAGTAAGATGTACTAGTGATTAATGCAATGACTTATGAATGTGAGTAAGATGTACAAGTGATTAATACAATGACTTATGAATGTAAGATGTACTAGTGATTAATGCAATGACTTATGAATGTGAGTAAGATGTACCGTAAAATCTGTATTAGAAGCCGCATCCCTAATATAAGTCGCACCCATTCTTTTTGAACAGTTTAGAACCAAAAATTCATCATTTCTCATATGTGTAGATGCTCTAATAGAAGGCGCAGCCCCTCTGTTGTATTGTACCATTTTAATAGAAGCCGCGGTTTCTAATACAGATTGTACAGTACTAGTGATAATGCAATGACTTATGAATGTGAGTAAGATGTACTAGTGATAATGCAATGACTTATGAATGTGAGTAAGATGTACTAGTGATTAATGCAATGACTTATGAATGTGAGTAAGATGTACAAGTGATTAATACAATGACTTATGAATGTAAGATGTACTAGTGATTAATGCAATGACTTATGAATGTGAGTAAGATGTACTAGTGATTAATGCGATGACTTATGAATGTGAGTAAGATGTACTAGTGATTAATGCAATGACTTATGAATGTAAGTAAGATGTACTAGTGATTAATGCAATGACTTATGAATGTGAGTAAGATGTACTAGTGATAATGAAATGACTTATGGATGTGAGTAAGATGTACTAGTGATAATGCAATGACTTATGAATGTGAGTAAGATGTACTAGTGATAATGCAATGACTTATGGACGTGAGTGAGATGTACTAGTGATAATGCAATGACTTATGAATGTGAGTAAGATGCACTAGTGATTAATACAATGACTTATGAATGTGAGTAAGATGTACTAGTGATTAATGCAATGACTTATGAATGTGAGTAAAATGTACTAGTGATAATGCAATGACTTATGAATATGAGTAAGATGTACTAGTGATAATGCAATGACTTATGAATGTGAGTAAGATGTACTAGTGATTAATGCAATGACTTATGAATGTGAGCAAGATGTACTCGTGATAATGCAATGACTTATGAATGTAAGATGTACTAGTGATTAATGCAATGACATATGAATGTGAGTAAGATGTACTAGTGATTAATGCAATGACTTATGAATGTGAGTAAGATGTACTAGTGATAATGCAATGACTTATGAATGTGAGTAAGATGTACTAGTGATTAATGCAATGACATATGAATGCGAGTAAGATGTACTAGTGATTAATGCAATGACTTATGAATGTAAGTAAGATGTACTAGTGATTAATGCAATGACTTATGAATGTGAGTAAGATGTACTAGTGATTAATGCAAAGACTTATGAAGGTAAGATATACTAGTGATTAATGCAATGACTTATGAATGTGAGTAAGATGTACTAGTGATTAATGCAATGACTTATGAATGTGAGTAAGATGTACTAGTGATTAATGCAAAGACTTATGAAGGTAAGATGTACTAGTGATTAATGCAATGACTTATGAATGTGAGTAAGATGTACTAGTGATAATGCAATGACTTATGAATGTGAGTAAGATGCACTAGTGATTAATGCAATGACTTATGAATGCGAGTAAGATGTACTAGTGATTAATGCAATGACTTATGAATGTGAGTAAGATGTACTAGTGATAATGCAATGACTTATGAATGCGAGTAAGATGTACTAGTGATTAATGCAATGACTTATGAATGTGAGTAAGATGTACAAGTGATTAATACAATGACTTATGAATGTAAGATGTACTAGTGATTAATGCAATGACTTATGAATGTGAGTAAGATGTACAAGTGATTAATACAATGACTTATGAATGTAAGATGTACTAGTGATAATGCAATGACTTATGAATGTGAGTAAGATGTACTAGTGATAATGCAATGACTTATGGACGTGAGTAAGATGTACTAGTGATAATGCAATGACTTATGAATGTGAGTAAGATGCACTAGTGATTAATACAATGACTTATGAATGTGAGTAAGATGTACTAGTGATTAATGCAATGACTTATGAATGTGAGTAAAATGTACTAGTGATAATGCAATGACTTATGAATGTGAGTAAGATGTACTAGTGATAATGCAATGACTTATGAATGTAAGATGTACTAGTGATTAATGCAATGACTTATGAATGTGAGTAAGATGTACTCGTGATAATGCAATGACTTATGAATGTGAGTAAGATGTACTAGTGATTAATGCAATGACATATGAATGTGAGTAAGATGTACTAGTGATTAATGCAATGACTTATGAATGTGAGTAAGATGTACTAGTGATAATGCAATGACTTATGAATGTGAGTAAGATGTACTAGTGATTAATGCAATGACATATGAATGCGAGTAAGATGTACTAGTGATTAATGCAATGACTTATGAATGTGAGTAAGATGTACTAGTGATTAATGCAAAGACTTATGAAGGTAAGATGTACTAGTGATTAATGCAATGACATATGAATGCGAGTAAGATGTATGAGTGATAATGCAATGACTTATGAATGTGAGTAATATGTACTGGTGATTAATGCAATGACTTATGAATGTGAGTAAGATGTACTAGTGATAATGCAATGACTTATGAATGTGAGTAAGATGTACTAGTGATTAATGCAATGACATATGAATGCGAGTAAGATGTACTAGTGATTAATGCAATGACTTATGAATGTGAGTAAGATGTACTAGTGATTAATGCAATGACTTATGAATGTGAGTAAGATGTACTAGTGATTAATGCAATGACATATGAATGTGAGTAAGATGTACTAGTGATTAATGCAATGACTTATGAATGTGAGTAAGATGTACTAGTGATTAATGCAATGACTTATGGATGTGAGTAAGATGTAGGGTGGTGGTAATTTTCTACAAACTGCCACATGTAGACGTGAGTGGCACCCTTGTCAGCTGAACGGTATCAAACCCCACTAACACCTGACAGAATAGTGTATGTCTCGTCGGCAAGATCAATACGGCGAATTCGCAAAGTTCATGCCTTCTTGCAATGAGTTCAATGAATATTCATTTTGGTCGTCATGGTAACACCATCAATCATGAAATTATAAGCAAGTAAAACTTGTGTTTACAGATGTGAACAGCATGCGACTGTAGCAAGAGTCACTGTCTTGAAAAACATGCCATTTTTACTGTCCACAAGCACCAAAACTATCTGTCACTATCTGAAGTTCCTGCAATTTGATTGGTACCAACAAAAACTGTGGGGGGGGGGGGTAAAAAACTACATCATTCTGACAAGTGTGTGTTGAGTTTGGAGCACTGCAGAGGGCCCAATTCACGAGGCTAAATGTCACATTGTTGTTTTATTGGTTCATTATTCAAGGTACACAGGGATAACAATGAATAACATAGAATATATGCAGTTGTCGGTCAATGGACATAAACAGTGTAACATTTGTATGGGAAACATTTAAAATGTAATATATTACTTCCCTTAATTAACTATTGAAATACAGAATCATATTTCACTATGAGATAGAAGGGGACATGCAAATCATGAATGAATGGTAATGTACATTTGCTGATTTAAAAAAATAAAAAAAAAAACTGCAAAAACTTGTGTATGGAAATAATGAGCATGGAAATAGAGTGTTACAGCATAGACCCTCCAGTAGAGGGTCTGGAGGGTCTATGGTTACAGCCCATAAAATATACTAGCAAGAAGCATGCGGATACCTCAGTGTCTCATCTAGGATTTGAACATTTTTTTTTTTAAATATTCTGAATACAAAGGAGATTTTTTTAAAGTCGGAATCAATCTTTTCACTATTTTACCTCATCCTTCCAGCTTTTGTTTTTATTTGTTTAATTCCTATGACTTTCATTCAAGTCACCTTTCAGAATATATATTCAATGCTTCTGGTCTCAGACTAGTAATACAACAGACTCGCAACGTCTATCGGCTTAATTGTATATGCCATGTGTGCCACGCTCTGTAGCATTGGCAAAGACACCGTTGAAGTTTACCGAAAACGGATATTCTGCACACTTCGTGCTTCTTCGGAAATTGCGTATTTCTTCGTAAAACGGATCTGGATATTTTTTAAAAAACGGGAGATGCGTTCTGGACATTTTGATCTTTGCAGCTGTGTAAGAATTTTAAGAATCGACCAAGAATCAGGGGAGTTACAAGTAACTGAATGTCTTAGTGTTTACCTCAAATAGTTTTTAAATATATAATGAGCAACTTTGAAACGATATTTCTCGCTGTTGCTGATTTTGTGGAAGGTTTCCAATATTTTTTCGGAGAGAGCATATCGCTGCGTTTTGAACAATCATACTTCTTTGTGTGTTACCCGTTTTGTTTTCGTGTTCCGGGATGCCGAAACATGAGATAGCTAGTGTCATGTACATGATATCTCTCAGTGTATCAGCGTGATCCGGTAACGATAAAAACTAGAGGTGTGTTATTTTTGTCGCGTTCTATGTTCTACTTCATAGTATGCGATCTACGTGTTGTTCAGTGACTGTTTCAATTTTCTATTGTGTGTCAGTATTGTTGCTATTTCGAGTTTCACTGATTTTGTTTGACTTCCATCATAGTTTTGTATAAAAATAGCCCAGTATATTTCTTTTTATTCTTAGTTTCAGGAAATGAAAAACACGTTCTTCAGAGAAATTGTCATTATCTTCGTCAAAATGTTCTCATAAATAGCTTCCCACTTGTAATTATCGTCCTCAGATTCGCCAAATTTTTCCGTAAATGCCATTTTCGAAGTTCACTGACAACTACTGTCGTCTATGCCACTTCATGTCTTTATGTCTCACGATGCATCGCGATAGTTGATTGTAATATGAATAGATCTTGCGTTATTTTGTGAGATCTAATGAAAATCTTGTTGCTCAGCAACGTTTACTCGGTACGATAAGAACTGATAACCTTAACAAACGTGGCACGCACTACTTCAAAAGAAAACGCCGTGTTGCGAGTCTGTTGTATTACTAGTCTGAGTTCTGGCATACTTTAGCTGACTTCATCATCAGCCTTTGTTTCTGTCAGTGTTGAAAATATCTTTTTCTGAAAGTGGCCAGGTGTATGTAGATGTATAGCATTAATGCAGAATCTCAAACACATAATTTCTAGTTTGTAGATCAGATGACAAAGATGTTTATTGGTGATTTCTGGTTGGAAAAATAAGTCACAAATCATGCAACCACGGCAACTCCCTAAAATCACTGAGACACTGTTATCCATTACAAACATGCAACAAAAAAACAACACACTAATTTAAAGAAATTTAATATTGAAATGATAACACTATCCACCAACAATATACCACAAATAACAACTATTGTTAGGCAGTGTCATACCTAGGTGGTGTGGTTGGAGACATCAACCCCTTTGTATAATGCACTGTTTGTGTGGAAGGCGTTAACACTATGGAATATCTATTTGGCAATAATGATGGAGTTTCTGTTGTTGGTGATGCTGTTTCATGCAGCAGGTGTGGCATGGACGGAGACATTTCATTGTTCAAGTTTGTTGAGCCAGTCTGAGCCATGAACCAAGACGCTCTGAATAAAAAGCTGTTTGCATTAGTATGGCTAAGCAATAATAAGTTAATATCACTACTACTGGTATACAAGATTTAGTATGTCTAGGCATACTATTTTTCTAAAGTCTAGGCATACTATTTTTCTAAAGTCTAGGCATACTATTTTTCTAAAGGCTAGGCATACTATTTTTCTAAAAATCTAGGCATACTATTTTTCTAAAAATCTAGGCATACTATTTTTCTAAAGTCTAGGCATACTATTTTTCTAAAGGCTAGGCATACTATTTTTCTAAAAATCAAGGCATACTATTTTTCTAAAAATCTAGGCATACTATTTTTCTAAAGTCTAGGCATACTATTTTTCTAAAGTCTAGGCATATTATTTTTCTAAAGTCTAGGCATACTATTTTTCTAAAAATCTAGGCATACTATTTTTCTAAAGTCTAGGCATACTATTTTTCTAAAAATCTAGGCATACTATTTTTCTAAAGTCTAGGAATACTATTTTTCTAAAAATCTAGGCATACTATTTTTCTAAAGTCTAGGCATACTATTTTCTAAAGTCTAGGCATACTATTTTTCTAAAGTCTAGGCATACTATTTTTCTAAAGGCTAGGCATACTATTTTTCTAAAAATCTAGGCATACTATTTTTCTAAAAATCTAGGCATACTATTTTTCTAAAAATCTAGGCATACTATTTTTCTAAAGTCTAGGCATGCTATTTTTCTAAAGTCTAGGCATGCTATTTTCCTAAAGTCTAGGCATACTATTTTTCTAAAGTCTAGGCATACTATTTTTCTAAAGGCTAGGCATACTATTTTTCTAAAGTCTAGGCATAATATTGCCAGAAAAATTAACCATTAATTGATTGTTTTTCTATCAGATTTTAAATCAAAAGAGCAATGTCACTTAGAGCTAATTTAGATGAATGGTAAGCATCTAAAGATGTTCCAAAATTATTTCATACTGCGATTTATTAATTAAAATATTAAAATATATGCAAATTTAGCCATCACATTAATTTTACCCACTATTTTAAGTATAATACGCTTTGAGATTTTCTTAGAATAACAACATATAGCTGTCATCAAAGTGGAAAACAATTGTACGTGCAAATGTAATTACTTTCAATAAAATCAGTCAAAGTCAAGTCTCTTGTTTGTTTTGCGATAACCAAGGTATCGCAGTAAAGCAGGTTTCACCATTTATACACTCCCATAATACTTATTTTATTAAAATAACAGCAAAAAAACAAACAAGAGACTGTATGCAAGTCTAACTGGAAGTGTAGAATAATACATACCTATTTTGTAATGACCTGCGATACCTAATTTTAATATCTTGTTGTTCAAGAACACCACGTTTTCTGTCATCTTTAACAGCTTGCTGGCTAAGGTACTTGAATATATGGGCTCTGCCACGCCGACATACCTAGAAAATGACAGGATATCTATGCTATCAGACACCCTAGGTAATGTAACAATAAGAAGCTTATCATCCAATATATCTATGCTATCAGACACCCTAGGTAATGTAACAATAAGAAGCTTATCATCCAATATATCTATGCTATCAGACACCCTAGGTAATGTAACAATAAGAAGCTAATGATTCAATATATCTATGCTATCAGACACCCTAGGTAATGTAAAAATAAGAAGCTTATGATTCAATATATATATATGTATCAGACACCCTAGGTAATGTAACAATAAGAAGCTTATGATTCAATATATCTATGCTATCAGACACCCTAGGTAATGTAACAATAAGAATCATATCATCCAATATATCTAAACTATCAGACACCCTAGGTAATGTAACAATAAGAAGCTTATGATCCAATATATCTATGCTATCAGACAGCCTAGGTAATGTAACAATAAGAATCATATCATCCAATATATCTATGCTATGAGACACCCTAGGTAATGTAACAATAAGAAGCTTATCATTCAATATATCAATGCTATCAGACACCTTAGGTAATGAAACAATAAGAAGCTTATCATCCAATATATCTATGCTATCAGACAGCCTAGGTAATGTAACAATAAGAATCATATCATCCAATATATCTATGCTATCAGACACCCTAGGTAATGTAACAATAAGAAGCTTATCATTCAATATATCTATGCTATCAGACACCTTAGGTAATGAAACAATAAGAAGCTTATCATCCAATATATCTATGCTATCAGACACCCTAGGTAATGTAACAATAAGAAGCTTATGATTCAATTTATATATGTATCAGACACCCTAGGTAATGTAACAATAAGAAGCTTATGATTCAATTTATATATGTATCAGACACCCTAGGTAATGTAACAATAAGAAGCTTATGATTCAATATATCCATGCTATCAGACACCCTAGGTAATGTAACAATAAGAAGCTTATCATCCAATATATCTATGCAATCAGACACCCTAGGTAATGTAACAATAAGAAGCTTATCAGCCAATATATCTATGCTATCAGACACCCTAGGTAATGTAACAATAAGAAGCTTATCATCCAATATATCTATGCTATCAGACACCCTAGGTAATGTAACAATAAGAAGCATATTATCCAATATATCTATGCTATCAGACACCCTAGGTAATGTAACAATAAGAAGCTTATCATCCAAAATATCTAAGCTATCAGACACCCTAGGTAATGTAACCATAAGAAGCATATCATCCAATATATCTATGCAATCAGACACCCTTGGTAATGTAACAATAAGAAGCTTATTATCCAATATATCTATGCTATCAGAAATCCTCGGTAATGTAACAATAAGAGGCTTATCATCCAATATATCTATGCTATCAGACACCCTAGGTAATTTAACAATAAGAGGCTTATTCAATATATCTATGCTATCAGACACCCTAGGTAATGTAACAATAAGAAGCTTATCCTCCAATATATCTATGCTATCAGACACCCTACGTAATGTAACAATAAGAAGCTTATCATCCAATATATCTATGCTATCAGACACCCTAGGTAATGTAACAATAAGAGGCTTATTCAATATATCTATGCAATCAGACACCCTAGGTAATGTAACAATAAGAATCATATCATCCAATATATCTATGCTATCAGACACCCTAGGTAATGTAACAATAAGAAGCTTATCATCCAATATATCTATGCTATCAGACACCCTAGGTAATGTAACAATAAGAGGCTTATTCAATATATCTATGCAATCAGACACCCTAGGTAATGTAACAATAAGAATCATATCATCCAATATATCTATGCTATCAGACACCCTAGGTAATGTAACAATAAGAATCATATCATCCAATATATCTATGCTATCAGACACCCTAGGTAATGTAACAAAAAGAATCATATCATCCAATATATCTATGCAATCAGACACCCTTGGTAATGTAACAATAAGAGGCTTATCCAATATATCTATGCAATCAGACACCCTAGATAATGTAACAATAAGAATCATATCATCCAATATATCTATGCAGACACGCTAGGTAATGTAACAATAAGAAGCTGATCCTCCAATATATCTATGCTATCAGACACCCTAGGTAATGTAACAATAAGAAGCTGATCCTCCAATATATCTATGCTATCAGACACCCTAGGTAATGTAACAATGAGAAGCATATCATCCAATATATCTATGCAATCAGACACCCTAGGTAATGTAACAATAAGAGGCTTATCATCCAATATATCTATGCAATCAGACACCCTAGATAATGTAACAATAAGAATCATATCATCCAATATATCTATGCTATCAGACACCCAAGGTAATGTAACAATAAGAAGCATATCATCCAATATATCTATGCAATCAGACACCCTAGGTAATGTAACAATAAGAAGCTTATCATTCAATATATCTATGCTATCAGACACCCTAGGTAATGTAACAATAAGAGGCTTATCCTCCAATATATCTATGCTATCAGACACCCTAGGTAATGTAACAATAAGAAGCTTATCATCCATTATATCTATGCTATCAGACACCCTAGGTAATGTAACAATAAGAGGCTTATTCAATATATCTATGCAATCAGACACCCTAGGTAATGTAACAATAAGAGGCTTATCATCCAATATATCTATGCGATCAGACACCATTGGTAATGTAACAATAAGAAGCTTATCCTCCAATATATCTATGCAATCAGACACCCTAGGTAATGTAACAATAAGAAGCCTATCCTTCAATATATCTATGCAATCAGACACCCTAGGTAATGTAACAATAAGAAGCATATCATTCAATATATCTATGCTATCAGACACCCTAGGTAATGTAACAATAAGAAGCTTATCATCCAATATATCTATGCGATCAGACAACATTGGTAATGTAACAATAAGAAGCTTATCATCCAATATATCTATGCGATCAGACACCCTAGGTAATGTAACAATAAGAATCATATCATCCAATATATCTATGCTATCAAACACCCTTGGTAATGTAACAATAAGAAGCATATTATCCAATATATCTATGCTATCAGAAATCCTCGGTAATGTAACAATAAGAGGCTTATCATCCAATATATCTATGCTATCAGACACCCTAGGTAATGTAACAATAAGAAGCTTATCATCCAATATATCTATGCTATCAGACACCCTACGTAATGTAACAATAAGAGGCTTATCATCCAATATATCTATGCAATCAGACACCCTAGATAATGTAACAATAAGAGGCCTATCATCCAATATATCTATGCTATAAGAGGCTTATCATCCAATATATCTATGCTATCAGACACCCTAGGTAATGTAACAATAAGAAGCTTATCCTCCAATATATCTATGCTATCAGACACCCTAGGTAATGTAACAATAAGAAGCTTATCATCCAATATATCTATGCTATCAGACACCCTAGGTAATGTAACAATAAGAGGCTTATTCAATATATCTATGCAATCAGACACCCTAGGTAATGTAACAATAAGAATCATATCATCCAGTATATCTATGCTATAAGACACCCTAGGTAATGTAACAAAAAGAATCTTATCATCCAATATATCTATGCTATAAGACACCCTAGGTAATGTAACAATAAGAGGCTTATTCAATATATCTATGCTATCAGACACCTTAGGTAATGTAACAATAAGAATCATATCATCCAATATATCTATGCTATCAGACACCCTGGGTAATGTAACAATAAGAGGCTTATTTAATATATCTATGCTATAAGACACCCTAAGTAATGTAACAAAAAGAATCATATCATCCAATATATCTATGCTATAAGACACCCTAGGTAATGTAACAATAAGAGGCTTATTCAATATATCTATGCTATCAGACACCTTAGGTAATGTAACAAAAAGAATCATATCATCCAATATATCTATGCTATCAGACACCCCAGGTAATGTAACAATAAGAAGCTTATCATCCAATATATCTATGCTATCAGACACCCTTGGTAATGTAACAATAAGAAGCTTGTCATCCAATATATCTATACTATCAGACACCCTAGGTAATGTAACAATAAGAAGCTAATCCTCCAATATATCTATGCTATCAGACACCCTAGGTAATGTAACAATAAGAAGCATATCATCCAATATATCTATGCAGACACCCTAGGTAATGTAACAATAAGAAGCATATCATCCAATATATCTATGCAGACACTCTAGGTAATGTAACAATAAGAAGCATATCATCCAATATATCTATGCGGACACCCTAGGTAATGTAACAATAAGAAGCTTATCATCCAATATATCTATGCTATCAGACACCCTAGGTAATGTAACAATAAGAAGCTGATCCTCCAATATATCTATGCTATCAGACACCCTAGGTAATGTAACAATAAGAAGCTTATCATCCAATATATCTATGCTATCAGACACCCTAGGTAATGTAACAATAAGAGGCTTATCCTCCAATATATCTATGCTATCAGACACCCTAGGTAATGTAACAATAAGAGGCTTATTCAATATATCTATGCAATCAGACACCCTAGGTAATGTAACAATAAGAGGCTTATCATCCAATATATCTATGCGATCAGACACCATTGGTAATGTAACAATAAGAAGCTTATCCTCCAATATATCTATGCAATCAGACACCCTAGGCAATGTAACAATAAGAAGCCTATCCTCCAATATATCTATGCAATCAGACACCCTAGGTAATGTAACAATAAGAGGCATATCATTCAATATATCTATGCTATCAGACACCCTAGGTAATGTAACAACAAGAAGCTTATCATCCAATATATCTATGCGATCAGACACCATTGGTAATGTAACAATAAGAAGCTTATCATCCAATATATCTATGCGATCAGACACCCTAGGTAATGTAACAATAAGAATCATATCATCCAATATATCTATGCTATCAGACACCCTAGGTAATGTAACAATAAGAAGCTTATCATCCAATATATCTATGCTATCAGACACCCTAGGTAATGTAACAATAAGAAGCTTATCCTCCAATATATCTATGCTATCAGACACCCTAGGTAATGTAACAATAAGAAGCTTATCATCCAATATATCTATGCTATCAGACACCCTAGGTAATGTAACAATAAGAGGCTTATTCAATATATCTATGCAATCAGACACCCTAGGTAATGTAACAATAAGAAGCATATCATCCAATATATCTATGCAACCAGACACCCTAGGTAATGTAACAATAAGAATCACATCATCCAATATATCTATGCTATCAAACACCCTTGGTAATGTAACAATAAGAAGCTTATTATCCAATATATCTATGCTATCAGAAATCCTCGGTAATGTAACAATAAGAGGCTTATCATCCAATATATCTATGCTATCAGACACCCTAGGTAATGTAACAATAAGAAGCTTATCATCCAATATATCTATGCTATCAGACACCCTACGTAATGTAACAATAAGAGGCTTATCATCAATATATCTATGCAATCAGACACCCTAGATAATGTAACAATAAGAGGCCTATCATCCAATATATCTATGCTATAAGAGGCTTATCATCCAATATATCTATGCTATCAGACACCCTAGGTAATGTAACAATAAGAAGCTTATCCTCCAATATATCTATGCTATCAGACACCCTAGGTAATGTAACAATAAGAAGCTTATCATCCAATATATCTATGCTATCAGACACCCTAGGTAATGTAACAATAAGAAGCTTATTCAATATATCTATGCAATCAGACACCCTAGGTAATGTAACAATAAGAATCATATCATCCAATATATCTATGCTATCAGACACCCTAGGTAATGTAACAATAAGAATCATATCATCCAATATATCTATGCTATCAGACACCCTAGGTAATGTAACAATAAGAAGCTTATCATCCAATATATCTATGCTATCAGACACCCTAGGTAATGTAACAATAAGAAGCTTATCATCCAATATATCTATACTATCCGACACCCTAGGTAATGTAACAATAAGAAGCATATCATCCAATATATTTATGCAATCAGACACCCTAGGTATGTAACAATAAGAATCATATCATCCAATATATCTATGCTGTCAGACACCCTAGGTAATGTAACAATAAGAAACATATCATCCAATATATCTATGCTATAAGACACCCTAGGTAATGTAACAATAAGAATCATTATCATCGAATATATCTATGCTATCAGACACCCTAGGTAATGTAACAATAAGAATCATATCATCCAATATATCTATGCTATCAGACACCCTAGGTAATGTAACAATAAGAATCATATCATCCAATATATCTATGCTATCAGACACCCTAGGTAATGTAACAATAAGAAGCATATCATCCAATATATCTATGTAATCAGACACCCTAAGTAATGTAACAATAAGAAGCATATCATCCAATATATCTATGCAATCAGACACCCTAGGTAATGTAACAATAAGAAGCTTATCATCCAATATAGCTATGCTATCAGACACCCTAGGTAATGTAACAATAAGAAGCTTATCCTCCAATATATCTATGCAATCAGACACCCTGGGTAATGTAACAATAAGAAACCTATCCTCCAATATATCTATGCTATCAGACACCCTAGGTAATGTAACAATAAGAAGCTTGTGATTCAATATATCTATGCAATCAGACACCCTAGGATGTGACAATAAGAAGCTTATTATCCAATATATCTATGCTATCAGAAATCCTCGGTAATGTAACAATAAGAGGCTTATCATCCAATATATCTATGCTATCAGACACCCTAGGTAATGTAACAATAAGAAACTTATCCTCCAATATATCTATGCTATCAGACACCCTAGGTAATGTAACAATAAGAAGCTTATCATCCAATATATCTATGCTATCAGACACCCTAGGTAATGTAACAATAAGAGGCTTATTCAATATATCTATGCAATCAGACACCCTAGGTAATGTAACAATAAGAAGCATATCATCCAATATATCTATGCAATCAGACACCCTAGGTAATGTAACAATAAGAATCACATCATCCAATATATCTATGCTATCAAACACCCTAGGTAATGTAACAATAAGAATCATATCATCCAATATATCTATGCTATCAGACACCCTAGGTAATGTAACAATAAGAGGCTTATTCAATATATCTATGCAATCAGACACCCTAGGTAATGTAACAATAAGAGGCTTATTCAATATATCAATGCAATCAGACACCCTAGGTAATGTAACAATAAGAAGCTTATCATCCAATATATCTATGCTATCACACACCCTAGGTAATGTAACAATAAGAGGCTTATCATCAATATATCTATGCAATCAGACACCCTAGATAATGTAACAATAAGAATCATAACATCCAATATATCTATGCTATAAGAGGCTTATCATCCAATATATCTATGCTATCAGACACCCTAGGTAATGTAACAATAAGAAGCTTATCCTCCAATATATCTATGCTATCAGACACCCTACGTAATGTAACAATAAGAAGCTTATCATCCAATATATCTATGCTATCAGACACCCTAGGTAATGTAACAATAAGAGGCTTATTCAATATATCTATGCAATCAGACACCCTAGGTAATGTAACAATAAGAATCATATCATCCAATATATCTATGCTATCAGACACCCTAGGTAATGTAACAATAAGAAGCTTATCATCCAATATATCTATGCTATCAGACACCCTAGGTAATGTAACAATAAGAGGCTTATTCAATATATCTATACAATCAGACACCCTAGGTAATGTAACAATAAGAATCATATCATCCAATATATCTATGCTATCAGACACCCTAGGTAATGTAACAATAAGAATCATATCATCCAATATATCTATGCTATCAGACACCCTAGGTAATGTAACAAAAAGAATCATATCATCCAATATATCTATGCAATCAGACACCCTAGGTAATGTAACAATAAGAGGCTTATCCAATATATCTATGCAATCAGACACCCTAGATAATGTAACAATAAGAATCATATCATCCAATATATCTATGCAGACACGCTAGGTAATGTAACAATAAAAAGCTGATCCTCCAATATATCTATGCTATCAGACACCCTAGGTAATGTAACAATAAGAAGCTGGTCCTTCAATATATCTATGCTATCAGACACCCTAGGTAATGTAACAATGAGAAGCATATCATCCAATATATCTATGCAATCAGACACCCTAGGTAATGTAACAATAAGAGGCTTATCATCCAATATATCTATGCAATCAGACACCCTAGATAATGTAACAATAAGAATCATATCATCCAATATATCTATGCTATCAGACACCCAAGGTAATGTAACAATAAGAAGCATATCATCCAATATATCTATGCAGACACCCTAGGTGATGTAACAATAAGAAGCTTATCATCCAATATATCTATGCTATCAGACACCCTAGGTAATGTAACAATAAGAAGCATATCATCCAATATATCTATGCAATCAGACACCCTAGGTAATGTAACAATAAGAAGCTTATCATTCAATATATCTATGCTATCAGACACCCTAGGTAATGTAACAATAAGAGGCTTATCCTCCAATATATCTATGCTATCAGACACCCTAGGTAATGTAACAATAAGAAGCTTATCATCCAATATATCTATGCTATCAGACACCCTAGGTAATGTAACAATAAGAGGCTTATTCAATATATCTATGCAATCAGACACCCTAGGTAATGTAACAATAAGAGGCTTATCATCCAATATATCTATGCGATCAGACACCATTGGTAATGTAACAATAAGAAGCTTATCCTCCAATATATCTATGCAATCAGACACCCTAGGTAATGTAACAATAAGAAGCCTATCCTCCAATATATCTATGCAATCAGACACCCTAGGTAATGTAACAATAAGAAGCATATCATTCAATATATCTATGCTATCAGACACCCTAGGTAATGTAACAACAAGAAGCTTATCATCCAATATATCTATGCGATCAGACACCATTGGTAATGTAACAATAAGAAGCTTATCATCCAATATATCTATGCGATCAGACACCCTAGGTAATGTAACAATAAGAATCATATCATCCAATATATCTATGCTATCAGACACCCTAGGTAATGTAACAATAAGAAGCTTATCATCCAATATATCTATGCTATCAGACACCCTAGGTAATGTAACAATAAGAAGCTTATCCTCCAATATATCTATGCTATCAGACACCCTAGGTAATGTAACAATAAGAAGCTTATCATCGAATATATCTATGCTATCAGACACCCTAGGTAATGTAACAATAAGAGGCTTATTCAATATATCTATGCAATCAGACACCCTAGGTAATGTAACAATAAGAAGCATATCATCCAATATATCTATGCAACCAGACACCCTAGGTAATGTAACAATAAGAATCACATCATCCAATATATCTATGCTATCAAACACCCTTGGTAATGTAACAATAAGAAGCTTATTATCCAATATATCTATGCTATCAGAAATCCTCGGTAATGTAACAATAAGAGGCTTATCATCCAATATATCTATGCTATCAGACACCCTAGGTAATGTAACAATAAGAAGCTTATCATCCAATATATCTATGCTATCAGACACCCTACGTAATGTAACAATAAGAGGCTTATCATCAATATATCTATGCAATCAGACACCCTAGATAATGTAACAATAAGAGGCCTATCATCCAATATATCTATGCTATAAGAGGCTTATCATCCAATATATCTATGCTATCAGACACCCTAGGTAATGTAACAATAAGAAGCTTATCCTCCAATATATCTATGCTATCAGACACCCTAGGTAATGCAACAATAAGAAGCTTATCATCCAATATATCTATGCTATCAGACACCCTAGGTAATGTAACAATAAGAGGCTTATTCAATATATCTATGCAATCAGACACCCTAGGTAATGTAACAATAAGAATCATATCATCCAATATATCTATGCTATCAGACACCCTAGGTAATGTAACAATAAGAATCATATCATCCAATATATCTATGCTATCAGACACCCTAGGTAATGTAACAATAAGAAGCTTATCATCCAATATATCTATGCTATCAGACACCCTAGGTAATGTAACAATAAGAAGCTTATCATCCAATCTTTCTATACTATCCGACACCTTAGGTAATGTAACAATAAGAAGCATATCATCCAATATATCTATGCTATCAGACACCCTAGGTAATGTAACAATAAGAGGCTTATTCAATATATCTATGCAATCAGACACCCTGGGTAATGTAACAATAAGAATCATATCATCCAATATATCTATGCTATCAGACACCCTAGGTAATGTAACAATAAGAAGCTTATCATCCAATATATCTATGCTATCAGACACCCTAGGTAATGTAACAATAAGAGGCTTATTCAATATATCTATGCAATCAGACACCCTAGGTAATGTAACAATAAGAATCATATCATCCAATATATCTATGCTATCAGACACCCTAGGTAATGTAACAATAAGAATCATATCATCCAATATATCTATGCTATCAGACACCCTAGGTAATGTAACAAAAAGAATCATATCATCCAATATATCTATGCAATCAGACACCCTAGGTAATGTAACAATAAGAGGCTTATCCAATATATCTATGCAATCAGACACACTAGATAATGTAACAATAAGAATCATATCATCCAATATATCTATGCAGACACGCTAGGTAATGTAACAATAAGAAGCTGATCCTCCAATATATCTATGCTATCAGACACCCTAGGTAATGTAACAATAAGAAGCTGATCCTCCAATATATCTATGCTATCAGACACCCTAGGTAATGTAACAATGAGAAGCATATCATCCAATATATCTATGCAATCAGACACCCTAGGTAATGTAACAATAAGAGGCTTATCATCCATTATATCTATGCAATCAGACACCCTAGATAATGTAACAATAAGAATCATATCATCCAATATATCTATGCTATCAGACACCCAAGGTAATGTAACAATAAGAAGCATATCATCCAATATATCTATGCAATCAGACACCCTAGGTGATGTAACAATAAGAAGCTTATCATCCAATATATCTATGCTATCAGACACCCTAGGTAATGTAACAATAAGAGGCTTATTCAATATATCTATACAATCAGACACCCTAGGTAATGTAACAATAAGAAGCTTGTGATTCAATATATCTATGCAATCAGACACCCTAGGATGTGACAATAAGAAGCTTATTATCCAATATATCTATGCTATCAGAAATCCTCGGTAATGTAACAATAAGAGGCTTATCATCCAATATATCTATGCTATCAGACACCCTAGGTAATGTAACAATAAGAAACTTATCCTCCAATATATCTATGCTATCAGACACCCTAGGTAATGTAACAATAAGAAGCTTATCATCCAATATATCTATGCTATCAGACACCCTAGGTAATGTAACAATAAGAGGCTTATTCAATATATCTATGCAATCAGACACCCTAGGTAATGTAACAATAAGAAGCATATCATCCAATATATCTATGCAATCAGACACCCTAGGTAATGTAACAATAAGAATCACATCATCCAATATATCTATGCTATCAAACACCCTAGGTAATGTAACAATAAGAATCACATCATCCAATATATCTATGCTATCAGACACCCTAGGTAATGTAACAATAAGAGGCTTATTCAATATATCTATGCAATCAGACACCCTAGGTAATGTAACAATAAGAGGCTTATTCAATATATCAATGCAATCAGACACCCTAGGTAATGTAACAATAAGAAGCTTATCATCCAATATATCTATGCTATCACACACCCTAGGTAATGTAACAATAAGAGGCTTATCATCAATATATCTATGCAATCAGACACCCTAGATAATGTAACAATAAGAATCATAACATCCAATATATCTATGCTATAAGAGGCTTATCATCCAATATATCTATGCTATCAGACACCCTAGGTAATGTAACAATAAGAAGCTTATCCTCCAATATATCTATGCTATCAGACACCCTACGTAATGTAACAATAAGAAGCTTATCATCCAATATATCTATGCTATCAGACACCCTAGGTAATGTAACAATAAGAGGCTTATTCAATATATCTATGCAATCAGACACCCTAGGTAATGTAACAATAAGAATCATATCATCCAATATATCTATGCTATCAGACACCCTAGGTAATGTAACAATAAGAAGCTTATCATCCAATATATCTATGCTATCAGACACCCTAGGTAATGTAACAATAAGAGGCTTATTCAATATATCTATACAATCAGACACCCTAGGTAATGTAACAATAAGAATCATATCATCCAATATATCTATGCTATCAGACACCCTAGGTAATGTAACAATAAGAATCATATCATCCAATATATCTATGCTATCAGACACCCTAGGTAATGTAACAAAAAGAATCATATCATCCAATATATCTATGCAATCAGACACCCTAGGTAATGTAACAATAAGAGGCTTATCCAATATATCTATGCAATCAGACACCCTAGATAATGTAACAATAAGAATCATATCATCCAATATATCTATGCAGACACGCTAGGTAATGTAACAATAAGAAGCTGATCCTCCAATATATCTATGCTATCAGACACCCTAGGTAATGTAACAATAAGAAGCTGGTCCTTCAATATATCTATGCTATCAGACACCCTAGGTAATGTAACAATGAGAAGCATATCATCCAATATATCTATGCAATCAGACACCCTAGGTAATGTAACAATAAGAGGCTTATCATCCAATATATCTATGCAATCAGACACCCTAGATAATGTAACAATAAGAATCATATCATCCAATATATCTATGCTATCAGACACCCAAGGTAATGTAACAATAAGAAGCATATCATCCAATATATCTATGCAGACACCCTAGGTGATGTAACAATAAGAAGCTTATCATCCAATATATCTATGCTATCAGACACCCTAGGTAATGTAACAATAAGAAGCATATCATCCAATATATCTATGCAATCAGACACCCTAGGTAATGTAACAATAAGAAGCTTATCATTCAATATATCTATGCTATCAGACACCCTAGGTAATGTAACAATAAGAGGCTTATCCTCCAATATATCTATGCTATCAGACACCCTAGGTAATGTAACAATAAGAAGCTTATCATCCAATATATCTATGCTATCAGACACCCTAGGTAATGTAACAATAAGAGGCTTATTCAATATATCTATGCAATCAGACACCCTAGGTAATGTAACAATAAGAGGCTTATCATCCAATATATCTATGCGATCAGACACCATTGGTAATGTAACAATAAGAAGCTTATCCTCCAATATATCTATGCAATCAGACACCCTAGGTAATGTAACAATAAGAAGCCTATCCTCCAATATATCTATGCAATCAGACACCCTAGGTAATGTAACAATAAGAAGCATATCATTCAATATATCTATGCTATCAGACACCCTAGGTAATGTAACAACAAGAAGCTTATCATCCAATATATCTATGCGATCAGACACCATTGGTAATGTAACAATAAGAAGCTTATCATCCAATATATCTATGCGATCAGACACCCTAGGTAATGTAACAATAAGAATCATATCATCCAATATATCTATGCTATCAGACACCCTAGGTAATGTAACAATAAGAAGCTTATCATCCAATATATCTATGCTATCAGACACCCTAGGTAATGTAACAATAAGAAGCTTATCCTCCAATATATCTATGCTATCAGACACCCTAGGTAATGTAACAATAAGAAGCTTATCATCGAATATATCTATGCTATCAGACACCCTAGGTAATGTAACAATAAGAGGCTTATTCAATATATCTATGCAATCAGACACCCTAGGTAATGTAACAATAAGAAGCATATCATCCAATATATCTATGCAACCAGACACCCTAGGTAATGTAACAATAAGAATCACATCATCCAATATATCTATGCTATCAAACACCCTTGGTAATGTAACAATAAGAAGCTTATTATCCAATATATCTATGCTATCAGAAATCCTCGGTAATGTAACAATAAGAGGCTTATCATCCAATATATCTATGCTATCAGACACCCTAGGTAATGTAACAATAAGAAGCTTATCATCCAATATATCTATGCTATCAGACACCCTACGTAATGTAACAATAAGAGGCTTATCATCAATATATCTATGCAATCAGACACCCTAGATAATGTAACAATAAGAGGCCTATCATCCAATATATCTATGCTATAAGAGGCTTATCATCCAATATATCTATGCTATCAGACACCCTAGGTAATGTAACAATAAGAAGCTTATCCTCCAATATATCTATGCTATCAGACACCCTAGGTAATGCAACAATAAGAAGCTTATCATCCAATATATCTATGCTATCAGACACCCTAGGTAATGTAACAATAAGAGGCTTATTCAATATATCTATGCAATCAGACACCCTAGGTAATGTAACAATAAGAATCATATCATCCAATATATCTATGCTATCAGACACCCTAGGTAATGTAACAATAAGAATCATATCATCCAATATATCTATGCTATCAGACACCCTAGGTAATGTAACAATAAGAAGCTTATCATCCAATATATCTATGCTATCAGACACCCTAGGTAATGTAACAATAAGAAGCTTATCATCCAATCTTTCTATACTATCCGACACCTTAGGTAATGTAACAATAAGAAGCATATCATCCAATATATCTATGCTATCAGACACCCTAGGTAATGTAACAATAAGAGGCTTATTCAATATATCTATGCAATCAGACACCCTGGGTAATGTAACAATAAGAATCATATCATCCAATATATCTATGCTATCAGACACCCTAGGTAATGTAACAATAAGAAGCTTATCATCCAATATATCTATGCTATCAGACACCCTAGGTAATGTAACAATAAGAGGCTTATTCAATATATCTATGCAATCAGACACCCTAGGTAATGTAACAATAAGAATCATATCATCCAATATATCTATGCTATCAGACACCCTAGGTAATGTAACAATAAGAATCATATCATCCAATATATCTATGCTATCAGACACCCTAGGTAATGTAACAAAAAGAATCATATCATCCAATATATCTATGCAATCAGACACCCTAGGTAATGTAACAATAAGAGGCTTATCCAATATATCTATGCAATCAGACACACTAGATAATGTAACAATAAGAATCATATCATCCAATATATCTATGCAGACACGCTAGGTAATGTAACAATAAGAAGCTGATCCTCCAATATATCTATGCTATCAGACACCCTAGGTAATGTAACAATAAGAAGCTGATCCTCCAATATATCTATGCTATCAGACACCCTAGGTAATGTAACAATGAGAAGCATATCATCCAATATATCTATGCAATCAGACACCCTAGGTAATGTAACAATAAGAGGCTTATCATCCATTATATCTATGCAATCAGACACCCTAGATAATGTAACAATAAGAATCATATCATCCAATATATCTATGCTATCAGACACCCAAGGTAATGTAACAATAAGAAGCATATCATCCAATATATCTATGCAATCAGACACCCTAGGTGATGTAACAATAAGAAGCTTATCATCCAATATATCTATGCTATCAGACACCCTAGGTAATGTAACAATAAGAGGCTTATTCAATATATCTATACAATCAGACACCCTAGGTAATGTAACAATAAGAATCATATCATCCAATATATCTATGCTATCAGACACCCTAGGTAATGTAACAATAAGAATCATATCATCCAATATATCTATGCTATCAGACACCCTAGGTAATGTAACAAAAAGAATCATATCATCCAATATATCTATGCAATCAGACACCCTAGGTAATGTAACAATAAGAGGCTTATCCAATATATCTATGCAATCAGACACCCTAGATAATGTAACAATAAGAATCATATCATCCAATATATCTATGCAGACACGCTAGGTAATGTAACAATAAGAAGCTGATCCTCCAATATATCTATGCTATCAGACACCCTAGGTAATGTAACAATAAGAAGCTGGTCCTTCAATATATCTATGCTATCAGACACCCTAGGTAATGTAACAATGAGAAGCATATCATCCAATATATCTATGCAATCAGACACCCTAGGTAATGTAACAATAAGAGGCTTATCATCCAATATATCTATGCAATCAGACACCCTAGATAATGTAACAATAAGAATCATATCATCCAATATATCTATGCTATCAGACACCCAAGGTAATGTAACAATAAGAAGCATATCATCCAATATATCTATGCAGACACCCTAGGTGATGTAACAATAAGAAGCTTATCATCCAATATATCTATGCTATCAGACACCCTAGGTAATGTAACAATAAGAAGCATATCATCCAATATATCTATGCAATCAGACACCCTAGGTAATGTAACAATAAGAAGCTTATCATTCAATATATCTATGCTATCAGACACCCTAGGTAATGTAACAATAAGAGGCTTATCCTCCAATATATCTATGCTATCAGACACCCTAGGTAATGTAACAATAAGAAGCTTATCATCCAATATATCTATGCTATCAGACACCCTAGGTAATGTAACAATAAGAGGCTTATTCAATATATCTATGCAATCAGACACCCTAGGTAATGTAACAATAAGAGGCTTATCATCCAATATATCTATGCGATCAGACACCATTGGTAATGTAACAATAAGAAGCTTATCCTCCAATATATCTATGCAATCAGACACCCTAGGTAATGTAACAATAAGAAGCCTATCCTCCAATATATCTATGCAATCAGACACCCTACGTAATGTAACAATAAGAATCATATCATCCAATATATCTATGCTATCAGACACCCTAGGTAATGTAACAATAAGAAGCTTATCATCCAATATATCTATGCTATCAGACACCCTAGGTAATGTAACAATAAGAAGCTTATCCTCCAATATATCTATGCTATCAGACACCCTAGGTAATGTAACAATAAGAAGCTTATCATCGAATATATCTATGCTATCAGACACCCTAGGTAATGTAACAATAAGAGGCTTATTCAATATATCTATGCAATCAGACACCCTAGGTAATGTAACAATAAGAAGCATATCATCCAATATATCTATGCAACCAGACACCCTAGGTAATGTAACAATAAGAATCACATCATCCAATATATCTATGCTATCAAACACCCTTGGTAATGTAACAATAAGAAGCTTATTATCCAATATATCTATGCTATCAGAAATCCTCGGTAATGTAACAATAAGAGGCTTATCATCCAATATATCTATGCTATCAGACACCCTAGGTAATGTAACAATAAGAAGCTTATCATCCAATATATCTATGCTATCAGACACCCTACGTAATGTAACAATAAGAGGCTTATCATCAATATATCTATGCAATCAGACACCCTAGATAATGTAACAATAAGAGGCCTATCATCCAATATATCTATGCTATAAGAGGCTTATCATCCAATATATCTATGCTATCAGACACCCTAGGTAATGTAACAATAAGAAGCTTATCCTCCAATATATCTATGCTATCAGACACCCTAGGTAATGCAACAATAAGAAGCTTATCATCCAATATATCTATGCTATCAGACACCCTAGGTAATGTAACAATAAGAGGCTTATTCAATATATCTATGCAATCAGACACCCTAGGTAATGTAACAATAAGAATCATATCATCCAATATATCTATGCTATCAGACACCCTAGGTAATGTAACAATAAGAATCATATCATCCAATATATCTATGCTATCAGACACCCTAGGTAATGTAACAATAAGAAGCTTATCATCCAATATATCTATGCTATCAGACACCCTAGGTAATGTAACAATAAGAAGCTTATCATCCAATCTTTCTATACTATCCGACACCTTAGGTAATGTAACAATAAGAAGCATATCATCCAATATATCTATGCTATCAGACACCCTAGGTAATGTAACAATAAGAGGCTTATTCAATATATCTATGCAATCAGACACCCTGGGTAATGTAACAATAAGAATCATATCATCCAATATATCTATGCTATCAGACACCCTAGGTAATGTAACAATAAGAAGCTTATCATCCAATATATCTATGCTATCAGACACCCTAGGTAATGTAACAATAAGAGGCTTATTCAATATATCTATGCAATCAGACACCCTAGGTAATGTAACAATAAGAATCATATCATCCAATATATCTATGCTATCAGACACCCTAGGTAATGTAACAATAAGAATCATATCATCCAATATATCTATGCTATCAGACACCCTAGGTAATGTAACAAAAAGAATCATATCATCCAATATATCTATGCAATCAGACACCCTAGGTAATGTAACAATAAGAGGCTTATCCAATATATCTATGCAATCAGACACACTAGATAATGTAACAATAAGAATCATATCATCCAATATATCTATGCAGACACGCTAGGTAATGTAACAATAAGAAGCTGATCCTCCAATATATCTATGCTATCAGACACCCTAGGTAATGTAACAATAAGAAGCTGATCCTCCAATATATCTATGCTATCAGACACCCTAGGTAATGTAACAATGAGAAGCATATCATCCAATATATCTATGCAATCAGACACCCTAGGTAATGTAACAATAAGAGGCTTATCATCCATTATATCTATGCAATCAGACACCCTAGATAATGTAACAATAAGAATCATATCATCCAATATATCTATGCTATCAGACACCCAAGGTAATGTAACAATAAGAAGCATATCATCCAATATATCTATGCAATCAGACACCCTAGGTGATGTAACAATAAGAAGCTTATCATCCAATATATCTATGCTATCAGACACCCTAGGTAATGTAACAATAAGAGGCTTATTCAATATATCTATACAATCAGACACCCTAGGTAATGTAACAATAAGAATCATATCATCCAATATATCTATGCTATCAGACACCCTAGGTAATGTAACAATAAGAATCATATCATCCAATATATCTATGCTATCAGACACCCTAGGTAATGTAACAAAAAGAATCATATCATCCAATATATCTATGCAATCAGACACCCTAGGTAATGTAACAATAAGAGGCTTATCCAATATATCTATGCAATCAGACACCCTAGATAATGTAACAATAAGAATCATATCATCCAATATATCTATGCAGACACGCTAGGTAATGTAACAATAAGAAGCTGATCCTCCAATATATCTATGCTATCAGACACCCTAGGTAATGTAACAATAAGAAGCTGGTCCTTCAATATATCTATGCTATCAGACACCCTAGGTAATGTAACAATGAGAAGCATATCATCCAATATATCTATGCAATCAGACACCCTAGGTAATGTAACAATAAGAGGCTTATCATCCAATATATCTATGCAATCAGACACCCTAGATAATGTAACAATAAGAATCATATCATCCAATATATCTATGCTATCAGACACCCAAGGTAATGTAACAATAAGAAGCATATCATCCAATATATCTATGCAGACACCCTAGGTGATGTAACAATAAGAAGCTTATCATCCAATATATCTATGCTATCAGACACCCTAGGTAATGTAACAATAAGAAGCATATCATCCAATATATCTATGCAATCAGACACCCTAGGTAATGTAACAATAAGAAGCTTATCATTCAATATATCTATGCTATCAGACACCCTAGGTAATGTAACAATAAGAGGCTTATCCTCCAATATATCTATGCTATCAGACACCCTAGGTAATGTAACAATAAGAAGCTTATCATCCAATATATCTATGCTATCAGACACCCTAGGTAATGTAACAATAAGAGGCTTATTCAATATATCTATGCAATCAGACACCCTAGGTAATGTAACAATAAGAGGCTTATCATCCAATATATCTATGCGATCAGACACCATTGGTAATGTAACAATAAGAAGCTTATCCTCCAATATATCTATGCAATCAGACACCCTAGGTAATGTAACAATAAGAAGCCTATCCTCCAATATATCTATGCAATCAGACACCCTAGGTAATGTAACAATAAGAAGCATATCATTCAATATATCTATGCTATCAGACACCCTAGGTAATGTAACAACAAGAAGCTTATCATCCAATATATCTATGCGATCAGACACCATTGGTAATGTAACAATAAGAAGCTTATCATCCAATATATCTATGCGATCAGACACCCTAGGTAATGTAACAATAAGAATCATATCATCCAATATATCTATGCTATCAGACACCCTAGGTAATGTAACAATAAGAAGCTTATCATCCAATATATCTATGCTATCAGACACCCTAGGTAATGTAACAATAAGAAGCTTATCCTCCAATATATCTATGCTATCAGACACCCTAGGTAATGTAACAATAAGAAGCTTATCATCGAATATATCTATGCTATCAGACACCCTAGGTAATGTAACAATAAGAGGCTTATTCAATATATCTATGCAATCAGACACCCTAGGTAATGTAACAATAAGAAGCATATCATCCAATATATCTATGCAACCAGACACCCTAGGTAATGTAACAATAAGAATCACATCATCCAATATATCTATGCTATCAAACACCCTTGGTAATGTAACAATAAGAAGCTTATTATCCAATATATCTATGCTATCAGAAATCCTCGGTAATGTAACAATAAGAGGCTTATCATCCAATATATCTATGCTATCAGACACCCTAGGTAATGTAACAATAAGAAGCTTATCATCCAATATATCTATGCTATCAGACACCCTACGTAATGTAACAATAAGAGGCTTATCATCAATATATCTATGCAATCAGACACCCTAGATAATGTAACAATAAGAGGCCTATCATCCAATATATCTATGCTATAAGAGGCTTATCATCCAATATATCTATGCTATCAGACACCCTAGGTAATGTAACAATAAGAAGCTTATCCTCCAATATATCTATGCTATCAGACACCCTAGGTAATGCAACAATAAGAAGCTTATCATCCAATATATCTATGCTATCAGACACCCTAGGTAATGTAACAATAAGAGGCTTATTCAATATATCTATGCAATCAGACACCCTAGGTAATGTAACAATAAGAATCATATCATCCAATATATCTATGCTATCAGACACCCTAGGTAATGTAACAATAAGAATCATATCATCCAATATATCTATGCTATCAGACACCCTAGGTAATGTAACAATAAGAAGCTTATCATCCAATATATCTATGCTATCAGACACCCTAGGTAATGTAACAATAAGAAGCTTATCATCCAATATATCTATACTATCCGACACCTTAGGTAATGTAACAATAAGAAGCATATCATCCAATATATCTATGCTATCAGACACCCTAGGTAATGTAACAATAAGAGGCTTATTCAATATATCTATGCAATCAGACACCCTGGGTAATGTAACAATAAGAATCATATCATCCAATATATCTATGCTATCAGACACCCTAGGTAATGTAACAATAAGAAGCTTATCATCCAATATATCTATGCTATCAGACACCCTAGGTAATGTAACAATAAGAGGCTTATTCAATATATCTATGCAATCAGACACCCTAGGTAATGTAACAATAAGAATCATATCATCCAATATATCTATGCTATCAGACACCCTAGGTAATGTAACAATAAGAATCATATCATCCAATATATCTATGCTATCAGACACCCTAGGTAATGTAACAAAAAGAATCATATCATCCAATATATCTATGCAATCAGACACCCTAGGTAATGTAACAATAAGAGGCTTATCCAATATATCTATGCAATCAGACACACTAGATAATGTAACAATAAGAATCATATCATCCAATATATCTATGCAGACACGCTAGGTAATGTAACAATAAGAAGCTGATCCTCCAATATATCTATGCTATCAGACACCCTAGGTAATGTAACAATAAGAAGCTGATCCTCCAATATATCTATGCTATCAGACACCCTAGGTAATGTAACAATGAGAAGCATATCATCCAATATATCTATGCAATCAGACACCCTAGGTAATGTAACAATAAGAGGCTTATCATCCATTATATCTATGCAATCAGACACCCTAGATAATGTAACAATAAGAATCATATCATCCAATATATCTATGCTATCAGACACCCAAGGTAATGTAACAATAAGAAGCATATCATCCAATATATCTATGCAATCAGACACCCTAGGTGATGTAACAATAAGAAGCTTATCATCCAATATATCTATGCTATCAGACACCCTAGGTAATGTAACAATAAGAAGCATATCATCCAATATATCTATGCAATCAGACACCCTAGGTAATGTAACAATAAGAAGCTTATCATTCAATATATCTATGCTATCAGACACCCTAGGTAATGTACCAATAAGAGGCTTATCCTCCAATATATCTATGCTATCAGACACCCTAGGTAATGTAACAATAAGAAGCTTATCATTCAATATATCTATGCTATCAGACACCCTAGGTAATGTAACAATAAGAGGCTTATTCAATATATCTATGCAATCAGACACCCTAGGTAATGTAACAATAAGAGGCTTATCATCCAATATATCTATGCGATCAGACACCATTGGTAATGTAACAATAAGAAGCTTATCCTCCAATATATCTATGCAATCAGACACCCTAGGTAATTTAACAATAAGAAGCCTATCCTCCAATATATCTATGCAATCAGACACCCTAGGTAATGTAACAATAAGAAGCATATCATTCAATATATCTATGCTATCAGACACCCTAGGTAATGTAACAACAAGAAGCTTATCATCCAATATATCTATGCGATCAGACACCATTGGTAATGTAACAATAAGAAGCTTATCATCCAATATATCTATGCGATCAGACACCCTAGGTAATGTAACAATAAGAATCATTTCATCCAATATATCTATGCTATCAGACACCCTAGGTAATGTAACAATAAGAAGCTTATCATCCAATATATCTATGCTATCAGACACCCTAGGTAATGTAACAATAAGAAGCTTATCCTCCAATATGTCTATGCTATCAGACACCCTAGGTAATGTAACAATAAGAAGCTTATCATCGAATATATCTATGCTATCAGACACCCTAGGTAATGTAACAATAAGAGGCTTATTCAATATATCTATGCAATCAGACACCCTAGGTAATGTAACAATAAGAAGCATATCATCCAATATATCTATGCAACCAGACACCCTAGGTAATGTAACAATAAGAATCACATCATCCAATATATCTATGCTATCAAACACCATTGGTAATGTAACAATAAGAAGCTTATTATCCAATATATCTATGCTATCAGAAATCCTCGGTAATGTAACAATAAGAGGCTTATCATCCAATATATCTATGCTATCAGACACCCTAGGTAATGTAACAATAAGAAGCTTATCATCAATTATATCTATGCGATCAGACACCCTAGGTAATGTAACAATAAGAATCATATCATCCAATATATCTATGCTATCAGACACCCTAGGTAATGTAACAATAAGAAGCTTATCATCCAATATATCTATGCTATCAGACACCCTAGGTAATGTAACAATAAGAAGCTTATCCTCCAATATATCTATGCTATCAGACACCCTAGGTAATGTAACAATAAGAAGCTTATCATCCAATATATCTATGCTATCAGACACCCTAGGTAATGTAACAATAAGAGGCTTATTCAATATATCTATGCAATCAGACACCCTAGGTAATGTAACAATAAGAAGCATATCATCCAATATATCTATGCAACCAGACACCCTAGGTAATGTAACAATAAGAATCACATCATCCAATATATCTATGCTATCAAACACCCTTGGTAATGTAACAATAAGAAGCTTATTATCCAATATATCTATGCTATCAGAAATCCTCGGTAATGTAACAATAAGAGGCTTATCATCCAATATATCTATGCTATCAGACACCCTAGGTAATGTAACAATAAGAAGCTTATCATCCAATATATCTATGCTATCAGACACCCTACGTAATGTAACAATAAGAGGCTTATCATCAATATATCTATGCAATCAGACACCCTAGATAATGTAACAATAAGAGGCCTATCATCCAATATATCTATGCTATAAGAGGCTTATCATCCAATATATCTATGCTATCAGACACCCTAGGTAATGTAACAATAAGAGGCTTATTCAATATATCTATGCAATCAGACACCCTAGGTAATGTAACAATAAGAATCATATCATCCAATATATCTATGCTATCAGACACCCTAGGTAATGTAACAATAAGAAGTTTATCATCCAATATATCTATGCTATCAGACACCCTAGGTAATGTAACAATAAGAAGCTTATCATCCAATATATCTATACTATCCGACACCTTAGGTAATGTAACAATAAGAAGCATATCATCCAATATATCTATGCTATCAGACACCCTAGGTAATGTAACAATAAGAGGCTTATTCAATATATCTATGCAATCAGACACCCTAGGTAATGTAACAATAAGAATCATATCATCCAATATATCTATGCTATCAGACACCCTAGGTAATGTAACAATAAGAAGCTTATCATCCAATATATCTATGCTATCAGACACCCTAGGTAATGTAACAATAAGAGGCTTATTCAATATATCTATGCAATCAGACACCCTAGGTAATGTAACAATAAGAATCATATCATCCAATATATCTATGCTATCAGACACCCTAGGTAATGTAACAATAAGAATCATATCATCCAATATATCTATGCTATCAGACACCCTAGGTAATGTAACAAAAAGAATCATATCATCCAATATATCTATGCAATCAGACACCCTAGGTAATGTAACAATAAGAGGCTTATCCAATATATCTATGCAATCAGACACCCTAGATAATGTAACAATAAGAATCATATCATCCAATATATCTATGTAGACACGCTAGGTAATGTAACAATAAGAAGCTGATCCTCCAATATATCTATGCTATCAGACACCCTAGGTAATGTAACAATAAGAAGCTGATCCTCCAATATATCTATGCTATCAGACACCCTAGGTAATGTAACAATGAGAAGCATATCATCCAATATATCTATGCAATCAGACACCCTAGGTAATGTAACAATAAGAGGCTTATCATCCAATATATCTATGCAATCAGACACCCTAGATAATGTAACAATAAGAATCATATCATCCAATATATCTATGCTATCAGACACCCAAGGTAATGTAACAATAAGAAGCATATCATCCAATATATCTATGCAATCAGACACCCTAGGTGATGTAACAATAAGAAGCTTATCATCCAATATATCTATGCTATCAGACACCCTAGGTAATGTAACAATAAGAAGCATATCATCCAATATATCTATGCAATCAGACACCCTAGGTAATGCAACAATAAGAAGCTTATCATTCAATATATCTATGTTATCAGACACCCTAGGTAATGTAACAATAAGAGGCTTATCCTCCAATATATCTATGCTATCAGACACCCTAGGTAATGTAACAATAAGAAGCTTATCATCCAATATATCTATGCTATCAGACACCCTAGGTAATGTAACAATAAGAGGCTTATTCAATATATCTATGCAATCAGACACCCTAGGTAATGTAACAATAAGAGGCTTATCATCCAATATATCTATGCGATCAGACACCATTGGTAATGTAACAATAAGAAGCTTATCCTCCAATATATCTATGCAATCAGACACCCTAGGTAATGTAACAATAAGAAGCCTATCCTCCAATATATCTATGCAATCAGACACCCTAGGTAATGTAACAATAAGAAGCATATCATTCAATATATCTATGCTATCAGACACCCTAGGTAATGTAACAACAAGAAGCTTATCATCCAATATATCTATGCGATCAGACACCATTGGTAATGTAACAATAAGAAGCTTATCATCCAATATATCTATGCGATCAGACACCCTAGGTAATGTAACAATAAGAATCATATCATCCAATATATCTATGCTATCAGACACCCTAGGTAATGTAACAATAAGAAGCTTATCATCCAATATATCTATGCTATCAGACACCCTAGGTAATGTAACAATAAGAAGCTTATCCTCCAATATGTCTATGCTATCAGACACCCTAGGTAATGTAACAATAAGAAGCTTATCATCGAATATATCTATGCTATCAGACACCCTAGGTAATGTAACAATAAGAGGCTTATTCAATATATCTATGCAATCAGACACCCTAGGTAATGTAACAATAAGAAGCATATCATCCAATATATCTATGCAACCAGACACCCTAGGTAATGTAACAATAAGAATCACATCATCCAATATATCTATGCTATCAAACACCCTTGGTAATGTAACAATAAGAAGCTTATTATCCAATATATCTATGCTATCAGAAATCCTCGGTAATGTAACAATAAGAGGCTTATCATCCAATATATCTATGCTATCAGACACCCTAGGTAATGTAACAATAAGAAGCTTATCATCCAATATATCTATGCTATCAGACACCCTACGTAATGTAACAATAAGAGGCTTATCATCAATATATCTATGCAATCAGACACCCTAGATAATGTAACAATAAGAATCATATCATCCAATATATCTATGCAATCAGACACCCTTGGTAATGTAACAATAAGAGGCTTATCCAATATATCTATGCAATCAGACACCCTAGATAATGTAACAATAAGAATCATATCATCCAATATATCTATGCTATCAGACACCTTAGGTAATGTAACAATAAGAATCATATCATCCAATATATCTATGCAGACACGCTAGGTAATGTAACAATAAGAAGCTGATCCTCCAATATATCTATGCTATCAGACACCCTAGGTAATGTAACAATAAGAGGCTTATTCAATATATCTATGCAATCAGACACCCTAGGTAATGTAACAATAAGAATCATATCATCCAATATATCTATGCTATCAGACACCCTAGGTAATGTAACAATAAGAATCATATCATCCAATATATCTATGCTATCAGACACCCTAGGTAATGTAACAATAAGAAGCTTATCATCCAATATATCTATGCTATCAGACACCCTAGGTAATGTAACAATAAGAAGCTTATCATCCAATATATCTATACTATCCGACACCTTAGGTAATGTAACAATAAGAAGCATATCATCCAATATATCTATGCTATCAGACACCCTAGGTAATGTAACAATAAGAGGCTTATTCAATATATCTATGCAATCAGACACCCTGGGTAATGTAACAATAAGAATCATATCATCCAATATATCTATGCTATCAGACACCCTAGGTAATGTAACAATAAGAAGCTTATCATCCAATATATCTATGCTATCAGACACCCTAGGTAATGTAACAATAAGAGGCTTATTCAATATATCTATGCAATCAGACACCCTAGGTAATGTAACAATAAGAATCATATCATCCAATATATCTATGCTATCAGACACCCTAGGTAATGTAACAATAAGAATCATATCATCCAATATATCTATGCTATCAGACACCCTAGGTAATGTAACAAAAAGAATCATATCATCCAATATATCTATGCAATCAGACACCCTAGGTAATGTAACAATAAGAGGCTTATCCAATATATCTATGCAATCAGACACACTAGATAATGTAACAATAAGAATCATATCATCCAATATATCTATGCAGACACGCTAGGTAATGTAACAATAAGAAGCTGATCCTCCAATATATCTATGCTATCAGACACCCTAGGTAATGTAACAATAAGAAGCTGATCCTCCAATATATCTATGCTATCAGACACCCTAGGTAATGTAACAATGAGAAGCATATCATCTAATATATCTATGCAATCAGACACCCTAGGTAATGTAACAATAAGAGGCTTATCATCCATTATATCTATGCAATCAGACACCCTAGATAATGTAACAATAAGAATCATATCATCCAATATATCTATGCTATCAGACACCCAAGGTAATGTAACAATAAGAAGCATATCATCCAATATATCTATGCAATCAGACACCCTAGGTGATGTAACAATAAGAAGCTTATCATCCAATATATCTATGCTATCAGACACCCTAGGTAATGTAACAATAAGAAGCATATCATCCAATATATCTATGCAATCAGACACCCTAGGTAATGTAACAATAAGAAGCTTATCATTCAATATATCTATGCTATCAGACACCCTAGGTAATGTACCAATAAGAGGCTTATCCTCCAATATATCTATGCTATCAGACACCCTAGGTAATGTAACAATAAGAAGCTTATCATTCAATATATCTATGCTATCAGACACCCTAGGTAATGTAACAATAAGAGGCTTATTCAATATATCTATGCAATCAGACACCCTAGGTAATGTAACAATAAGAGGCTTATCATCCAATATATCTATGCGATCAGACACCATTGGTAATGTAACAATAAGAAGCTTATCCTCCAATATATCTATGCAATCAGACACCCTAGGTAATGTAACAATAAGAAGCCTATCCTCCAATATATCTATGCAATCAGACACCCTAGGTAATGTAACAATAAGAAGCATATCATTCAATATATCTATGCTATCAGACACCCTAGGTAATGTAACAACAAGAAGCTTATCATCCAATATATCTATGCGATCAGACACCATTGGTAATGTAACAATAAGAAGCTTATCATCCAATATATCTATGCGATCAGACACCCTAGGTAATGTAACAATAAGAATCATTTCATCCAATATATCTATGCTATCAGACACCCTAGGTAATGTAACAATAAGAAGCTTATCATCCAATATATCTATGCTATCAGACACCCTAGGTAATGTAACAATAAGAAGCTTATCCTCCAATATGTCTATGCTATCAGACACCCTAGGTAATGTAACAATAAGAAGCTTATCATCGAATATATCTATGCTATCAGACACCCTAGGTAATGTAACAATAAGAGGCTTATTCAATATATCTATGCAATCAGACACCCTAGGTAATGTAACAATAAGAAGCATATCATCCAATATATCTATGCAACCAGACACCCTAGGTAATGTAACAATAAGAATCACATCATCCAATATATCTATGCTATCAAACACCATTGGTAATGTAACAATAAGAAGCTTATTATCCAATATATCTATGCTATCAGAAATCCTCGGTAATGTAACAATAAGAGGCTTATCATCCAATATATCTATGCTATCAGACACCCTAGGTAATGTAACAATAAGAAGCTTATCATCCAATATATCTATGCGATCAGACACCCTAGGTAATGTAACAATAAGAAGCTTATCATCCAATATATCTATGCTATCAGACACCCTACGTAATGTAACAATAAGAGGCTTATCATCAATATATCTATGCAATCAGACACCCTAGGTAATGTAACAATAAGAAGCATATCATCCAATATATCTATGCAACCAGACACCCTAGGTAATGTAACAATAAGAATCACATCATCCAATATATCTATGCTATCAAACACCCTTGGTAATGTAACAATAAGAAGCTTATTATCCAATATATCTATGCTATCAGAAATCCTCGGTAATGTAACAATAAGAGGCTTATCATCCAATATATCTATGCTATCAGACACCCTAGGTAATGTAACAATAAGAAGCTTATCATCCAATATATCTATGCTATCAGACACCCTACGTAATGTAACAATAAGAGGCTTATCATCAATATATCTATGCAATCAGACACCCTAGATAATGTAACAATAAGAGGCCTATCATCCAATATATCTATGCTATAAGAGGCTTATCATCCAATATATCTATGCTATCAGACACCCTAGGTAATGTAACAATAAGAGGCTTATTCAATATATCTATGCAATCAGACACCCTAGGTAATGTAACAATAAGAATCATATCATCCAATATATCTATGCTATCAGACACCCTAGGTAATGTAACAATAAGAATCATATCATCCAATATATCTATGCTATCAGACACCCTAGGTAATGTAACAATAAGAAGTTTATCATCCAATATATCTATGCTATCAGACACCCTAGGTAATGTAACAATAAGAAGCTTATCATCCAATATATCTATGCAATCAGACACCCTAGGTAATGTAACAATAAGAGGCTTATCATCCATTATATCTATGCAATCAGACACCCTAGATAATGTAACAATAAGAATCATATCATCCAATATATCTATGCTATCAGACACCCAAGGTAATGTAACAATAAGAAGCATATCATCCAATATATCTATGCAATCAGACACCCTAGGTGATGTAACAATAAGAAGCTTATCATCCAATATATCTATGCTATCAGACACCCTAGGTAATGTAACAATAAGAAGCATATCATCCAATATATCTATGCAATCAGACACCCTAGGTAATGTAACAATAAGAAGCTTATCATTCAATATATCTATGCTATCAGACACCCTAGGTAATGTACCAATAAGAGGCTTATCCTCCAATATATCTATGCTATCAGACACCCTAGGTAATGTAACAATAAGAAGCTTATCATTCAATATATCTATGCTATCAGACACCCTAGGTAATGTAACAATAAGAGGCTTATTCAATATATCTATGCAATCAGACACCCTAGGTAATGTAACAATAAGAGGCTTATCATCCAATATATCTATGCGATCAGACACCATTGGTAATGTAACAATAAGAAGCTTATCCTCCAATATATCTATGCAATCAGACACCCTAGGTAATGTAACAATAAGAAGCCTATCCTCCAATATATCTATGCAATCAGACACCCTAGGTAATGTAACAATAAGAAGCATATCATTCAATATATCTATGCTATCAGACACCCTAGGTAATGTAACAACAAGAAGCTTATCATCCAATATATCTATGCGATCAGACACCATTGGTAATGTAACAATAAGAAGCTTATCATCCAATATATCTGTGCGATCAGACACCCTAGGTAATGTAACAATAAGAATCATTTCATCCAATATATCTATGCTATCAGACACCCTAGGTAATGTAACAATAAGAAGCTTATCATCCAATATATCTATGCTATCAGACACCCTAGGTAATGTAACAATAAGAAGCTTATCCTCCAATATGTCTATGCTATCAGACACCCTAGGTAATGTAACAATAAGAAGCTTATCATCGAATATATCTATGCTATCAGACACCCTAGGTAATGTAACAATAAGAGGCTTATTCAATATATCTATGCAATCAGACACCCTAGGTAATGTAACAATAAGAAGCATATCGTCCAATATATCTATGCAACCAGACACCCTAGGTAATGTAACAATAAGAATCACATCATCCAATATATCTATGCTATCAAACACCATTGGTAATGTAACAATAAGAAGCTTATTATCCAATATATCTATGCTATCAGAAATCCTCGGTAATGTAACAATAAGAGGCTTATCATCCAATATATCTATGCTATCAGACACCCTAGGTAATGTAACAATAAGAAGCTTATCATCCAATATATCTATGCGATCAGACACCCTAGGTAATGTAACAATAAGAATCATATCATCCAATATATCTATGCTATCAGACACCCTAGGTAATGTAACAATAAGAAGCTTATCATCCAATATATCTATGCTATCAGACACCCTAGGTAATGTAACAATAAGAAGCTTATCCTCCAATATATCTATGCTATCAGACACCCTAGGTAATGTAACAATAAGAAGCTTATCATCGAATATATCTATGCTATCAGACACCCTAGGTAATGTAACAATAAGAGGCTTATTCAATATATCTATGCAATCAGACACCCTAGGTAATGTAACAATAAGAAGCATATCATCCAATATATCTATGCAACCAGACACCCTAGGTAATGTAACAATAAGAATCACATCATCCAATATATCTATGCTATCAAACACCCTTGGTAATGTAACAATAAGAAGCTTATTATCCAATATATCTATGCTATCAGAAATCCTCGGTAATGTAACAATAAGAGGCTTATCATCCAATATATCTATGCTATCAGACACCCTAGGTAATGTAACAATAAGAAGCTTATCATCCAATATATCTATGCTATCAGACACCCTACGTAATGTAACAATAAGAGGCTTATCATCAATATATCTATGCAATCAGACACCCTAGATAATGTAACAATAAGAGGCCTATCATCCAATATATCTATGCTATAAGAGGCTTATCATCCAATATATCTATGCTATCAGACACCCTAGGTAATGTAACAATAAGAGGCTTATTCAATATATCTATGCAATCAGACACCCTAGGTAATGTAACAATAAGAATCATATCATCCAATATATCTATGCTATCAGACACCCTAGGTAATGTAACAATAAGAATCATATCATCCAATATATCTATGCTATCAGACACCCTAGGTAATGTAACAATAAGAAGTTTATCATCCAATATATCTATGCTATCAGACACCCTAGGTAATGTAACAATAAGAAGCTTATCATCCAATATATCTATACTATCCGACACCTTAGGTAATGTAACAATAAGAAGCATATCATCCAATATATCTATGCTATCAGACACCCTAGGTAATGTAACAATAAGAGGCTTATTCAATATATCTATGCAATCAGACACCCTAGGTAATGTAACAATAAGAATCATATCATCCAATATATCTATGCTATCAGACACCCTAGGTAATGTAACAATAAGAAGCTTATCATCCAATATATCTATGCTATCAGACACCCTAGGTAATGTAACAATAAGAGGCTTATTCAATATATCTATGCAATCAGACACCCTAGGTAATGTAACAATAAGAATCATATCATCCAATATATCTATGCTATCAGACACCCTAGGTAATGTAACAATAAGAATCATATCATCCAATATATCTATGCTATCAGACACCCTAGGTAATGTAACAAAAAGAATCATATCATCCAATATATCTATGCAATCAGACACCCTAGGTAATGTAACAATAAGAGGCTTATCCAATATATCTATGCAATCAGACACCCTAGATAATGTAACAATAAGAATCATATCATCCAATATATCTATGTAGACACGCTAGGTAATGTAACAATAAGAAGCTGATCCTCCAATATATCTATGCTATCAGACACCCTAGGTAATGTAACAATAAGAAGCTGATCCTCCAATATATCTATGCTATCAGACACCCTAGGTAATGTAACAATGAGAAGCATATCATCCAATATATCTATGCAATCAGACACCCTAGGTAATGAAACAATAAGAGGCTTATCATCCAATATATCTATGCAATCAGACACCCTAGATAATGTAACAATAAGAATCATATCATCCAATATATCTATGCTATCAGACACCCAAGGTAATGTAACAATAAGAAGCATATCATCCAATATATCTATGCAATCAGACACCCTAGGTGATGTAACAATAAGAAGCTTATCATCCAATATATCTATGCTATCAGACACCCTAGGTAATGTAACAATAAGAAGCATATCATCCAATATATCTATGCAATCAGACACCCTAGGTAATGCAACAATAAGAAGCTTATCATTCAATATATCTATGCTATCAGACACCCTAGGTAATGTAACAATAAGAGGCTTATCCTCCAATATATCTATGCTATCAGACACCCTAGGTAATGTAACAATAAGAAGCTTATCATCCAATATATCTATGCTATCAGACACCCTAGGTAATGTAACAATAAGAGGCTTATTCAATATATCTATGCAATCAGACACCCTAGGTAATGTAACAATAAGAGGCTTATCATCCAATATATCTATGCGATCAGACACCATTGGTAATGTAACAATAAGAAGCTTATCCTCCAATATATCTATGCAATCAGACACCCTAGGTAATGTAACAATAAGAAGCCTATCCTCCAATATATCTATGCAATCAGACACCCTAGGTAATGTAACAATAAGAAGCATATCATTCAATATATCTATGCTATCAGACACCCTAGGTAATGTAACAACAAGAAGCTTATCATCCAATATATCTATGCGATCAGACACCATTGGTAATGTAACAATAAGAAGCTTATCATCCAATATATCTATGCGATCAGACACCCTAGGTAATGTAACAATAAGAATCATATCATCCAATATATCTATGCTATCAGACACCCTAGGTAATGTAACAATAAGAAGCTTATCATCCAATATATCTATGCTATCAGACACCCTAGGTAATGTAACAATAAGAAGCTTATCCTCCAATATGTCTATGCTATCAGACACCCTAGGTAATGTAACAATAAGAAGCTTATCATCGAATATATCTATGCTATCAGACACCCTAGGTAATGTAACAATAAGAGGCTTATTCAATATATCTATGCAATCAGACACCCTAGGTAATGTAACAATAAGAAGCATATCATCCAATATATCTATGCAACCAGACACCCTAGGTAATGTAACAATAAGAATCACATCATCCAATATATCTATGCTATCAAACACCCTTGGTAATGTAACAATAAGAAGCTTATTATCCAATATATCTATGCTATCAGAAATCCTCGGTAATGTAACAATAAGAGGCTTATCATCCAATATATATATGCTATCAGACACCCTAGGTAATGTAACAATAAGAAGCTTATCATCCAATATATCTATGCTATCAGACACCCTACGTAATGTAACAATAAGAGGCTTATCATCAATATATCTATGCAATCAGACACCCTAGATAATGTAACAATAAGAGGCCTATCATCCAATATATCTATGCTATAAGAGGCTTATCATCCAATATATCTATGCTATCAGACACCCTAGGTAATGTAACAATAAGAAGCTTATTATCCAATATATCTATGCTATCAGAAATCCTCGGTAATGTAACAATAAGAGGCTTATCATCCAATATATCTATGCTATCAGACACCCTAGGTAATGCAACAATAAGAAGCTTATCATCCAATATATCTATGCTATCAGACACCCTAGGTAATGTAACAATAAGAGGCTTATTCAATATATCTATGCAATCAGACACCCTAGGTAATGTAACAATAAGAATCATATCATCCAATATATCTATGCTATCAGACACCCTAGGTAATGTAACAATAAGAATCATATCATCCAATATATCTATGCTATCAGACACCCTAGGTAATGTAACAATAAGAAGCTTATCATCCAATATATCTATGCTATCAGACACCCTAGGTAATGTAACAATAAGAAGCTTATCATCCAATATATCTATACTATCCGACACCTTAGGTAATGTAACAATAAGAAGCATATCATCCAATATATCTATGCTATCAGACACCCTAGGTAATGTAACAATAAGAGGCTTATTCAATATATCTATGCAATCAGACACCCTAGGTAATGTAACAATAAGAATCATATCATCCAATATATCTATGCTATCAGACACCCTAGGTAATGTAACAATAAGAAGCTTATCATCCAATATATCTATGCTATCAGACACCCTAGGTAATGTAACAATAAGAGGCTTATTCAATATATCTATGCAATCAGACACCCTAGGTAATGTAACAATAAGAATCATATCATCCAATATATCTATGCTATCAGACACCCTAGGTAATGTAACAATAAGAATCATATCATCCAATATATCTATGCTATCAGACACCCTAGGTAATGTAACAAAAAGAATCATATCATCCAATATATCTATGCAATCAGACACCCTAGGTAATGTAACAATAAGAGGCTTATCCAATATATCTATGCAATCAGACACCCTAGATAATGTAACAATAAGAATCATATCATCCAATATATCTATGTAGACACGCTAGGTAATGTAACAATAAGAAGCTGATCCTCCAATATATCTATGCTATCAGACACCCTAGGTAATGTAACAATAAGAAGCTGATCCTCCAATATATCTATGCTATCAGACACCCTAGGTAATGTAACAATGAGAAGCATATCATCCAATATATCTATGCAATCAGACACCCTAGGTAACGTAACAATAAGAGGCTTATCATCCAATATATCTATGCAATCAGACACCCTAGATAATGTAACAATAAGAATCATATCATCCAATATATCTATGCTATCAGACACCCAAGGTAATGTAACAATAAGAAGCATATCATCCAATATATCTATGCAATCAGACACCCTAGGTGATGTAACAATAAGAAGCTTATCATCCAATATATCTATGCTATCAGACACCCTAGGTAATGTAACAATAAGAAGCATATCATCCAATATATCTATGCAATCAGACACCCTAGGTAATGCAACAATAAGAAGCTTATCATTCAATATATCTATGCTATCAGACACCCTAGGTAATGTAACAATAAGAGGCTTATCCTCCAATATATCTATGCTATCAGACACCCTAGGTAATGTAACAATAAGAAGCTTATCATCCAATATATCTATGCTATCAGACACCCTAGGTAATGTAACAATAAGAGGCTTATTCAATATATCTATGCAATCAGACACCCTAGGTAATGTAACAATAAGAGGCTTATCATCCAATATATCTATGCGATCAGACACCATTGGTAATGTAACAATAAGAAGCTTATCCTCCAATATATCTATGCAATCAGACACCCTAGGTAATGTAACAATAAGAAGCCTATCCTCCAATATATCTATGCAATCAGACACCCTAGGTAATGTAACAATAAGAAGCATATCATTCAATATATCTATGCTATCAGACACCCTAGGTAATGTAACAACAAGAAGCTTATCATCCAATATATCTATGCGATCAGACACCATTGGTAATGTAACAATAAGAAGCTTATCATCCAATATATCTATGCGATCAGACACCCTAGGTAATGTAACAATAAGAATCATATCATCCAATATATCTATGCTATCAGACACCCTAGGTAATGTAACAATAAGAAGCTTATCATCCAATATATCTATGCTATCAGACACCCTAGGTAATGTAACAATAAGAAGCTTATCCTCCAATATGTCTATGCTATCAGACACCCTAGGTAATGTAACAATAAGAAGCTTATCATCGAATATATCTATGCTATCAGACACCCTAGGTAATGTAACAATAAGAGGCTTATTCAATATATCTATGCAATCAGACACCCTAGGTAATGTAACAATAAGAAGCATATCATCCAATATATCTATGCAACCAGACACCCTAGGTAATGTAACAATAAGAATCACATCATCCAATATATCTATGCTATCAAACACCCTTGGTAATGTAACAATAAGAAGCTTATTATCCAATATATCTATGCTATCAGAAATCCTCGGTAATGTAACAATAAGAGGCTTATCATCCAATATATCTATGCTATCAGACACCCTAGGTAATGTAACAATAAGAAGCTTATCATCCAATATATCTATGCTATCAGACACCCTACGTAATGTAACAATAAGAGGCTTATCATCAATATATCTATGCAATCAGACACCCTAGATAATGTAACAATAAGAGGCCTATCATCCAATATATCTATGCTATAAGAGGCTTATCATCCAATATATCTATGCTATCAGACACCCTAGGTAATGTAACAATAAGAAGCTTATCCTCCAATATATCTATGCTATCAGACACCCTAGGTAATGCAACAATAAGAAGCTTATCATCCAATATATCTATGCTATCAGACACCCTAGGTAATGTAACAATAAGAGGCTTATTCAATATATCTATGCAATCAGACACCCTAGGTAATGTAACAATAAGAATCATATCATCCAATATATCTATGCTATCAGACACCCTAGGTAATGTAACAATAAGAATCATATCATCCAATATATCTATGCTATCAGACACCCTAGGTAATGTAACAATAAGAAGCTTATCATCCAATAAATCTATGCTATCAGACACCCTAGGTAATGTAACAATAAGAAGCTTATCATCCAATATATCTATACTATCCGACACCTTAGGTAATGTAACAATAAGAAGCATATCATCCAATATATCTATGCAATCAGACACCCTAGGTATGTAACAATAAGAATCATATCATCCAATATATCTATGCTGTCAGACACCCTAGGTAATGTAACAATAAGAAACATATCATCCAATATATCTATGCTATAAGACACCCTAGGTAATGTAACAATAAGAGGCTTATTCAATATATCTATGCAATCAGACACCCTAGGTAATGTAACAATAAGAGGCTTATTCAATATATCTATGCAATCAGACACCCTAGGTAATGTAACAATAAGAAGCTTATCATCCAATATATCTATGCTATCACACACCCTAGGTAATGTAACAATAAGAGGCTTATCATCAATATATCTATGCAATCAGACACCCTAGATAATGTAACAATAAGAATCATAACATCCAATATATCTATGCTATAAGAGGCTTATCATCCAATATATCTATGCTATCAGACACCCTAGGTAATGTAACAATAAGAAGCTTATCCTCCAATATATCTATGCTATCAGACACCCTACGTAATGTAACAATAAGAAGCTTATCATCCAATATATCTATGCTATCAGACACCCTAGGTAATGTGACAATAAGAGGCTTATTCAATATATCTATGCAATCAGACACCCTAGGTAATGTAACAATAAGAATCATATCATCCAATATATCTATGCTATCAGACACCCTAGGTAATGTAACAATAAGAAGCTTATCATCCAATATATCTATGCTATCAGACACCCTAGGTAATGTAACAATAAGAGGCTTATTCAATATATCTATGCAATCAGACACCCTAGGTAATGTAACAATAAGAATCATATCATCCAATATATCTATGCTATCAGACACCCTAGGTAATGTAACAATAAGAATCATATCATCCAATATATCTATGCTATCAGACACCCTAGGTAATGTAACAAAAAGAATCATATCATCCAATATATCTATGCAATCAGACACCCTAGGTAATGTAACAATAAGAGGCTTATCCAATATATCTATGCAATCAGACACCCTAGATAATGTAACAATAAGAATCATATCATCCAATATATCTATGCAGACACGCTAGGTAATGTAACAATAAGAAGCTGATCCTCCAATATATCTATGCTATCAGACACCCTAGGTAATGTAACAATAAGAAGCTGATCCTCCAATATATCTATGCTATCAGACACCCTAGGTAATGTAACAATGAGAAGCATATCATCCAATATATCTATGCAATCAGACACCCTAGGTAATGTAACAATAAGAGGCTTATCATCAATATATCTATGCAATCAGACACCCTAGATAATGTAACAATAAGAATCATAACATCCAATATATCTATGCTATAAGAGGCTTATCATCCAATATATCTATGCTATCAGACACCCTAGGTAATGTAACAATAAGAAGCTTATCCTCCAATATATCTATGCTATCAGACACCCTACGTAATGTAACAATAAGAAGCTTATCATCCAATATATCTATGCTATCAGACACCCTAGGTAATGTAACAATAAGAGGCTTATTCAATATATCTATGCAATCAGACACCCTAGGTAATGTAACAATAAGAATCATATCATCCAATATATCTATGCTATCAGACACCCTAGGTAATGTAACAATAAGAAGCTTATCATCCAATATATCTATGCTATCAGACACCCTAGGTAATGTAACAATAAGAGGCTTATTCAATATATCTATGCAATCAGACACCCTAGGTAATGTAACAATAAGAATCATATCATCCAATATATCTATGCTATCAGACACCCTAGGTAATGTAACAATAAGAATCATATCATCCAATATATCTATGCTATCAGACACCCTAGGTAATGTAACAAAAAGAATCATATCATCCAATATATCTATGCAATCAGACACCCTAGGTAATGTAACAATAAGAGGCTTATCCAATATATCTATGCAATCAGACACCCTAGATAATGTAACAATAAGAATCCTATCATCCAATATATCTATGCAGACACGCTAGGTAATGTAACAATAAGAAGCTGATCCTCCAATATATCTATGCTATCAGACACCCTAGGTAATGTAACAATAAGAAGCTGATCCTCCAATATATCTATGCTATCAGACACCCTAGGTAATGTAACAATGAGAAGCATATCATCCAATATATCTATGCAATCAGACACCCTAGGTAATGTAACAATAAGAAGCATATCATCCAATATATCTATGCTATCAGACACCCAAGGTAATGTAACAATAAGAAGCATATCATCCAATATATCTATGCAATCAGACACCCTAGGTGATGTAACAATAAGAAGCTTATCATCCAATATATCTATGCTATCAGACACCCTAGGTAATGTAACAATAAGAAGCATATCATCCAATATATCTATGCAATCAGACACCCTAGGTAATGTAACAATAAGAAGCTTATCATTCAATATATCTATGCTATCAGACACCCTAGGTAATGTAACAATAAGAGGCTTATCCTCCAATATATCTATGCTATCAGACACCCTAGGTAATGTAACAATAAGAAGCTTATCATCCAATATATCTATGCGATCAGACACCCTAGGTAATGTAACAATAAGAAGCTGATCCTCCAATATATCTATGCTATCAGACACCCTAGGTAATGTAACAATGAGAAGCATATCATCCAATATATCTATGCAATCAGACACCCTAGGTAACGTAACAATAAGAGGCTTATCATCCAATATATCTATGCAATCAGACACCCTAGATAATGTAACAATAAGAATCATATCATCCAATATATCTATGCTATCAGACACCCAAGGTAATGTAACAATAAGAAGCATATCATCCAATATATCTATGCAATCAGACACCCTAGGTGATGTAACAATAAGAAGCTTATCATCCAATATATCTATGCTATCAGACACCCTAGGTAATGTAACAATAAGAAGCATATCATCCAATATATCTATGCAATCAGACACCCTAGGTAATGCAACAATAAGAAGCTTATCATTCAATATATCTATGCTATCAGACACCCTAGGTAATGTAACAATAAGAGGCTTATCCTCCAATATATCTATGCTATCAGACACCCTAGGTAATGTAACAATAAGAAGCTTATCATCCAATATATCTATGCTATCAGACACCCTAGGTAATGTAACAATAAGAGGCTTATTCAATATATCTATGCAATCAGACACCCTAGGTAATGTAACAATAAGAGGCTTATCATCCAATATATCTATGCGATCAGACACCATTGGTAATGTAACAATAAGAAGCTTATCCTCCAATATATCTATGCAATCAGACACCCTAGGTAATGTAACAATAAGAAGCCTATCCTCCAATATATCTATGCAATCAGACACCCTAGGTAATGTAACAATAAGAAGCATATCATTCAATATATCTATGCTATCAGACACCCTAGGTAATGTAACAACAAGAAGCTTATCATCCAATATATCTATGCGATCAGACACCATTGGTAATGTAACAATAAGAAGCTTATCATCCAATATATCTATGCGATCAGACACCCTAGGTAATGTAACAATAAGAATCATATCATCCAATATATCTATGCTATCAGACACCCTAGGTAATGTAACAATAAGAAGCTTATCATCCAATATATCTATGCTATCAGACACCCTAGGTAATGTAACAATAAGAAGCTTATCCTCCAATATGTCTATGCTATCAGACACCCTAGGTAATGTAACAATAAGAAGCTTATCATCGAATATATCTATGCTATCAGACACCCTAGGTAATGTAACAATAAGAGGCTTATTCAATATATCTATGCAATCAGACACCCTAGGTAATGTAACAATAAGAAGCATATCATCCAATATATCTATGCAACCAGACACCCTAGGTAATGTAACAATAAGAATCACATCATCCAATATATCTATGCTATCAAACACCCTTGGTAATGTAACAATAAGAAGCTTATTATCCAATATATCTATGCTATCAGAAATCCTCGGTAATGTAACAATAAGAGGCTTATCATCCAATATATCTATGCTATCAGACACCCTAGGTAATGTAACAATAAGAAGCTTATCATCCAATATATCTATGCTATCAGACACCCTACGTAATGTAACAATAAGAGGCTTATCATCAATATATCTATGCAATCAGACACCCTAGATAATGTAACAATAAGAGGCCTATCATCCAATATATCTATGCTATAAGAGGCTTATCATCCAATATATCTATGCTATCAGACACCCTAGGTAATGTAACAATAAGAAGCTTATCCTCCAATATATCTATGCTATCAGACACCCTAGGTAATGCAACAATAAGAAGCTTATCATCCAATATATCTATGCTATCAGACACCCTAGGTAATGTAACAATAAGAGGCTTATTCAATATATCTATGCAATCAGACACCCTAGGTAATGTAACAATAAGAATCATATCATCCAATATATCTATGCTATCAGACACCCTAGGTAATGTAACAATAAGAATCATATCATCCAATATATCTATGCTATCAGACACCCTAGGTAATGTAACAATAAGAAGCTTATCATCCAATAAATCTATGCTATCAGACACCCTAGGTAATGTAACAATAAGAAGCTTATCATCCAATATATCTATACTATCCGACACCTTAGGTAATGTAACAATAAGAAGCATATCATCCAATATATCTATGCAATCAGACACCCTAGGTATGTAACAATAAGAATCATATCATCCAATATATCTATGCTGTCAGACACCCTAGGTAATGTAACAATAAGAAACATATCATCCAATATATCTATGCTATAAGACACCCTAGGTAATGTAACAATAAGAGGCTTATTCAATATATCTATGCAATCAGACACCCTAGGTAATGTAACAATAAGAGGCTTATTCAATATATCTATGCAATCAGACACCCTAGGTAATGTAACAATAAGAAGCTTATCATCCAATATATCTATGCTATCACACACCCTAGGTAATGTAACAATAAGAGGCTTATCATCAATATATCTATGCAATCAGACACCCTAGATAATGTAACAATAAGAATCATAACATCCAATATATCTATGCTATAAGAGGCTTATCATCCAATATATCTATGCTATCAGACACCCTAGGTAATGTAACAATAAGAAGCTTATCCTCCAATATATCTATGCTATCAGACACCCTACGTAATGTAACAATAAGAAGCTTATCATCCAATATATCTATGCTATCAGACACCCTAGGTAATGTGACAATAAGAGGCTTATTCAATATATCTATGCAATCAGACACCCTAGGTAATGTAACAATAAGAATCATATCATCCAATATATCTATGCTATCAGACACCCTAGGTAATGTAACAATAAGAAGCTTATCATCCAATATATCTATGCTATCAGACACCCTAGGTAATGTAACAATAAGAGGCTTATTCAATATATCTATGCAATCAGACACCCTAGGTAATGTAACAATAAGAATCATATCATCCAATATATCTATGCTATCAGACACCCTAGGTAATGTAACAATAAGAATCATATCATCCAATATATCTATGCTATCAGACACCCTAGGTAATGTAACAAAAAGAATCATATCATCCAATATATCTATGCAATCAGACACCCTAGGTAATGTAACAATAAGAGGCTTATCCAATATATCTATGCAATCAGACACCCTAGATAATGTAACAATAAGAATCATATCATCCAATATATCTATGCAGACACGCTAGGTAATGTAACAATAAGAAGCTGATCCTCCAATATATCTATGCTATCAGACACCCTAGGTAATGTAACAATAAGAAGCTGATCCTCCAATATATCTATGCTATCAGACACCCTAGGTAATGTAACAATGAGAAGCATATCATCCAATATATCTATGCAATCAGACACCCTAGGTAATGTAACAATAAGAGGCTTATCATCAATATATCTATGCAATCAGACACCCTAGATAATGTAACAATAAGAATCATAACATCCAATATATCTATGCTATAAGAGGCTTATCATCCAATATATCTATGCTATCAGACACCCTAGGTAATGTAACAATAAGAAGCTTATCCTCCAATATATCTATGCTATCAGACACCCTACGTAATGTAACAATAAGAAGCTTATCATCCAATATATCTATGCTATCAGACACCCTAGGTAATGTAACAATAAGAGGCTTATTCAATATATCTATGCAATCAGACACCCTAGGTAATGTAACAATAAGAATCATATCATCCAATATATCTATGCTATCAGACACCCTAGGTAATGTAACAATAAGAAGCTTATCATCCAATATATCTATGCTATCAGACACCCTAGGTAATGTAACAATAAGAGGCTTATTCAATATATCTATGCAATCAGACACCCTAGGTAATGTAACAATAAGAATCATATCATCCAATATATCTATGCTATCAGACACCCTAGGTAATGTAACAATAAGAATCATATCATCCAATATATCTATGCTATCAGACACCCTAGGTAATGTAACAAAAAGAATCATATCATCCAATATATCTATGCAATCAGACACCCTAGGTAATGTAACAATAAGAGGCTTATCCAATATATCTATGCAATCAGACACCCTAGATAATGTAACAATAAGAATCCTATCATCCAATATATCTATGCAGACACGCTAGGTAATGTAACAATAAGAAGCTGATCCTCCAATATATCTATGCTATCAGACACCCTAGGTAATGTAACAATAAGAAGCTGATCCTCCAATATATCTATGCTATCAGACACCCTAGGTAATGTAACAATGAGAAGCATATCATCCAATATATCTATGCAATCAGACACCCTAGGTAATGTAACAATAAGAAGCATATCATCCAATATATCTATGCTATCAGACACCCAAGGTAATGTAACAATAAGAAGCATATCATCCAATATATCTATGCAATCAGACACCCTAGGTGATGTAACAATAAGAAGCTTATCATCCAATATATCTATGCTATCAGACACCCTAGGTAATGTAACAATAAGAAGCATATCATCCAATATATCTATGCAATCAGACACCCTAGGTAATGTAACAATAAGAAGCTTATCATTCAATATATCTATGCTATCAGACACCCTAGGTAATGTAACAATAAGAGGCTTATCCTCCAATATATCTATGCTATCAGACACCCTAGGTAATGTAACAATAAGAAGCTTATCATCCAATATATCTATGCGATCAGACACCATTGGTAATGTAACAATAAGAAGCTTATCATCCAATATATCTATGCGATCAGACACCCTAGGTAATGTAACAACAAGAAGCTTATCATCCAATATATCTATGCGATCAGACACCATTGGTAATGTAACAATAAGAAGCTTATCCTCCAATATATCTATGCAATCAGACACCCTAGGTAATGTAACAATAAGAAGCCTATCCTCCAATATATCTATGCAATCAGACACCCTAGGTAATGTAACAATAAGAAGCATATCATTCAATATATCTATGCTATCAGACACCCTAGGTAATGTAACAACAAGAAGCTTATCATCCAATATATCTATTCGATCAGACACCATTGGTAATGTAACAATAAGAAGCTTATCATCCAATATATCTATGCGATCAGACACCCTAGGTAATGTAACAATAAGAATCATATCATCCAATATATCTATGCTATCAGACACCCTAGGTAATGTAACAATAAGAAGCTTATCATCCAATATATCTATGCTATCAGACACCCTAGGTAATGTAACAATAAGAAGCTTATCCCTCCAATATATCTATGCTATCAGACACCCTAGGTAATGTAACAATAAGAAGCTTATCATCGAATATATCTATGCTATCAGACACCCTAGGTAATGTAACAATAAGAGGCTTATTCAATATATCTATGCAATCAGACACCCTAGGTAATGTAACAATAAGAAGCATATCATCCAATATATCTATGCAACCAGACACCCTAGGTAATGTAACAATAAGAATCACATCATCCAATATATCTATGCTATCAAACACCCTTGGTAATGTAACAATAAGAAGCTTATTATCCAATATATCTATGCTATCAGAAATCCTCGGTAATGTAACAATAAGAGGCTTATCATCCAATATATCTATGCTATCAGACACCCTAGGTAATGTAACAATAAGAAGCTTATCATCCAATATATCTATGCTATCAGACACCCTACGTAATGTAACAATAAGAGGCTTATCATCAATATATCTATGCAATCAGACACCCTAGATAATGTAACAATAAGAGGCCTATCATCCAATATATCTATGCTATAAGAGGCTTATCATCCAATATATCTATGCTATCAGACACCCTAGGTAATGTAACAATAAGAAGCTTATCCTCCAATATATCTATGCTATCAGACACCCTAGGTAATGCAACAATAAGAAGCTTATCATCCAATATATCTATGCTATCAGACACCCTAGGTAATGTAACAATAAGAGGCTTATTCAATATATCTATGCAATCAGACACCCTAGGTAATGTAACAATAAGAATCATATCATCCAATATATCTATGCTATCAGACAACCTAGGTAATGTAACAATAAGAAGCTTATCATCCAATATATCTATGCTATCAGACACCCTAGGTAATGTAACAATAAGAAGCTTATCATCCAATATATCTATACTATCCGACACCTTAGGTAATGTAACAATAAGAAGCATATCATCCAATATATCTATGCAATCAGACACCCTAGGTATGTAACAATAAGAATCATATCATCCAATATATCTATGCTATCAGACACCCTAGGTAATGTAACAATAAGAAACATATCATCCAATATATCTATGCTATAAGACACCCTAGGTAATGTAACAATAAGAATCATTATCATCGAATATATCTATGCTATCAGACACCCTAGGTAATGTAACAATAAGAATCATATCATCCAGTATATCTATGCTATCAGACACCCTAGGTAATGTAACAATAAGAATCATATCATCCAATATATCTATGCAATCAGACACCCTAGGTGATGTAACAATAAGAAGCTTATCATCCAATATATCTATGCTATCAGACACCCTAGGTAATGTAACAATAAGAAGCATATCATCCAATATATCTATGCAATCAGACACCCTAGGTAATGTAACAATAAGAAGCATATCATCCAATATATCTATGCAACCAGACACCCTAGGTAATGTAACAATAAGAATCACATCATCCAATATATCTATGCTATCAAACACCCTTGGTAATGTAACAATAAGAAGCTTATTATCCAATATATCTATGCTATCAGAAATCCTCGGTAATGTAACAATAAGAGGCTTATCATCCAATATATCTATGCTATCAGACACCCTAGGTAATGTAACAATAAAAAGCTTATCATCCAATATATCTATGCTATCAGACACCCTACGTAATGTAACAATAAGAGGCTTATCATCAATATATCTATGCAATCAGACACCCTAGATAATGTAACAATAAGAGGCCTATCATCCAATATATCTATGCTATAAGAGGCTTATCATCCAATATATCTATGCTATCAGACACCCTAGGTAATGTAACAATAAGAAGCTTATCCTCCAATATATCTATGCTATCAGACACCCTAGGTAATGCAACAATAAGAAGCTTATCATCCAATATATCTATGCTATCAGACACCCTAGGTAATGTAACAATAAGAGGCTTATCATCCAATATATCTATGCGATCAGACACCATTGGTAATGTAACAATAAGAAGCTTATCCTCCAATATATCTATGCAATCAGACACCCTAGGTAATGTAACAATAAGAAGCCTATCCTCCAATATATCTATGCTATCAGACACCCTAGGTAATGTAACAATAAGAGGCTTATTCAATATATCTATGCAATCAGACACCCTAGGTAATGTAACAATAAGAGGCTTATCATCCAATATATCTATGCGATCAGACACCATTGGTAATGTAACAATAAGAAGCTTATCCTCCAATATATCTATGCAATCAGACACCCTAGGTAATGTAACAATAAGAAGCCTATCCTCCAATATATCTATGCAATCAGACACCCTAGGTAATGTAACAATAAGAGGCTTATCATCCAATATATCTATGCGATCAGACACCATTGGTAATGTAACAATAAGAAGCTTATCCTCCAATATATCTATGCAATCAGACACCCTAGGTAATGTAACAATAAGAAGCCTATCCTCCAATATATCTATGCAATCAGACACCCTAGGTAATGTAACAATAAGAAGCATATCATTCAATATATCTATGCTATCAGACACCCTAGGTAATGTAACAACAAGAAGCTTATCATCCAATATATCTATGCGATCAGACACCATTGGTAATGTAACAATAAGAAGCTTATCATCCAATATATCTATGCGATCAGACATCCTAGGTAATGTAACAATAAGAAGCATATCATCCAATATATCTATGCTATCAGACACCCTAAGTAATGTAACAATAAGAAGCTTATCATCCAATATATCTATGCTATCAGACACCCTAGGTAATGTAACAATAAGAGGCTTATTCAATATATCTATGCAATCAGACACCCTAGGTAATGTAACAATAAGAAGCATATCATCCAATATATCTATGCAACCAGACACCCTAGGTAATGTAACAATAAGAATCACATCATCCAATATATCTATGCTATCAAACACCCTTGGTAATGTAACAATAAGAAGCTTATTATCCAATATATCTATGCTATCAGAAATCCTCGGTAATGTAACAATAAGAGGCTTATCATCCAATATATCTATGCTATCAGACACCCTAGGTAATGTAACAATAAGAAGCTTATCATCCAATATATCTATGCTATCAGACACCCTACGTAATGTAACAATAAGAGGCTTATCATCAATATATCTATGCAATCAGACACCCTAGATAATGTAACAATAAGAGGCCTATCATCCAATATATCTATGCTATAAGAGGCTTATCATCCAATATATCTATGCTATCAGACACCCTAGGTAATGTAACAATAAGAAGCTTATCCTCCAATATATCTATGCTATCAGACACCCTAGGTAATGTAACAATAAGAAGCTTGTGATTCAATATATCTATGCTATCAGACACCCTTGGATGTGACAATAAGAAGCTTATTATCCAATATATCTATGCTATCAGAAATCCTCAGTAATGTAACAATAAGAGGCTTATCATCCAATATATCTATGCTATCAGACACCCTAGGTAATGTAACAATAAGAAGCTTATCCTCCAATATATCTATGCTATCAGACACCCTAGGTAATGTAACAATAAGAAGCTTATCATCCAATATATCTATGCTATCAGACACCCTAGGTAATGTAACAATAAGAGGCTTATTCAATATATCTATGCAATCAGACACCCTAGGTAATGTAACAATAAGAAGCATATCATCCAATATATCTATGCAATCAGACACCCTAGGTAATGTAACAATAAGAATCACATCATCCAATATATCTATGCTATCAAACACCCTAGGTAATGTAACAATAAGAATCATATCATCCAATATATCTATGCTATCAGACACCCTAGGTAATGTAACAATAAGAGGCTTATTCAATATATCTATGCAATCAGACACCCTAGGTAATGTAACAATAAGAAGCATATCATCCAATATATCTATGCAATCAGACACTCCAGGTAATGTAACAATAAGAATCACATCATCCAATATATCTATGCTATCAAACACCCTAGGTAATGTAACAATAAGAATCACATCATCCAATATATCTATGCTATCAGACACCCCAGGTAATGTAACAATAAGAAGCTTATCATCCAATATATCTATGCTATCAGACACCCTTGGTAATGTAACAATAAGAAGCTTATCATCCAATATATCTATGCTATAAGACACCCTAGGTAATGTAACAATAAGAAGCTGATCATCCAATATATCTATGCTATCAGACACCCTAGGTAATGTAACAATAAGAAGCTGATCATCCAATATATCTATGCTATCAGACACCCTAGGTAATGTAACAATAAGAAGCTTATAATCCAATATAGTTATGCTATCAGACACCCTAGGTAATGTAACAATAAGAAGCTTATAATCCAATATAGTTATGCTATCAGACACCCTAGGTAATGTAACAATAAGAAGCTGATCATCCAATATATCTATGCTATCAGACACCCTAGGTAATGTAACAATAAGAAGCTTATCATCCAATATATCTATGCTATCAGACACTCTAGGTAATGTAACAATAAGCATTTGATTCTACACCATTCTTACAGAAGAATTATAAGTATTCCACCTACCCATGTAAGCTTGACAAGACCACTCTGACATTGCAGTATAAAACTAAACATTACTGGAATAAGATGCAGATGTCTTACCTGTGCTGGAGGTGATGTTAGTGGGTTATTGTCAAGTATGATGGTTTCTAGTGTAGATATCTGTCTGTATGATGGAGGTATTGAGGAGATCTTATTGCAGGATACATCTAAGCTCACTAACTGTGATTTACTGAGCTCTGAAAAAACAAGATATAAATGTACAAATTGAAAGGTTAAGCTTGTGACAATCATCTCGCCAAGCACTGGTACATGTACAAGTATGCAGACAATTAGCATACCATTGAAGGGGTACTAACAATTGCAACTGAAAATGCCAGAATAGCACAAGTTGGAGGGGTGTACTCATTCAAGAAGTGGTTCAAAATATACCACAAGCAACTAGAAGAAAATTATTACTACTACCGTAAAATCTGTATTAAAAGCCGCATCCCTAATAGAAGTCGCACCCAATCTTTTTGTACAATTGAGAACCAAAAATTCATCATTTCTCATATGTGTAGATGCTCTAATAAAAGCCGCATCCCCTCTGTTGCTTTGTACCATTTTAGTAGAAGTTGCGGCTTCTAATACAGATTTTACAGTATACATTAGAAATTTAGTACTACTGTAAAATCTGTATTAGTTGCTGCGACTTATATTAAAATGGTACAATGCAACAGATAGGATGCTGCTTCTATTAGAGCATCTACACATATGAGAAATAATGAAATTTTAGTTCTCAATTGTTTAAAAAAAATATGTGCGACTTTGATTCGGGATGCGGCTTCTAATACAGATTTTACGAAACTATCAGTGATTCAGCAATAAGGCATTATCATGATAGTCTAGTGATCTCTCTGGAATGACAACCAAGGACTGGCTGCACAAAGACCATACATTGGGTATTCCTACAAATCTCTATACCCAGCTACAACATTGTTTGGCACTATGGGTAATGTACACACATATGGTAGAAACATACCAAGTATCAAAGCAATCAGGCTGCTACCGTAGTTATCAAGAAGATGTTGATAATATAATGTAGCAGTTTTTATCAAAAATGACAAAAACAACAGAGAATTGAAGATATTTTTATGAAATAAACAAATATTTAATAAGAAGTCATTTAAAGCAGAAGTTGAGATAGTGAAGACTACAACAATGGACCATCACTTGTCAACTTTGGGGAGGTTACAACTAACATACTTTAGACACAAAGATTCACTGACATCATGTAGTAACAAGCAGCCAAGTATTGAAATCAATAGTTACAGCTTTCACATATAAGATGTATAAAGTGAGAAGGAACAAGACAGAAAACATAAGATGCCATTGTTCATTCAACAAATCCCAACTTGTTTCACAACAAATTTTATTTAAATGATAAGGTTGCATTAGAAACATCAATTTTATGTGTGATTTGAAGGACTTGGCAATGACATGAGATGAGGTAACATTCAGCTGTATACAAACAACTTGACTTTGATCTTGAAAATACCATAATTGTATACATGTATCTTACATACACTTTCATAACAAAATATATCCGTATTAAATACCGAGTCTTGAACTAGCCAAATTCCAATCTGACATAATTGGTCATTTATTGACTATAATAATTACTGCCATGCAATGTTGTTTTGAATTCTCATACATACTAAACATAACTAAGAAGGAAATCATGTTTCATATTGGCTACAACAGTAAAAGAATCATTGTATAATTTGTGAAGGCAGAGACTTAATCAAGAAGACACACGCACTTGACATAAAATTATTAATTTTATTTATTTATAATGGTAATGGATTCAGGCACATTGTAGTGTGCTGTAATTCAACTTACCATCAGGCAATGCTATAAGGTGATTTCTTCTAACATTTAAATTCCGAAGTTTTTTCATGTCACCTAGTTGACATGGCAATGCATTGATTTCATTGCAACTGGTATCCTGATAAGAAAGAACATTATTATATTACTAGCATACATGTATATATATAAACAATTTATTTGTCATAAAATCAGAAAGACAACTTGTTACATTGGTGGACAAGATAAAATAGACCGAAAAAAACAGAGAATGCATTTTAAAATGTTTTGCACATGTTGAACAGCAAAATCTGTTGAGTGTAATTGTAAAACATAGACCTAAAATTTATCATGTGTGCTCTTTACCTCCTGGACATTTTTAAAACCTCACCCCCATAATTACATTTTATGTTCTTCAAATAATACCACATGTACATATACTGTGCTTTTTTAATGTCTACTAGTACTATAGAATAATATTACATAAACACAGAAATATTAGCTAATGTGTTCCTCAATTAATACTACATACACTACAATAATTTCAATGACCCCCATGAAATGCAAAATGTAATATAGCATATTATTGCATAACAGTCATTAGTGTGTAATATAGCATGATATTGCATAACAGTCATTAGTGTGTAATATAGCATGATATTGCATAACAGTCATTAGTGTGTAATATAGCATGATATTGCATAACAGTCATTAGTGTGTAATATAGCATGATATTGCATAACAGGCATTAGTGTGCAATATAGCATGATATTGCATAACAGGCATTAGTGTGCAATATAGCATGATATTGCATAACAGTCATTAGTGTGCAATATAGCATATTATTGCATAACAGGCATTAGTGTGCAATATAGCATGATATTGCATAACAGTCATTAGTGTGTAATATAGCATATTATTGCATAACAGGCATTAGTGTGCAATATAGCATGATATTGCATAACAGGCATTAGTGTGCAATATAGCATGATATTGCATAACAGTCATTAGTGTGCAATATAGCATGATATTGCATAACAGGCATTAGTGTGCAATATAGCATATTATTGCATAACAGGCATTAGTGTGCAATATAGCATGATATTGCATAACAGTCATTAGTGTGCAATATAGCATGATATTGCATAACAGGCATTAGTGTGCAATATAGCATGATATTGCATAACAGGCATTAGTGTGTAATATAGCATGATATTGCATAACAGTCATTAGTGTGTAATATAGCATAATACTGCATAAGTCATTAGTGTGTAATAAAGCATGATATTGCATAACAGTCATTAGTGTGTAATATAGCATGATATTGCATAAGTCATTAGAGTGTAATAAAGCATGATATTGCATAACAGTCATTAGTGTGTAATATAGCATGATATTGCATAACAGTCATTAGTGTGTAATATAGCATAATACTGCATAAGTCATTAGTGTGTAATAAAGCATGATATTGCATAACAGTCATTAGTGTGTAATAAAGCATGATATTGCATAACAGTCATTAGTGTGTAATATAGCATGATATTGCATAACAGTCATTAGTGTGTAATATAGCATAATACTGCATAAGTCATTAGTGTGTAATAAAGCATGATATTGCATAACAGTCATTAGTGTGTAATATAGCATGATATTGCATAACAGTCATTAGTGTGTAATATAGCATAATACTGCATAAGTCATTAGTGTGTAATAAAGCATGATATTGCATAACAGTCATTAGTGTGTAATATAGCATAATACTGCATAAGTCATTAGTGTGTAATAAAGCATGATATTGCATAACAGTCATTAGTGTGTAATATAGCATGATATTGCATAAATCATTAGTGTGTAATATAGCATGATATTGCATAAGTCATTAGTGTGCAATATAGCATGATATTGCATAAGTCATTAGTGTGTAATATAGCATGATATTGCATAACAGTCATTAGTGTGGAATACAGCATGATATTGCATAAGTCATTAGTGTGTAATATAACATAATATTGCATAACAGTCATTAGTGTGCAATATAGCATGATATTGCATAAGTCATTAGTGTGCAATATAGCATAATATTGCATAACAGTCATTAGTGTGTAATATAGCATGATATTGCATAAGTCATTAGTGTGTAATATAACATGATATTGCATAACAGTCATTAGTGTGTAATAAAGCATGATATTGCATAACAGTCATTAGTGTGTAATATAGCATGATATTGCATAAATCATTAGTGTGTAATACAGCACGATATTGCATAAGTCATTAGTGTGCAATATAGCATAATATTGCATAACAGTCATTAGTGTGCAATATAGCATGATATTGCATAACAGTCATTAGTGCGTAATACAGCATGATATTGCATAAGTCATTAGTGTGCAATATAGCATAATATTGCATAACAGTCATTAGTGTGTATTATAGCATGATATTGCATAACAGTCATTAGTGTGCAATATAGCATGATATTGCATAACAGTCATTAGTGTGTAATACAGCATGATATTGCATAAGTCATTAGTGTGTAATATAACATGATATTGCATAACAGTCATTAGTGTGTAATATATCATGATATTGCATAAGTCATTAGTGTGCAATATAGCATGATATTGCATAACAGTCATTAGTGTGTAATACAGCATGATATTGCATAAGTCATTAGTGTGTAATATAACATGATATTGCATAACAGTCATTAGTGTGTAATATATCATGATATTGCATAAGTCATTAGTGTGCAATATAGCATGATATTGCATAACAGTCATTAGTGTGTAATACAGCATGATATTGCATAAGTCATTAGTGTGTAATATAACATGATATTGCATAACAGTCATTAGTGTGTAATATAGCATGATATAGCACAAGTCATTAGAGTGTAATATAGCATGATATTGCATAACAGTCATTAGTGTGTAATACAGCATGATATTGCATATCATTAAAATTACACATGCTAATAACATTAAAATTGAGCTTGGTTGACATTTTATAGTGATTGATAAAATTCCCAAACTTAAGGTGATCAGATAAAAAAAAGTCTGAGTTGTAGTCACCATAAGAAGACAATTTTAATCAACAACTAAAAAAATATAGAACAGAAAAAACAAAAAATGAATGTCACAGTCCTCGTTATTTATAAAATACTTATGTTAAAATAATACATAGAACATCTGCAAACAATTGATTTAAGGCGGCACTGCACTATGATTTAAGGCGGCACTGCACTATGATTTATAGGAATTTTAAACAATAAATAACACTACTAACAAATGAGTTTTGTCATGTTATACACCATATGAAAGCTTTTCAACAGTATTATGCAATTATTTATGCTTGCTAATGATATCGAAAATGGGTTGAAAATGTCCGTTTTTGATTAAATTGTGTTTAAAACTATTTAACTTCTGAACGCATAGGTTTATCAAATGACAGTTTGACTTGTTTAAAACATATGTTCACTAGGATTATATAACAAACGTTTGTAGTATTTCCATTGAATAGTTTTTTCACAATGCCTTCTAAAAGTTTCACACTTTTAAATTGATTCGTAATTAATGCTAATGCCGATTGACAATGCGGTTCTTTTTTTTCTCCTCGAAACAATAAATCCACACGACGCACTTTAAATTTGCCAGACCAGAACTATTGTTCCTGAAAATTTCAAAGGAAATGACAAAATAGTCTGGGAGCTAAACAGTTTTGAAGGACCTGGTTGAAGTCTAAAATGAAGTTGAGATAATTGTTTAAATTTAAGCAAAACCACGAATGTCACTTCGCTTTTCCTTTTGGAAACTGGATCGAGTACCACAACTGAAACAACTCTAATAAAATTTTTAAAAATCTGTGCAAATCAATTTGTATGAGCGTTTTTGTTCTACAAAACACAGAGTTGGCGAAATTGCCTTTGTGAGCCAAGATTTGTTTACAGAAATATTTAATACTTAGTCTATTACGTGATGTCGGCATAGATTTGTTTACAGAAATATTTAACACATCGTCTATTACGTGATGTCGGCATAGATTTGTTTACAGAAATATTTAACACATCGTCTATTACATGATGTCCGCATAGATTTGTTTACAGAAATATTTAATACTTAGTCTATTACGTGATGTCGGCATATATTTGTTCACAGAAATATTTAACACATTGTCTATTACGTGATGTCGGCATGGATTTGTTTACAGAAATATTTAATACTTAGTCTATTACGTGATGTCAGCATAGATTTGTTTACAGAAATATTTAACACATCGTCTATTACGTGATGTCGGCATGGATTTGTTTACAGAAATATTTAATACTTAGTCTATTACATGATGTCGGCATAGATTTTTTTTACAGAAATATTTAATACTTAGTCTATTACGTGATGTCGGCATGGATTTGTTTACAGAAATATTTAACACATCGTCTATTACGTGATGTCGGCATAGATTTGTTTACAGAAATATTTAACATATCGTCTATTACGTGATGTCGGCATAGATTTGTTTACAGAAATATTTAACACATCGTCTATTACGTGATGTCGGCATAGATTTGTTTACAGAAATATTTAACACATCGTCTATTATGCGATGTCGGCATAGATTTGTTTACAGAAATATTTAATACCAAGCCAACTATTGGAATATTTATCAATTTTACAAAAGCTTTTGATACTATTAATCATACAATTTTGCTGGAAAAAATGGGTCATTATGGTATACAAGGGCTTCCAAATAAGTGGTTTAAAAGTTATCTAGAAGATAGATCACAATTCATTTTTTCAAATGGTGTTTCATCTGGGCAACTTCCTATATCATGTGGTGTACCACAAGGTTCAGTACTTGGCCCTACCTTATTTCTTTTCTACATTAATGATTTCCCAAACTCTACAAATTTTTTTAACTTTAGACTCTTTGCTGATGACTCCAATTTGTTTCATTCTTTTTCACCAGGGGCAGATATTGATTTGCGTATTATTAACAAACATTTAAACAGTGTTGTACACTGGTGTGATGCAAATAAGTTGACTATCAATTGTTCAAAAACAAAATATATGATCATCAGTGGTAGGCGTATGTGTGTGACAGTAAGAGGTGCCCTGTCCATAAAAAACAACGAAGTATATGAGACTGAATCAGCAACTTTCGTAGGGGTGGAAATTGATAAATATCTGACCTGGGATAATCACATTTCAAAGATCAATAAAACTATTAGGAAAAAGACGGGTATTCTTTTAAAATTAAGACATTATGTCCCACGGCATATTCTCCTTTTGTTATACAAAACGTTGATTCAGCCTCATATCACCTATGGTTTAGAAGTTTGGGGTAGTACATACCCGTCAAATCTTAAAGTTATACATACCGCACAAAAAATGATAGCCAGAATTATAACGTTTTCCGACTTTACTGCGCATGCTCCACCAATTTTTAATACTCTCCAAATTCTTGATATTTTTAAACTTCATAAGTCATTACTTTTAAGTTTTATGTATGATATAACTCATGAGAATCTTCCACAATCAATGTCAACATATAATTTGCAGTATTTACATCATAAATATAGAACACGACAAAGATGTCGAAATGATTTACTTGTACCGAGAATGAACACAGTAGCGGGGACATTCGCAATATCTTATTTAGGGGCCAAACTTTGGAACAGCATATCAATTTCTTTAAGGTCTAAACAAAAACTTACATTCAAAAATACTATACGGGAAAATTTAATGTCAGAGTATTTAGAATAGAACTAATATTTACTATAAATGTATGTATATACATATATATATATTATCATATTTGTTTATTTGAAATATACTGAGGTGTAACCTACTGTCAGTCTTAACTTAAGTCATTAAATTCAAGTTACCGGTATGTCAGGGATCTGACTCGACTAGCTTTTAAGCTATTTCAGATTCCATTTTACCTAGACTGCATGTACAATTTTGAGTATTGTATGAAATATTTTCTAGGTAAATAAATTATTATTATTATTATTATACATAGTCTCTGTTCTGGCCAAAAAATCACTTTCCACTCCAGAATAAACCGAGTTGACACACAATTACCGCCATACATTGTATCAAAACACGAACTCCTAATGTATTTACGTCATTATCTTTGCCAACAACATTTACCTTAGTCAGCTCATTAATTTCTGTGAACAAACTTATACTGTCAACACTTATTGTTATGAAATAATGGATTTCAACACTTATAACGATAGGTGTGAATTTCACTAGAAAGAAAGTCATTGTGTCCTCTTATGTCCATCACATATATTAACAATAAAATAAAAGTGGTAAAACGTTATATGTTACCACCTATGTTTGCTAGATGAGATTTGGAGATATTTCTGTATGGCTTCACTAATGTCGGCAACATTACTTGTAACGCTAATTTCACATACTCACTGAGTACTGGAGATCGTTTATTTTATAGAAGAGAGCCACGGGCCGAAACGTTCGCCCTGGCCGAAACTCTTGGCCAAAAGGTCCGAGCCGAAATGTCCAGAGCCGAAACGTCCATCCACCATTTCACATTTAGCGTGCCTAAGGCCTACTCAAATTGTTTGTGTGTTGAATGAAAAAAATTATACAAAATGTCAAAATTTAGGTCAGCCTATTTTTCTTTGGAATCCCAACGAAGACTTAGTTTGCATCATCAAAATGGTGGTAGCGAGACTATTATTTGTGTTGAAAATTATGATTTATTTATTAATTGATGAAACTTTCATATGATAAAGTCAACATAACATAGAATGTCATGTAAGTTGGTTAAAATGTTGATTTTCTGAAGGGAAGCAAGGCAGCCTCAGTCCTGTTTTTCAAAATCAACAACACAGGTTTAATCTGTGTGCCTATCAGTTTCAAAGATAAACTCAAGACAAAGCAATGTTAGGATGTGTTATCAGTAGCTTTCTCACAGACAATGAGTGTTTCCAAACATTTGAGTGGTTTGTCTCCGCCCCTGTTTGTTTCACAGATTAGTCATTTGCATATGAATGTGTCAGACACAAGGTCACACAGCCACTGAAAAAAATCATTGATTTTGGTGTTTTCATCTGCCGATTTTATCCAAATATAGCTATCCCATTTCTTTATTTTTCTGGTTTCCAATAGCCTTACACATTTGAATGCCCCTACACATGTTAAAACAAACCTTGATGGTAAAACCAATCGATTGTGTCGATAAACAAGCTTGAAAATCGTTGCTGTGACTTCATTTTTTTCAAAATACAAGGTCTTTAACAAAAAATAACATATAATTGATGTCGTCAGATTAACACCAATTTTTCACAGCTTTAAGGTGACAATGAGAGGAACTTGAATGTGTTCAGACAAACTATTTCAAGGATTATTTACTAACGTGTTGTGGTTTGAGTTGAGGGCAATGCGACTAAAACAGAAATTAAAATTCAGCACACTACTTTTTAAAATGCATTGCTTGAATAAAACTGATAAGACACATTCAATTTATTAGACTATTGAACAACTAGGAAAAGTAAAAAAAAAACTTCTTATCACCAGCATAAATGCGTAATTATTTTTTTTTACAGAAAAAGTAATTTTTCACCTTTGATTGAGTAACGCGTTGTAGAATGCAGATACGGGCATGAAAAACAAACTTTTTAAAAGCTTGAAGTCAGGCAATTCCAAAAACAAATACTTTCCCGGGTCTTTTTGTAGTCATTTAGTCACAATTTGAAGATGAAAACAAGTATGCAAATAATAGTCTCCCTACCTAAAAACGTTTTGTAGTTCTCCCAGCTAATTTGAATCGTCAAGGATGATGGCAATTATGTAATCTGGCACTTGTTCATACTGCAGTTAGGGTGGCCTAACTTGGGATTAAATTTAGGGCCAGCCTAACCTGGCACCTCTTCACAGATGTGACTTATTTATTCCGGCCTAAATATTTTATTAACATATGTAGAATAATTGTATGTATAGAATGTATTGCCAATTCTTTCATATGTTTTCATTGCAAAATAAACCAAAGACCCAAAAAAAAGCAATTTTGAATATTGGCAGAATCAGTATAGCATGCAGACTTGTCTTGCTGGCAGAGAAGTGACTACATCAGCCAATCGCAGGACATATAACACACTTGTACATTGCGGGTCAATGATGTCATCAAACTTGTAGACTCTTCAGAGCATCGGAATTACCCTAGTATACAGAAACATTTTAGCAAAATCACAAGATGCAGGGAGAAAATGTGGCAATACTTACAAGATACATTAAGTGTTCTAGTTTACAAATATCTTCTGGTATGGATACTAATTTATTATTGCTGACAATAAGAACTTGTAAAAGAGGAAGCTGACAAATATGTACAGGTAAACTGGATAACTGGTTCCGACTGCAAAGAAAAGCAGATTTATGGTTAAAAATTTCAAATAAAGAATGTGCCCTCTACAGTCCATTTTGAGATATTCTCACATGACTGACAATACGAGCATTATAAAGTTTGACAGGACTGGTAAACACTGAAGCCATTGGAGGCAACTGAGTGTTTAGTTAACAATAGCTACAGTATTTGTCAGTATCTTTAAAGTGCCTGTGAAATGCCCACCATCACATTTTCTGTTTTGGATTTGTGTTCCACTTAAATAGACAGATATTGATTTATGTTGTTGAAAATGATTACTCATATTTGAGTAAATTTGAGGTATTTCTCGTATTGCAGCCACGCCCACCTATCCTGAAAACAGTTGACTATTTTCGGCTTTCTAGATCTAGCCGAAGTAAAAGTACGCGACCAAATGCCAAAAAATTGAGAGGAAGACACACTCTTGTCCTATACTTTTATAACACTATTAAAGTGCCTGTGAAGTGGCTGCTATTTTCACATCTAAAATTATCCATTGACACATAAATATTATTAATTTTTATGTTTCTAAACATAAATTATTTTTTTTAAGTGAAAAAATGCGTTTTAAACTCAGTCTACAGCAAATTTTTGTGTATTTTAAAATGAAGCTCCTCATTAGCTTCTCATTTGCATACAGAAATTCCCCCTGTGACATCAGAAGGGGAAGTTGCTGGGTAGCTTGCATTGCCAATACGTGTAAATAAGACAAATTTCTTGTGCTGTTTTCTCGTCTTTGACTAAATTGCCACTTATGTACTTGTTCGTTGACGAAGAATGGACCATAATGAACACATATTATCAAGTTTGTTGCATGGGGTTGAGTCAGATGCGAAATATGTCCGGTCTGGTGTAGCTAGTCACCGTGGTCGTAAAAAAACACATTCAAAATTAAAATAAAAAGAGAACATATTTTGACATTCTAAACATTAAATTATGGTGATTAATAAAATAGAGAAATAATAAAAAAAAAACGACAAAACACAGTTACTAAATAAATGACTGTCGCGTAGAAATAAATTTGTTGTAATGGGTGAGCGTGTCGCTACCCTTTACATAACACAGGTGGTCACTATTAAGCGATAATCAGAACCGCAAAGAAAATCAAATAATTTGAAACACTTAATCAACGTCTCTCTCCTTTCTGAAATCCGCCTCAGTGATCATGGGCTTGTTCGGAATCTATTTTTTCGAAAATGTTTTGTATTACGCCAGGTTCAAGTTGTCGGCGTTTCTCGTTAAAACCTAGTTGTTTTGTCATGGACAAGAACAGTTTTTCGAAAAAAAGAATCTGAGGTGAAGTTGACACTACATATGATGCTATGAGGAGGAAGTCCATCCCAACCTTTTCGCTTTATTTTCACGGCTTTCGTCCACCGATTTAGCACCTTCGGATCAATTGGAAACGTGTAAATACTTACACTATGACTATACGCATTACTGCAACCGCCCACAACACAACGTTTAACCATCATAAATGTTTGTTGTGAAAACAACTTCTAAAAATTCGCTCTATCAAAAATAAAATAAATTAAAGCCGCAAGCGGCGTCACCGGGGCCCAAGCTGACAAGATTCTGTTTCATAATTAATGAGGTCACATGTTAGACAATCAGGTAGCTTGAATTATCAGTAACATGAATTATCGAAATGAAGTTGGTACCATGTATTTACCTGGTTTGGTTATCGAAATGTGGTTTTCAGGATATATAATGAGCCATGTTCTTGTGCACAATAATGAGATTACATAATCATATATAGCCATTTCTAATGTCAGTTACATCTTTCATTCAATGTCTTCATAATGACACTTGTTACATGTCCTGCTCTGCGACAGTGTTTTAGATATGACTGCTATGCATATTAATGAGTTCACATGACCATATATGGTCATCTGTTATTTTAATTAAATCTCTTGTTCACTGTTGTCATAATAACACAGGATTCATCTTCCTAACTGCAACAGTGTTTAAGATATAATGGTTATGCATATTAATGAGTTCACATGACCATATATGGTCATCTGTTATTTTAATCAAATCTCTTGTTCACTGTTGTCATGATAACACAGGAATCATCTTCCTAACTACAACCGTGTTTGAGATATAATGGTTATGCATATTAATGAGTTCACATGACCATATATGGTAATCTGTTATTTTAATGAAATCAATTGTTTAATGTTGTCATGATAACACAGGTTTCATTTTCCTAACTCAAACAGTGCTTGAGATATATAAGTTATGCATATTAATGAGGTTAGAAGCCCCCACCCCCTTAGGCACCCAGCGACAAAACCCAGCCACGTGCCATTCGGTTGAAAGAATGCATCCCAAGAGTAGAATGCACATATACAATTTTAGCCAAATCGGACCAATACAACACATGTAATTGCACAAGATTTGTTTTCATAAAATCCAAGATGGCGGCCAAACCATGTGACTGATCAAAATAATATTATTTTTCTCATATGGAGCTAAGGCTAGACATGGTAAATATAAAAACATCTAGTATATTGGTTGAATCACCTCTGAGAAACAAATGCTCAAACTTTTGGTCAATTTTGCTTAAAATCCAAGATGGCGGCCAAACCATGTGACTGATCTGAAATCTTTAGGTTTTTGAAAGAGTTTGATATAGAGATGCCATACAGCAATATTGAAAATAATCCCTCAAGTGTGGCATGAGTAAAAAAACTACCTCCTGTTTAGAAGAAACCCAAAATGGCAGCCAAACCATGTGACCAATCACAATAAATTTTTCAAACATAAATGGGATTCATATATAGAAGCTAAATACTACATATGAGAGCATTCTATTTGGTGGTTCTGAAGAAGAAGATTTTTAAGTGTTTTTTGCCGTTTTTAGGAAAAACAAAATGGCAGGAAAAGTCACAAGACCGCTAAAGTTTTTATTGCTGATATCTATTACACATGAGTTACACATAAAAAAATCGAGACGCCTAGACCCTCAGAAAGTGGTCAAACAGCCACTTCCGGTTTTATTTCAATCCAATATGGCTGCCAAACTAATTGACCAATCGAAATTCTGAAAGCATGTTGCACCAGATCACATTAGGGACTATCAGTATAGAGCATTATCAGACCATTCCGTTCAGCGGTTTTCTCAAACGGCTTGACGAAAAAAGTTACGGAAGAAAGAAGAAGATGAAGAAGAAAAAAACGAACAATAAGAATAGGGGCCTCGCCCTTTGGGCTTGGGCCCCTAAATAGATAAAAATAGAAACACCGATCAAAAAATATGTATGTTGGATGACACAGTGATATAAAAGTACGGCCCAGGGTTCCTCTCATATTTTAGCATTTGGTGGCACACTTTTGGCGAGAGTCGGAAATCCGGAAACAGTCGACCGTTTCAGGATAGGTGGGCGTGGCTAAGCACGGGAAATATCTCAAATTTACTTGGATACGGAGTAATCATTTTCAGCAAAAAAAATCAATAATTGCCCATTTCAGTGGGGCACAGATCTAAAATGGGAAACGTGAGGGTGGACATTGCACAGCCTGGCACTTTAAGGATATATATTATTTGATCAGTGTTTTTTTTAAATGCTGTATTTTTGGCGGATGCAGCAATGGGTGTAGTAGTAGTGTGAGAATTTATGCATTTCCAAACGATCCAAAGGTGTGACATCAGTGGACAACATAAAATCAATGAGAACAAACCATGCATGGCATAGTCCCAGTTAGTTTTCAAATTTAAGAAATATAGTTTTGTTTATAGTAATATAGTTCAAACATAATATATATGGATCCAAAAGCTGAGGCTTGATTATGATGATTTTTTAACATTGAATTTATTGACATTCAGTCATCTTGTATCTAATCGCTAAACGAGTACTTGTCCATATTGAGAGATATTGCTCTTGAACAGCATCAGCCATTTTGAATCCGATTTGAAAAATAAAATGACATGCATCAAGGTCCCATAATATATGCACCAAAATTGAATAAAATCAATCCAGAAATTGTTTAATTTTGATGATTTTTCAGCACAAAAATGGCCGCCATTCAGCCATTTTGAATCAGATCATGAAACAAATTGACAGTGCATATGTATAATATTATGTATGATGTATGTGTGAAGTTTGAATGTAATCGGTCCAGGCAAGTCCGGATGCACACACAGACACATGGACACACAGAGGTCAATCCATAAGTTCAACAGGGACTAAAAAGCTTGGATGGAAGTTCTCTTATACCATTGTACCGCAAATTCGCTGAACATCTTTTCCCATTTATAAAAGAACAATGTAGATTTAAAGACAAGTGTAGAAAAATTAAACCTAGCACAGTACTAAGAATTTTTAAAGAACCAGATTTAGGATCAGCCCAAGTTCACCGTGTCGGCTTTCAGAAGTGGGAGAGACATCTGGTAAAGGTTTTAAATGTTTTGGGAATCTTAATAACGTTTTGTAGAGGCCATGTAGTTTGTGTTAGGTAAGACTAAGAGGTAGCAATGGTGTGACGTGACATGAAACAGGAAATTACGCAGCACTGACACATTGGTAATTGTTTTTAATTTTGCTGTCAAAATGTTTCTGAATTGTTTGGTGATTGGTGTTGAATGACAACTTCACGATTTTTTTGCAATTTGATCTGCGTAATAAGTGGACTGACAATATTTTGCGACCAAGTAATTTTTAATGTGATGTTGTAATTATGACAATCACACTAACTCGAATAACACACTGAATTTTTACTGTGTATTGCTCTCTATTATTTTTCTTATCCAATCAAACACTGCTATTCATGCACTTGTCCCCATTGTGACGCATTCACCCATTTCAACAGGATGTCAATTCCCTTGCACACGGCTATCATTTACTTACTGATTTACCAATCATCGACTCATTTTATCATTTTTTATTATTTCTGTATTCCAAAAATTGCTATAGTTCAATGCTTTTGTTTTAATTTTCTTTTTTTTTACTTAGACTATCAATGGAATACATCAGTGTATGAACATACCCAGACGTCAAACTTGATTTTGACAAACTTGGAAAACATCAACATAAAGATAGTGGAGAGTTCTTTGGCAATATATGTTGACACTTCAAACTTACTTCAAAAGACCACCATATAATTGACTGTGATTGTAGTACGCTGTTGATCACGGCGACCAGCTACGCTAGAAGGTACATACAATGAATTTTGTATCTAGTTCACTCAATCTTTACGATAAACTTGATGATATGTGTTCTTTATGGTCCACTCTTTCCCAAGGAACAATGGCATAAGTGGCAATTTAGTCAAAGACAAGAAAATTGAAATAAGAAATGTGCCAAATATACAGCGTCAACGCCCAGTATACTCAACTCAGAAAAACATGATTTTTAGGGGTGGGCACCCCCCTAAGAAAAGAGTGCAAATGCCAATTTTAATTCACCATGTGACAGATTGAGGGGGTTATTGCGTCTTTGATAGAAAATAAAATTACGAATTTAGTTACGTCGTCATTGACTTTTACAATGAAGAAACAGAAATAATCACAAAACTTATGGTTACATGGTCTACGCATTCCCAATAAATTCACGATGGACGATATCCTCGCTGTATCATATGAATTGATTACCAGTATTCATTAAGCAAAAACCAAGTTTTAAGTTAATGGCATTTTAAAGAGGTAGGTGCTGAATATAACCCCGAATATCAACGCTAACGCGGCCCAGTAGGATACAGGTATCGGCAATGCAAAGCTGTCAAGCAATTTCCCCTCCATACGTCATCAGGGGTATTTCTGTATGCAAAGCTAATGAGGAGCCTCGTTTTAAAATACACAAAAATAAAGTTGCCGTAGACTGAGTTTTAAGTTTTTCACTTAAAAAAAATATTTTATGCTTAGAAACATAACAAGCAGCCTATCGGCTGAGATAGCTCCACTGTTAGCAATGCACATTTCAATTAAAGAACTGAAGACATCATTAGAAAATGAACAATTTGTATAGTATCAAAGCAATCGGACTTACAGTTTTTAAGTCGAAAATATCACTTTCTACCAAAAATGACAAAAATATTCACCAAAATTAGAGAATTGAAGATATCAACATGAAAGGAACAAACCTAAGAGAGGTCTACCCAAGGTACATGTACACCAAGTATCAAAGCATTCAGGCTTGCAGTTTTCAAGAAGAAGTTGAAAAAGTAAAACATTGACACGGACGACGACGGAGGGCGGAGGACAATCACTCATATGACAAGTCATTGTCAATGACACGTCCCCGTTCCGTTCATATTTGAGTGACATATACATTCAAAGCAGATCATGACCGAAATGCACCTGCATATGTACAACACATTGTGCTAAATCTGAACAAAATCCATCCATGCATGACTGAGATCCGGTTCTGGAATTGTGAAAATACGTGATTTTGATGCATTTTCGGCCTTAAAATGGCCATCATTCCGCTATTGTTAAGCAGATCATGAAACAAATGCACATATCTATTTGTGACATGATGTACCATGTGTGTGTGAAGTTTGAACTTGATCAATCCAGACATGTCTTGGATACGGATCCAGAACTGAATTCTTTAACAAAATGGCCGCCAATCGGCCATTTCGAACTTGATCCGAAAAAAAAAGACGTGCATCAAGGTCCTATTATGTTTAATGTATGTACCAAATTTGAACAAAATCCATCCATGCATAACTGAGATACGGGTCCGGAATGGTGAAAATGTGCGATTTCAATGCATTTTCGGCCTTAAAGCGGCCCCCATTTGGCTATCGTTAATGAGATCATGAAACAAATGCACATACATATTTGTGACATGATGTACCTTGTGTGTGTGAAGTTTGAACTTGATCAATCCAGACATGTCTCGGATACGGATCCAGAACTGAATTCTTTAAAACAAAATGGCCGCCAGTCGGCTATTTCGAACTTGATCCGGAAAAAAAAATGACGTGCATCAAGGTCCTATTATGTTTAATGTATGTACCAAATTTGAATGAAATCCGTCCATGCATAACTGAGATCTGGGTCCGGAATGGTGAAAATGTGCGATTTCAATGCATTTTCGGCCTTAAAGCGGCCCCCATTTGGCTATCGTTAATGAGATCATGAAACAAATGCACATACATATTTGTGACATGATGTACCTTGTGTGTGTGAAGTTTGAACTTGATCAATCCAGACATGTCTCAGATACGGATCCAGAACTGAATTCTTTAAAACAAAATGGCCGCCAGTCGGCTATTTCGAACTTGATCCGAAAAAAAAAATGACGTGCATCAAGGTCCTATTATGTTTAATGTATGTACCAAATTTGAATGAAATCCGTCCATGCATAACTGAGATCCGGGTCCGGAATGGTGAAAATGTGCGATTTCAATGCATTTTCGGCCTTAAAGTGGCCGCCATTTGGCTATCGTTAATGAGATCATGAAACAAATGCACATACATATTTGTGACATGATGTACCTTGTGTGTGTGAAGTTTGAACTTGATCAATCCAGACATGTCTCAGATACGGATCCAGAACTGAATTCTTTAAAACAAAATGGCCGCCAGTCGGCCATTTCGAACTTGATCCGAAAAAAAAAATGACGTGCATCAAGGTCCTATTATGTTTAATGTATGTACCAAATTTGAATGAAATCCGTCCATGCATAACTGAGATCCGGGTCCGGAATGGTGAAAATGTGCGATTTCAATGCATTTTCGGCCTTAAAGTGGCCGCCATTTGGCTATCGTTAATGAGATCATGAAACAAATGCACATACATATTTGTGACATGATGTACCTTGTGTGTGTGAAGTTTGAACTCGATCAATCCAAGCATGTCTCAGATACGGATCCAGAACTGAATTCTTTAAAACAAAATGGCCACCAGTCGGCCATTTCGAACCCGATCCAAAAAAAAAATGATGTGCATCAAGGTCCTATTATGTTTAATGTATGTACCAAATTTGAACAAAATCCGTCCATGCATAACTGAGATCCGGGTCCGGAATGGTGAAAATGTGCGATTTTGATGCATTTTCGGCCTTAAAATGGCCGCTATTCGGCTATCGTTAATCGGATCATGAAAAAAATGCATGTGCATATGTCCCATATAATGTGTGATGTATGAGTGAAGTTTGAACTTAATCGGTCCATGCATGTTTGAGATACAGGTGATCATGGACGCACGGACGGACGGACGCACACAGGGCAAAACATAAGTCCCCGTTTTCGGACTGCGTCCGAACGGGGACTAATAAGCTCCGCTCGACAAAGTCGACAGCGGAGCTAAAAATAATTAATATTAATGTACTAATAAATGATTTTAGGCGAGAAAGTAGCAGACATTTCACAGGGACTTTAAAACACAGCATTCACATCATTATGTATGGTACCATATGTAACTCTCCAGTTAGTTCTACATTGTTTGTGAACACAGCATTCACATCATTATGTCTGGTACCATATGTAACTCTCCAGTTAGTTCTACATTGTGAACACAGCATTCACATCATTATGTATGGTACAATATGTAACTCTCCAGTTAGTTCTACATTGTTTGTGAACACAGCATTCACATCATTATGTCTGGTACCATATGTAACTCTCCAGTTAGTTCTACATTGTGAACACAGCATTCACATCATTATGTATGGTACCATATGTAACTCTCTAGTTAGTTCTACATTGTGAACACAGCATTCACATCATTATGTATGGTACAATATGTAACTCTCCAGTTAGTTCTACATTGTGAACACAGCATTCACATCATTATGTATGGTACAATATGTAACTCTCCAGTTAGTTCTACATTGTGAACACAGCATTCACATCATTATGTATGGTACCATAAGTAACTCTCCAGTTAGTTCTACATTGTGAACACAGCATTCACATCATTATGTATGGTACAATATGTAACTCTCCAGTTAGTTCTACATTGTTTGTGAACACAGCATTCACATCATTATGTATGGTACTATATGTAACTCTCTAGTTAGTTCTATATTGTTTGTGAACACAGCATTCACATCATTATGTATGGTACCATATGTAACTCTCTAGTTAGTTCTACATTGTTTGTGAACACAGCATTCACATCATTATGTATGGTACCATATGTAACTCTCTAGTTAGTTCTACATTGTGAACACAGCATTCACATCATTATGTATGGTACCATATGTAACTCTCTAGTTAGTTCTACATTGTGAACACAGTATTCACATCATTATGTATGGAACCATATGTAACTCTCTAGTTAGTTCTACATTGTGAACACAGTATTCACATAATTATGTATGGTACAATATGTAACTCTCCAGTTAGTTCTACATTGTTTGTGAACACAGCATTCACATCATTATGTCTGGTACCATATGTAACTCTCCAGTTAGTTCTACATTGTGAACACAGCATTCACATCATTATGTATGGTACAATATGTAACTCTCCAGTTAGTTCTACATTGTTTGTGAACACAGCATTCACATCATTATGTCTGGTACCATATGTAACTCTCCAGTTAGTTCTACATTGTGAACACAGCATTCACATCATTATGTATGGTACCATATGTAACTCTCTAGTTAGTTCCACATTGTGAACACAGCATTCACATCAATATGTATGGTACAATATGTAACTCTCTAGTTAGTTCTACATTGTGAACACAGTATTCACATCATTATGTATGGTACAATATGTAACTCTCCAGTTAGTTCTACATTGTGAACACAGCATTCACATCATTATGTATGGTACCATATGTAACTCTCTAGTTAGTTCTACATTGTGAACACAGCATTCACATCATTATGTATGGTACAATATGTAACTCTCTAGTTAGTTATACATTGTGAACACAGCATTCACATCATTATGTATGGTACCATATGTAACTCTCTAGTTAGTTCTACATTGTGAACACAGCATTCACATTATGTATGGTACAATATGTAACTCTCCAGTTAGTTCTACATTGTTTGTGAACACAGCATTCACATCATTATGTCTGGTACCATATGTAACTCTCTAGTTAGTTATACATTGTGAACACAGCATTCACATCATTATGTATGGTACAATATGTAACTCTCTAGTTAGTTCTACATTGTGAACACAGCATTCACATCATTATGTATGGTACAATATGTAACTCTCTAGTTAGTTCTACATTGTGAACACAGCATTCACATCATTATGTATGGTACAATATGTAACTCTCTAGTTAGTTATACATTGTGAACACAGCATTCACATCATTATGTATGGTACCATATGTAACTCTCTAGTTAGTTCTACATTGTGAACACAGCATTCACATCATTATGTCTGGTACCATATGTAACTCTCTAGTTAGTTCTACATTGTGAACACAGCATTCACATCATTATGTCTGGTACCATATGTAACTCTCTAGTTAGTTCTACATTGTGAACACAGCATTCACATCATTATGTCTGGTACCATATGTAACTCTCTAGTTAGTTCTACATTGTGAACACAGCATTCACATCATTATGTATGGTACAATATGTAACTCTCTAGTTAGGTCTACATTGTGAACACAGTATTCACATCATTATGTATGGTACAATATGTAACTCTCTAGTTAGTTCTACATTGTGAACACAGTATTCACATCATTATGTATGGTACAATATGTAACTCTCTAGTTAGTTCTACATTGTGAACACAGTATTCACATCATTATGTATGGTACAATATGTAACTCTCTAGTTAGTTCTACATTGTGAACACAGCATTCACACCATTATGTATGGTACAATATGTAACTCTCTAGTTAGTTCTACATTGTGAACACATTATTCACATCATTATGTATGGTACAATATGTAACTCTCCAGTTAGTTCTACATTGTGAACACAGCATTCACATCATTATGTATGGTACCATAAGTAACTCTCCAGTTAGTTCTACATTGTGAACACAGCATTCACATCATTATGTATGGTACAATATGTAACTCTCCAGTTAGTTCTACATTGTTTGTGAACACAGCATTCACATCATTATGTATGGTACTATATGTAACTCTCTAGTTAGTTCTATATTGTTTGTGAACACAGCATTCACATCATTATGTATGGTACAATATGTAACTCTCTAGTTAGTTCTACATTGTTTGTGAACACAGCATTCACATCATTATGTATGGTACCATATGTAACTCTCTAGTTAGTTCTACATTGTGAACACAGCATTCACATCATTATGTATGGTACCATATGTAACTCTCTAGTTAGTTCTACATTGTGAACACAGTATTCACATCATTATGTATGGAACCATATGTAACTCTCTAGTTAGTTCTACATTGTGAACACAGTATTCACATAATTATGTATGGTACAATATGTAACTCTCTAGTTAGTTCTACATTGTGAACACAGCATTCACATCATTATGTATGGTACCATATGTAACTCTCTAGTTAGTTCTACATTGTGAACACAATATTCACATCATTATGTATGGTACAATATGTAACTCTCTAGTTAGTTCTACATTGTGAACACAGCATTCACATCAATATGTATGGTACAATATGTAACTCTCTAGTTAGTTCTACATTGTGAACACATTATTCACATCATTATGTATGGTACAATATGTAACTCTCCAGTTAGTTCTACATTGTGAACACAGCATTCACATCATTATGTATGGTACAATATGTAACTCTCTAGTTAGTTCTACATTGTGAACACAGCATTCACATCATTATGTATGGTACAATATGTAACTCTCCAGTTAGTTCTACATTGTGAACACAGCATTCACATCATTATGTATGGTACAATATGTAACTCTCTAGTTAGTTCTACATTGTGAACACAGTATTCACATCATTATGTATGGTACAATATGTAACTCTCTAGTTAGTTCTACATTGTGAACACAGCATTCACATCATTATGTATGGTACAATATGTAACTCTCTAGTTAGTTTTAAATTGTGAACACATTATTCACATCATTATGTATGGTACAATATGTAACTCTCCAGTTAGTTCTACATTGTGAACACAGCATTCACATCATTATGTATGGTACCATATGTAACTCTCTAGTTAGTTCTACATTGTGAACACAGCATTCACATCATTATGTATGGTACAATATGTAACTCTCTAGTTAGTTCTACATTGTGAACACAGCATTCTCATCATTATGTATGGTACCATATGTAACTCTCCAGTTAGTTCTACATTGTGAACACAGCATTCTCATCATTATGTATGGTACCATATGTAACTCTCTAGTTAGTTCTACATTGTGAACACAGCATTCACATCATTATGTATGGTACAATATGTAACTCTCTAGTTAGTTTTAAATTGTGAACACATTATTCACATCATTATGTATGGTACAATATGTAACTCTCCAGTTAGTTCTACATTGTGAACACAGCATTCACATCATTATGTATGGTACCATATGTAACTCTCTAGTTAGTTCTACATTGTGAACACAGCATTCACATCATTATGTATGGTACAATATGTAACTCTCTAGTTAGTTCTACATTGTGAACACAGCATTCTCATCATTATGTATGGTACCATATGTAACTCTCCAGTTAGTTCTACATTGTGAACACAGCATTCTCATCATTATGTATGGTACCATATGTAACTCTCCAGTTAGTTCTACATTGTGAACACAGCATTCACATCATTATGTATGGTACCATATGTAACTCTCTAGTTAGTTCCACATTGTGAACACAGCATTCACATCAATATGTATGGTACATTATGTAACTCTCTAGTTAGTTCTACATTGTGAACACAGTATTCACATCATTATGTATGGTACAATATGTAACTCTCCAGTTAGTTCTACATTGTGAACACAGCATTCACATCATTATGTATGGTACCATATGTAACTCTCTAGTTAGTTCTACATTGTGAACACAGCATTCACATCATTATGTATGGTACAATATGTAACTCTCTAGTTAGTTATACATTGTGAACACAGCATTCACATCATTATGTATGGTACCATATGTAACTCTCTAGTTAGTTCTACATTGTGAACACAGCATTCACATTATGTATGGTACAATATGTAACTCTCCAGTTAGTTCTACATTGTTTGTGAACACAGCATTCACATCATTATGTCTGGTACCATATGTAACTCTCTAGTTAGTTATACATTGTGAACACAGCATTCACATCATTATGTATGGTACAATATGTAACTCTCTAGTTAGTTCTACATTGTGAACACAGCATTCACATCATTATGTATGGTACAATATGTAACTCTCTAGTTAGTTCTACATTGTGAACACAGCATTCACATCATTATGTATGGTACAATATGTAACTCTCTAGTTAGTTATACATTGTGAACACAGCATTCACATCATTATGTATGGTACCATATGTAACTCTCTAGTTAGTTCTACATTGTGAACACAGCATTCACATCATTATGTCTGGTACCATATGTAACTCTCTAGTTAGTTCTACATTGTGAACACAGCATTCACATCATTATGTCTGGTACCATATGTAACTCTCTAGTTAGTTCTACATTGTGAACACAGCATTCACATCATTATGTCTGGTACCATATGTAACTCTCTAGTTAGTTCTACATTGTGAACACAGCATTCACATCATTATGTATGGTACAATATGTAACTCTCTAGTTAGTTCTACATTGTGAACACAGTATTCACATCATTATGTATGGTACAATATGTAACTCTCTAGTTAGTTCTACATTGTGAACACAGTATTCACATCATTATGTATGGTACAATATGTAACTCTCTAGTTAGTTCTACATTGTGAACACAGCATTCACACCATTATGTATGGTACAATATGTAACTCTCTAGTTCTACATTGTGAACACATTATTCACATCATTATGTATGGTACAATATGTAACTCTCCAGTTAGTTCTACATTGTGAACACAGCATTCACATCATTATGTATGGTACCATAAGTAACTCTCCAGTTAGTTCTACATTGTGAACACAGCATTCACATCATTATGTATGGTACAATATGTAACTCTCCAGTTAGTTCTACATTGTTTGTGAACACAGCATTCACATCATTATGTATGGTACTATATGTAACTCTCTAGTTAGTTCTATATTGTTTGTGAACACAGCATTCACATCATTATGTATGGTACCATATGTAACTCTCTAGTTAGTTCTACATTGTTTGTGAACACAGCATTCACATCATTATGTATGGTACCATATGTAACTCTCTAGTTAGTTCTACATTGTGAACACAGCATTCACATCATTATGTATGGTACCATATGTAACTCTCTAGTTAGTTCTACATTGTGAACACAGTATTCACATCATTATGTATGGAACCATATGTAACTCTCTAGTTAGTTCTACATTGTGAACACAGTATTCACATAATTATGTATGGTACAATATGTAACTCTCTAGTTAGTTCTACATTGTGAACACAGCATTCACATCATTATGTATGGTACCATATGTAACTCTCTAGTTAGTTCTACATTGTGAACACAATATTCACATCATTATGTATGGTACAATATGTAACTCTCTAGTTAGTTCTACATTGTGAACACAGCATTCACATCAATATGTATGGTACAATATGTAACTCTCTAGTTAGTTCTACATTGTGAACACATTATTCACATCATTATGTATGGTACAATATGTAACTCTCCAGTTAGTTCTACATTGTGAACACAGCATTCACATCATTATGTATGGTACAATATGTAACTCTCTAGTTAGTTCTACATTGTGAACACAGCATTCACATCATTATGTATGGTACAATATGTAACTCTCCAGTTAGTTCTACATTGTGAACACAGCATTCACATCATTATGTATGGTACAATATGTAACTCTCTAGTTAGTTCTACATTGTGAACACAGTATTCACATCATTATGTATGGTACAATATGTAACTCTCTAGTTAGTTCTACATTGTGAACACAGCATTCACATCATTATGTATGGTACAATATGTAACTCTCTAGTTAGTTTTAAATTGTGAACACATTATTCACATCATTATGTATGGTACAATATGTAACTCTCCAGTTAGTTCTACATTGTGAACACAGCATTCACATCATTATGTATGGTACCATATGTAACTCTCTAGTTAGTTCTACATTGTGAACACAGCATTCACATCATTATGTATGGTACAATATGTAACTCTAGTTAGTTCTACATTGTGAACACAGCATTCTCATCATTATGTATGGTACCATATGTAACTCTCCAGTTAGTTCTACATTGTGAACACAGCATTCACATCAATATGTATGGTACAATATGTAACTCTCTAGTTAGTTCTACATTGTGAACACAGCATTCTCATCATTATGTCAGGTACCATATGTAACTCTCCAGTTAGTTCTACATTGTTTGTGAAAACAGCATTCACATCATTATGTATGGTACAATATGTAACTCTCTAGTTAGTTTTAAATTGTGAACACATTTTTCACATCATTATGTATGGTACAATATGTAACTCTCCAGTTAGTTCTACATTGTGAACACAGCATTCACATCATTATGTATGGTACCATATGTAACTCTCCAGTTAGTTCTACATTGTTTGTGAACACAGCATTCACATCATTATGTATGGTACCATACGTAACTCTCTAGTTAGTTCTACATTGTGAACACAGCATTCACATCATTATGTATGGTACCATATGTAACTCTCCAGTTAGTTCTACATTGTGAACACAGCATTCACATCATTATGTATGGTACAATATGTAACTCTCTAGTTAGTTCTACATTGTGAACACAGCATTCTCATCATTATGTCAGGTAACATGTAACTCTCCAGTTAGTTCTACATTGTTTGTGAACACAGCATTCACATCATTATGTTAGGTACCATATGTAACTCTCCAGTTAGTTCTACATTGTGAACACAGCATTCACATCATTATGTCTGGTACCATATGTAACTCTCTAGTTAGTCCTACATTGTGAACACAGCATTCACATCATTATGTATGGTACAATATGTAACTCTCTAGTTAGTTTTAAATTGTGAACACATTTTTCACATCATTATGTATGGTACCATAAGTAACTCTCCAGTTAGTTCTACATTGTGAACACAGCATTCACATCATTATGTATGGTACCATATGTAACTCTCCAGTTAGTTCTACATTGTTTGTGGACACAGCATTCACATCATTATGTATGGTACCATACGTAACTCTCTAGTTAGTTCTACATTGTGAACACAGCATTCACATCATTATGTATGGTACCATATGTAACTCTCCAGTTAGTTCTACATTGTGAACACAGCATTCACATCATTATGTATGGTACAATATGTAACTCTCTAGTTAGTTCTACATTGTGAACACAGCATTCTCATCATTATGTCAGGTAACATGTAACTCTCCAGTTAGTTCTACATTGTTTGTGAACACAGCATTCACATCATTATGTTAGGTACCATATGTAACTCTCCAGTTAGTTCTACATTGTGAACACAGCATTCACATCATTATGTCTGGTACCATATGTAACTCTCTAGTTAGTCCTACATTGTGAACACAGCATTCACATCATTATGTATGGTACCATATGTAACTCTCCAGTTAGTTCTACATTGTTTGTGAACACAGCATTCACATCACTATGTCAGGTACCATATGTAACTCTCCAGTTATTTCTACATTGTTTGTGAACACAACATTCACATCATTATGTATGGTACCATATGTAACTCTCCAGTTAGTACTACATTGTTATTAACACATTAGCATATTACATATATAAGTAATACTTACCTTAAATTGAGATGAATAAGTACTCTTAATTTGATGATATCATCAGGTATATTTTTGATAACATTGCTGTAACAATTAATCTTTTCTAGCCATAAATACTGACAAACATCTTTTGGTAATTCACTAAGGCGGTTTTTAGATAAATCTGAAGACAAAAAAAACAGCACATAGGTTGATATATTTAAAAGAAAAATCTGTTAAAATCTGTATTAGAAACCACAGCTTATATTCAAATACATGTAGTGAAATGCAACAGAACACCTACATGTGCATCTACACATATGAGAAATGGTAAATTTTTGATTCCCAATTGTTCAAAAAGTATGGGTGTGGCAACTATTAGAGATGTGACTTCTAATTCTGATTTTACAGTACTAAACAGCCGATTTAGTAGGCTAAAGAAATATAAAAAAAGTTTTAACGCTTTATTAGGTTTCTATCTGGCCATTTATTCTAAAGAATTGTTTTATCTATGCTTAAGTTTTCTAATTACAGTCTGTTAGAAGTGTCCAATAGATTGGTGGTAGCATTTCTGTAGTTAATTGATTGTAACTGGAAAACAAAGGCAGACGAGGAAAACCTAAGAAACAGCTTTCTACCCTACATCAATACAACATTCCAAGCAATTCAAGTTAATCACATGACTGAAAGTTTTTGAAATATTGCTTTCAATAGTCAAAAGCAACAAAAGCAAAATTGGTCACCAAGTAATCCCTTATGCAAACATTATTATGGCATAAGTATTCATATTCAACTATTGCTATGTTTACATGACAGCATTCTATTGGAGTCTAACTAATGCTCCTCCAATCGATTAACAAAGATTATCCCCAATGTGTTCACATGGTCGGGGAAGAACGAGAGCCGACAACCACCAGAGTTCAATCCATTTTCATCGCACAATTTCCATTTTTTTGTTTTTCGTTGAGCTATCAATCTATTACAGTATTTCTATACTCTGTCGAATAGATATTAGGGCATGTACCTCTTCATCAAGCCAGAAATAACAAACGATGTTGTCTCCACCATGATTGAAATGAGAGGTTACTTGAAGAAGACGATTGAGGGGGGGGGGGGGTGATTTTGGCTTTTATACTGTCGGAGCCATGTCCAATCCAATTAGAGTTCAACCCCAAGGGTTTATTGGAGCCGAACTTGGCTTGAGCCAAACGTATTGTGTAAACACAGCATATACTGTAGAACACGGTGAAATAGAACGTATTGTGTAAACACAACATATACTGTAGAACACAGTGAAATAGAACGTATTGTGTAAACACAGCATACACTGTAGAACACGGTGAAATAGAACGTATTGTGTAAACACAGCATATACTGTAGAACACTGTGAAATAGAACGTATTGTGTAAACACAGCATATACTGTAGAACACGGTGAAATAGAACGTATTGTGTAAACACAGCATACACTGTAGAACACGGTGAAATAGAACGTATTGTGTAAACACAGCATATACTGTAGAACACTGTGAAATAGAACGTATTGTGTAAACACAGCATATACTGTAGAACACGGTGAAATAGAACGTATTGTGTAAACACAGCATATACTGTAGAACACTGTGAAATAGAACGTATTGTGTAAACACAGCATATACTGTAGAACACGGTGAAATAGAACGTATTGTGTAAACACAGCATACACTGTAGAACACAGTGAAATAGAACGTATTGTGTAAACACAGCATATACTGTAGAACACGGTGAAATAGAACGTATTGTGTAAACACAGCATATACTGTAGAACACAGTGAAATAGAACGTATTGTGTAAACACAGCATATACTATAGAACACGGTGAAATAGAACGTATTGTGTAAACACAGCATATACTATAGAACACGGTGAAATAGAACGTATTGTGTAAACACAGCATATACTGTAGAACATGGTGAAATAGAACGTATTGCGGAAACACAGCATATACTGTAAAACACGGTGAAATAGAACGTATTGTGTAAACACAGCATACACTGTACAACACGTTGAAATAGAACGTATTGTGTAAACACAGCATATACTGTAGAACACGGTGAAATAGAACGTATTGTGTAAACACAGCATACACTGTAGAACACGGTGAAATAGAACGTATTGTGTAAACACAGCATATACTGTAGAACACGGTGAAATAGAACGTATTGTGTAAACACAGCATACACTGTAGAACACGGTGAAATAGAACGTATTGTGTAAACACAGCATACACTGTAAAACACGGTGAAATAGAACGTATTGTGTAAACACAGCATATACTGTAGAACATGGTGAAATAGAACGTATTGTGTAAACACAGCATACACTGTAGAACACAGTGAAATAGAACGTATTGTGTAAACAAAGCATATACTGTAGAACACGGTGAAATAGAACATATTGTGTAAACACAGCATACACTGTAGAACACGGTGAAATAGAACGTATTGCGGAAACACAGCATACACTGTAGAACACGGTGAAATAGAACATATTGTGTAAACACAGCATACACTGTAGAACACAGTGAAATAGAACGTATTGTGTAAACACAGCATACACTGTAGAACACGGTGAAATAGAACGTATTGTGTAAACACAGCATATACTATAGAACACGGTGAAATAGAACGTATGGTGTAAACACAGCATACACTGTAGAACACGGTGAAATAGAACGTATTGTGTAAACACAGCATATACTGTAGAACACGGTGAAATAGAACGTATTGTGTAAACACAGCATATACTGTAGAACACGGTGAAATAGAACATATTGTGTAAACACAGCATATACTGTAGAACACGGTGAAATAGAACGTATTGTGTAAACACAGCATATACTGTAGAACACGGTGAAATAGAACATATTGTGTAAACACAGCATATACTGTAGAACACGGTGAAATAGAACATATTGTGTAAACACAGCATATACTGTAGAACACGGTGAAATAGAACATATTGTGTAAACACAGCATATACTGTAGAACACGGTGAAATAGAACGTATTGTGTAAACACAGCATGTACTGTAGAACACGGTGAAATAGAACGTATTGTGTAAACACAGCATATACTGTAGAACACGGTGAAATAGAACGTATTGTGTAAACACAGCATATACTGTAGAACACGGTGAAATAGAACGCATTGTGTAAACACAGCATGTACTGTAGAACACGGTGAAATAGAACGTATTGTGTAAACACAGCATATACTGTAGAACACTGATATAGCTGCATGTAATTTCCATAATTTCATGGATTTGACTCTTGGCATGAATTAACATAATCTTAATTTAACGAAAGTGTCTACTATCTCATTGTGAGAATACACTTTACGTTAAATTAGCTGCATCTTGAATTAGTGAAATTACAGATTAGCTAAATAAGCTAAAATAATATGCTAAAAAGACATGTTTTACAGTATATGTATCTATATCAGATGATGTACAAGTTGGTATAGTAGCACATTAAATTAAATTGATAAGTTGTGGAAAACTGAAAACTCATGTTTTGTAAGGGAGTCTTCTGGCCTTTTATTTCATTACTGTCATCTTATTTTGTTTATTTACCTATCATTATAAGGTGTAATACTTAGTAATGTCCATTAGTTTGAAGTTATCGGTATATACAAATTTTATTTACTGGTACTCGCCAAAAAGATCTGACTAGATTAGCTGTTTAAGCTATTTTCAGATTCCTTTTATCTAATTTATTTTCTTTCCTTTGTTTTTGTATTTGTAGTTATTTATTCCATTTGGATATTAAAGATTATAATTTTTTTGCAATCATCATAAGCATATAGTTACCAGCACTGGTGTGAATTTCTCACTGTGATAGTACATGTAGATGCTATATTAGAAGATTCCAGAAATACAGAGTCAGCATTTCATTAAAACTCGTGTACCTGCTGAAGTTTTAACACAGAGGTGTGAGGCACCAAAACATAAACCCTGGGGTAAGGGGTCAAAATGGTCACCTCAGGTTTAACTTCATTCAAACCATTTTATATAATATTTATCGACCCAAGAAGTGTTTCTTTATTTACTATTTTCCTATCAACACTGGTCGGGTCATTGCAGTAGACTGGTGTGCTGCTCAAGTCATAGACAAAATAAATTTGATTTGTTGTCTACGACATGCATTCATAAAAACTTCAAATGAATGGTTAGTAAACAAAGCCCTGTAGCAAAGTGGCTGCTTACTTTAAATAAAATACCGGTTACTTTTTCTACTTCTTTTTGGTTTTGCCTACAAAACTATATCACATGTGTCATTTTGAGTAATTATGTAGTGAAAATAAGAATGGAATTTGAATATTTCAGAGTGACAGTTTAGTTGACCTTTAGTTGAAGCGTTAATACAGTCAAACCCGATTCCAACTTGGCCAGGTCATAACAGTCAAACTTAGCCAGAGGTACAGTACAGTACATGTAATCGCGTGGTGTGAAGTGGTTGAGGGCTTTATCTTCTTTCATGTTTGTTTTATGTGTTTTTATATAGTGTAATTTTATTTTCAGATACCAATTCATTGATATGATGTTGATTTCAATAACTCACATGGCTGCTATGTTGTTGGTTACAGTAACACATGTTAAAAAAAAAAGAAGAAACTAGCAGCCTGTCTGCTGATATAGCTCCGCTGTTTGTGATGCATACTCTGACTAAGAAGCAATTTAAACTTAATGCTAGCTGCTTTAATATCGCAAGACACCAACTTTCTTGATTTTGTTGCAGAGAATATTTTACTAAAAGTAGAGATTTGAAGATATCTTTACGAAATGTACAAATCTAATAGAGGTCTACCCAAGCTACATTTGTACAATTATCAAAGAATTTGGACTATTGGTTTTGAAGGACAAGTCAAAAATATGTTTTTTGATGACAAAAATATTTGCTAAAAATAGAGAATTGAAGATGTTGACAGCAGGTGAACAAAATGACAGAGGTCCACCCAAGGTACCCACAAATAAAGTTATAAAGCAATCAGGTTAGAGGTTTTCAAGAACAATTTATAAAAAATAGACCAATGGCCTGTTGCTCAACGGCTATTGTACAAATAATTAGTGCTGTACACCAACATACACCAAAAGGCAGTGAGTGAGACAATAAAACATAATGCTAAAAGTGGATTTTTTACAAAAATAACAGAAATATTCAATAAAATTAGAATCAAAGAGAGCTTAAAAAGAACTCCAGCGTGTTGCGAGAATAACATTTGTTCATGTTCCATGAAACAAACAAATCACTTGTAAAGTGAAACAGCTCATTTATCCAAACAGAGCATACACTTGCCATCTGGATGTATCATTCCATTTAAACCATGAGCATGAGAGTCAAATATAGCATATTTATCACTCTGTGTCTTTATTAATGCCGTATAATACATCTTCACTATTAATAAACATGTACTAGAATCAATAAACGCCTGAGTAACGGCATTTTTAAAAGTATAGTAAATATCAGACTTTGATTGTTCATCAACCATTCTTGTAAATGTTTTCATTGTATTGATATTGTACTCTAAGGGATGAAAAAACACCGACTTTGGTAACTCATCCAGCATAAGTATTCTTGGTGATTCGCCTTGCTTTAACAATAATTCTAAAATGGCTGAGTGATTGATACAAACTGTCACCTTTTTGCAAAATATTGTCTAAATCAATGGATGTGAAACTGTCCTGGGTACGAGAAACACAGAGAAATGAAAGTGCATTACAAGTACATTGTTTTCCTGCAGATTGTTCACTAAAAGAAAGACTCCCTTGATGTATATTGGCAAATACTATATTGGATGAATCTAGAGATCTAAAGTAGTTATTCTTCTCACATGGCACCATAGGTGGACTTGCAGAAACAGTACACGTGTTTGATGATAACGTTGCATTTGTTGTGGTACAAGATTGCACTGGACAAGTAGTACTTTCACTCGCGTTATTCCAAACAAGGGCATGATGTGTCTGGAAAATGGTTTGTTTGAAATCATGTGTTAGGTAAACACTGGTAGTAGAATCAGACTTGTGTGCTCGGCAAGTACCAGTAACAGAGTTAGAATCATGTGCTAGGCAAGCACCAGTAATTGCATTAGAATCGTGTAATGGGCAAGCACTAGTAAAAGTATTAGAATCATGTGCTAGGCAAGCACTAGTAATAGTATTAGAATCATGTGCTAGGCAAGCACTAGTAATAGTATTAGAATCATGTGCTTAGGCAAGCACTAGTAAAAGTATTAAAATCATGTGCTAGGCAAGCACTAGTAAAAGTGTAAGAATCATGTGCTAGGCAAGCACTAGTAATAGTATTAGAATCATGTGCTAGGCAAGCACTAGTAATAGTATTAGAATCATGTGCTAGGCAAGCACTAGTAAAAGTATTAGAATCATGTGCTAGGCAAGCACTAGTAAAAGTATTAGAATCATGTGCTAGGCAAGCACTAGTAATAGTATTAGAATCATGTGCTAGGCAAGCACTAGTAATAGTATTAGAATCATGTGCTAGGCAAGCACTAGTAATAGTATTAGAATCATGTGCTAGGCAAGCACCAGTAATAGTATTAGAATCATGTGCTAGGCAAGCACCAGTAATAGTATTAGAATCATGTGCTAGGCAAGCACTAGTAATAGTATTAGAATCATGTGCTAGGCAAGCACTAGTAATAGTGTTAGAATCATGTGCTAGGCAAGCACTAGTAATAGTAATAGTATTAGAATCTTGTGCTAGGCAAGCACCAGTAATAGCATTAGAATCATGTGCTAGACAAGCACTAGTAATAGTATTAGAATCATGTGCTAGGCAAGCACGAGTAATAGTATTAGAATCATGTGCTAGGCAAGCACCAGTAATAGTATTAGAATCATGTGCTAGGCAAGCACCAGTAATAGTATTAGAATCATGCGCTAGGCAAGCACCAGTAATAGTATTAGAATCATGTGCTAGGCAAGCACCAGTAATAGTATTAGAATCATGTGCTAGGCAAGCACCAGTAATAGTATTAGAATCATGTGCTAGGCAAGCACCAGTAATAGTATTAGAATCATGTGATAGGCAAGCAGGAGTAATAGTATTAGAATCATGTGCTAGGCAAGCACTAGTAATAGTATTAGAATCATGTGCTAGGCAAGCACCAGTAATAGTATTAGAATCATGTGCTAGGCAAGCACCAGTAATAGTATTAGAATCATGTGCTAGGCAAGCACCAGTAATAGTATTAGAATCATGTGCTAGGCAAGCACTAGTAATAGTATTAGAATCATGTGCTAGGCAAGCACCAGTAATAGTATTAGAATCATGTGCATAACGTCTCAAAGTATCACGTCTCAATGGGTCATGCTTTTTTATTATACTGAGCCTATGATGCTCAGTTTCATCAGTTACCGGAGTCTTCTGCAAAAGAAAAAAGGAAATATTAGCAAAAGTATTTTAGATGGAGCATTTTGACGAAATAAATAATGCTCTTTAGTCCAGCTTTAATTGGCCACCATACACTACTTTTACAAATTGACAATAAATAGCAACTTTCAAACTACAGTACCTAAAACAAGTCATTGAAAATGACACAGTTCTCGTTAAATTTTTGAAAGTTCTCTTTGTGCGTGTCCTTGGAACTTGAGTTCCAAGTGGCGTATACAACAGATTGTTTAATTACATCAAAACACATGTTCCGTTGTAGCAGTAATATGGCCAAAATAAAAACAGAAGTTATTCGGCCATCTTTGATCTGATTATGAAACACACTGATATGTATGATGTGCCAAATACAAATGAATATGGTACATAAATTGTGGAAATATAGTAGTAAGGCCAAAAAGTCAGATGGCTGTCAATCGGCCATCCTTGACCAGATTTTGAAACAAATTGTTATGGACATGCATCCTAACATGTGTTTTTTAACAAGAAAATATCACTTTTTACCATAAAGTGACAAAAATATTCATAAAAATTAGAGAATTGAAGATATCATCATGAAATGAACAAATCTGAGAGAGGTCCATATGTAGTACCTATATATGTAATATCAAAGCAATTGGACTTGTTGTTTTTAACAAGAAGTCGAAAATATCACTTTTTACCAAAAATGACAAAAATATTTACCAAAATTTGAAAATTAAAGATATCATCATGAAATGAACAAATTTGAGAGTGGTCCACATGTAGTACCTATATATGTAATATCAAAGCAATTGAACTTGTGGTTTTTAACAAGAAGTCGAAAAAGTAAAACATTGACACGGACGACGAACACCGGACAATCACTCATATGATAAGCTCCGCTCGACAAAGACGACAGTGGAGCTAAAAAAAACAAGATGCCTGCCAGTCGACCATCTTTGATCCAATTGTGAAATAAATCATCATGGACATGTATCCTAACATGTATAATCTATGTATCAAGTTTGAATGACAACTGACAAAGCATGTCCAAAATACAACATTTTCAAAAACAAGATAGCTGCCAGTCGGCCGTTTTGAATCGAATCGCCTAAACCACTGCATGTGCATATGTCCCACATAAGGTACTACGCACACATGCAAAGAATGAACGGAATCGGTCCACAGGATTCTGAAATAAGACTGACGCACGAACGGACAGATGCACAGACGGACGAACACATGGATGGACAGACTCAGGAACTCACGGACGGTCGGGGACATGTATTCTAACATGTATGGTATGATACATGTACTAAATTTGAATGAAAACTGACAAAGCATGTCAAAAATACAACATTTTCAAAAAAAAAGATGGCTGCCAGTCGGCCATCTTTGATTCAATTGTGAAATAAATCGTCATGGTCATGTATCCTAACATGTATAATCTATGTACCAAGTTTGAATGAAAACTGACAAAACATGTCCAAATACAACATTTTCAAAAAACAAGATGGCTGCCAGTCGGCCATTTTGAATCGAATTGCTAAACAACTGCATGTGCATATGTCCCACATAATGTACTAGGCACATGCAAAGAATGAACGGAATCAGTCCAAGGGATTCTGAGATATGGCTCCGGACAGAAGCACGGACTGAGACCGAATTATAAGTCCCCGTTTTTGGACTTCGTCCGAACGGGGACTAATAAAGTAGATACAAGTAGAATAAATAACAGACAGACTTATACTGTGTACAATTATCCATCAATTCCAAGAGTCATATGTGTAGTACTGTGTAACAGTGATGCATTACTGACAATGAATCTGTGTACATATTGAGACTGGGCTGAAAGATTGAATTCAGTTCATACCCCCTGATTATAGGTGGTAAATTTGGTGATTAAGACTTTAATAATGATTACAACACCTCTACATATACATAAAGATATATTTCCTTGTGACTTGTGAATTAATAATTGACGCCAAATAAATGAATAAATAAACAAGTCATTGTCAATGACACGTCCCCGTTCCGTTCATATTTGAGTGACATATACATTCAAAGCAGATCATGACTGAAATGCACCTGCATATGTACAACACATTGTGCTAAATCTGAACAAAATCCATCCATGCATAACTGAGATACGGGTCCGGAATGGTGAAAATGTGCGATTTCAATGCATTTTCGGCCTTAAAGCGGCCCCCATTTGGCTATCGTTAATGAGATCATGAAACAAATGCACATACATATTTGTGACATGATGTACCTTGTGTGTGTGAAGTTTGAACTTGATCAATCCAGACATGTCTCGGATACGGATCCAGAACTGAATTCTTTAAAACAAAATGGCCGCCAGTCGGCTATTTCGAACTTGATCCAAAAAAAAAAATTACGTGCATCAAGGTCCTATTATGTTTAATGTATGTACCAAATTTGAATGAAATCCGTCCATGCATAACTGAGATCCGGGTCCGGAATGGTGAAAATGTGCGATTTCAATGCATTTTCGGCCTTAAAGCGGCTGCCATTTGGCTATCGTTAATGAGATCATGAAACAAATGCACATACATATTTGTGACATGATGTACCTTGTGTGTGTGAAATTTGAACTCGATCAATCCAAGCATGTCTCAGATACGGATCCAGAACTGAATTCTTTAAAACAAAATGGCGGCCAGTCGGCCATTTCGAACCCGATCCAAAAAAAAAATGACGTGCATCAAGGTCCTATTATGTTTAATGTATGTACCAAATTTGAACAAAATCCGTCCATGCATAACTGAGATCCGGGTCCGGAATGGTGAAAATGTGCGATTTTGATGCATTTTCGGCCTTAAAATGGCCGCTATTCGGCTATCGTTAATCGGATCATGAAAAAAATGCATGTGCATATGTCCCATATAATGTGTGATGTATGAGTGAAGTTTGAACTTAATCGGTCCATGCATGTTCGAGATACAGGTACGCACGGACAGACGGACGCACACAGGGCAAAACATAAGTCCCCGTTTTCGGACTGCGTCCGAGCGGGGACTAACAAAGCTGCACCATATGCAACCAAATGGTTCCACCATCCAAAACACATACTTATATCTGAGTAACTTCAGAAAATTATCACCGCAAATAAGTAAAATAAAAATTGATATTTAAAATGCATTATCACAACACAATTCTGGGTGCTGCTAATAGCCTATAAAAGTACATAGGACTCTATAGGAACATTGTATGTAATACATCTTTCTGCAGCTGTGACTGGCCTACGCTCAGCTAAACAGCCTGGCAGCTGCAGGTTCATGCGTAGAGTAAACGTACAGTTCGCCGCCCCTAAATCTGGGGGCACTTGATTTTCACGCAGTTCTACTTAATTTCATAACACTAAATACGATTGAAGCATAATATACGTTATTGCATGCTATTTTTTTTAAAACAAATGAAATGTTCAAGAGATTACTTGGACGTGAATTTACAAATGATGAACGACAAAAAATCCACCATGGCCAATGTGAAAGAAATTGATCACAATGCCGGGGGGAAAAAATAAGTGCATATTTTTGCCGAACTTTTATTCAAACTTTTATTTTATGCAAATTAGCCAATTTTTTGTTTTTATCTAAATTAGCTATTGTGTGCCCATAAAAACAAGTTTCTTCATTTATTTTGCCAGATTTAGTGGATGACCAGAACAGAAATCAACTATTATCACAAACTTGCGATTAATGGTCACTCTTAATTTTAAGTTTGAATGAAATAAACAACTGGGATGATGATAATCTTATAAAAGGTAGTCCATTGCCAAAGAAAGAAAAAAATATTATGCAAATTAACTAATTAGTATGCACGGATGTCAGCCAAAAACTAATCAGGTCTGCGCATTAGCCCAGAAGTTTCGTCAAAATCCGAAAAGCAGTTCTTGAGATAATGGTGGAACAGACATACATACACACATACATGTATACATACAGAGTAACTGCAAAGACTCCCATTGTGCACACAGGAGTTAAAAATGGCAGTACTAATGTACATGTATACTATTTGTTATATTTTGAAACAAATACGGAAAAGTGTAAATAATATATATTGATAAACATCAATAGTACAACATGGACGGAAAACTGTATGTTTACTCTACGCATGAACCTGCGTAGTCGTAGTCGGAGCTGCTAAAACTGTATGTTTACTCTACACATGAACCTGCGTAGTCGTAGTTGGAGCTGCTAAAACTGTATATTTACTCTACACATGGACCTGCGGGTCCCAGGCCATATAACCCAGCGTAGTTGGAGCTGCTAAAACTGTAGCAATAATGCATCCTGTTAAGCAAAGCACTACACACTGACACTACACACTGTATCAATTATACTTATAGAAGACATATTTTTTCCTCCAATATTTAGAACGTGGCATATTACTATATCTGAAAAGAAACAAGCACCTATGGTTGATTTTACGATTAAAGCTTTGTCAAAGAAACACATTTACATTTCTTATCAAACAAAAATACTGTAGTGTTAGACATTTATACTACCGGTATTATATACTCATTTTTTTCAATCATAAAAATCACTTGGGACCAAGGCTGACTTCCACATGTTAACAAAACATCGACATCACACTCGTACATTACCTTTCTCTTTTCGATGCGAGGATTGGCTCATCCATGGAAGAATTTCAACCCAATAATGGATCCAATCGACGTTCACCTTTTATCGAATCGATTTCTAGACAGTACGTTCAGTATAACCACAATTACCAAAAAACACGGTGGTGTATAGCTTGACATAGTTCGATCAATGTCTTCAGACTTCACAAAAGTTTTGCAAAAACTAGTACCAGTCAACAACACACTTCGAATAAACAGTATTTTTATGATATAAAAGACAAATGTCGATGAAATTTACTTCCTAGGTCTATTCACGTAACTTGGATGATTTATTTATGATATGATCATTTCGACGAGTAGCACTACATCACAGTCAGCTGGCATCGGTGTCACTGGGTGTATATGATAGACCCAGTGACACCGATGCCAGCTGACTGTGCACTACATATATGGCTGTGTTACGAGTACTACAAAACCCTCACCACAGCCCTCGTTCGATTGACCAAGACCTCCATGCTCCAGCAAATATTCTTGGTATGCAATCACGTGATGTTACCATGGAAAACGTTTGAATTGGCAAACAAAATAAAATACTTGCATGCAACTCATAGAAAACCACAAGCTGATTTCGCCAGACCGAACGTTGGGGCTTAGTGACGTCACATGCAATGTTTACATTTTTTTATCGTGGCAGAAGCTCGAGGTGGAAATAAAACTCTGGCGAGCGAGAATGCCACAACTTTTCATTTAAATTTGTACTTTTAAATGAAATATTGCCAAACAACCACACAAAGTTGTCAATGGAATAATAAACACATGTATATCTCACACCAAAGCATTGGAAAAGGGGGTTAGTTAAAATTCCATTTTTAACCAAAAATGACAAAAATATTTGCCAAAATTAGAGAATTAAAGATATGGCCATGGGATGAACAAATCTAGTAGATGTCAACACAAGGTACATACACATCAAGTATCAAAGCATTCAGGCTACCGGTTTTGAAGAAGCAGTCAAAAATAGAATTTTTGACCAAAAATGACAAAAATATTCGCTATAAGTAAGACCATTGAACATATCCACAAGAAATGAACAAATCTGAGAGAGAACCACCCAAGGTACCTTCCTAGAAAGTTTCACAGCTATACAGTTTGTGGTTTTAAAGAAGAAGTTGAAAATGTAAAGTTGACGATGGCGATGGACGACAAACGCAGATGGACTTCGTCACCAGCGGAGCTAAAAACAAGCAGCCTCTCCGCTGTTAGCAATGCACATTACAATTAAAGAACAGAAGATATCATTAGAAAATGAACAATATGTATAGTATCAAAGCAATTGGGCTTGCGGTTTTTGACAAGAAGTTGAAAATATCACTTTTTACCAAAAATGACAAAAATATTCACCAAAATTAAAGAATTAAAGATATCATTACAAAATGAACAAATTCGAGAGAGGTCCACATGTAGTACCTATAGATGTAATATCAAAGCAATTGGACTAGTGGTTTTCAACAAGAAGTCGTAAATATCACTTTTTAGCAAAAATTACAAAAATATTCATCCAAATTAGAGAATTGAAGATATCATCATGAAATGAACAAATCTGAGTTAGAACCACATGTAGTACCTATATATGTAATATCAAAGCAATCAGACATGCGGTTTTTAACAAGAAGTTGAAAATATCACTTTTTACAAAAAATGAAAAAAATATTCACCAAAATTAGAGAATTAAAGATATCATTACAAAATGAACAAATCTGAGAGAGGTCTACATTTAGTTCCATATATATGTAATATCAAAGCAATTGGACCTGTGGTTTTCAACAAGAAGTCGTAAATATAACTTTTTACCAAAAATTACAAAAATATTCATCAAAATTAGAGAATTGAAGATATCATCACGAAATGAACAAATCTAAAAGAGGTCCACATGTAGTACCTAATATATGTAATATCAAAGCAATTGCACTTGCGGTTTTTAACAAGAAGTCGAAAATATCGCTTTTTACCGAAAATGACAAAAATATTCACCAAAATTAAATATAATTAAAGATATCATCACGAAATGAACAAAACTGAGAGAGGTCCACATGTAGTACCTATATATGTAATATCAAAGTAATCGGACTTGAGGTTTTTTACAAGAAGTAGAAAATATCACTTTTTACCAAAAATGACAAAAATATTCACCAAAAATAGAGAATTTGAGATTTTGACATGAAATGAACAAATCTGAGAAAGAACCATCCAAGGTACTTGCATAACAAATTTGAAAACATTCTGACTTGCGGTTTCAAAGAAGAAGTTGAAATTGTAAAGTTGATGCCGATGACGCCGCCGACGGACAATCAGTGATATGAACAGCAAAACGAACATTGTTTCAATTTGTTACAGTGCTGCTTTATTTTACCGTGACTTGACTTGAGTTTGTCGGTAATAAAACATCTACTACAGATAAAATAAGTTGTTACAAAATATTACATTAACACCCAACCCACCCATTCACCAACCTATTTAACACCTAACTTACTGCTGTATTAAACAGTTTATGTTTTCTACTGATAGTGCTCAGTACCACAATTTCAACATAACATAAAAACTTGCATTTTTCTTCTTGGAGTTGTTGTTGAGTTTGTATCAAAGACAAAGTTGTCATTGAGGTTGTCTCAAAGGTAAAGTTGTTGTTGAGGTTGTCTCAAAAGTAAAGATGTTGTTGAGGTTGTCTCAAAGGTAAAGTTGTTGTTGTTGAGGTTGTCTCAAAAGTAAAGATGTTGTTGAGGTTGTCTCAAAAGTAAAGATGTTGTTGAGGTTGTCTCAAAGGTAAAGTTGTTGTTGTTGAGGTTGTCTCAAAAGTAAAGATGTTGTTGAGGTTGTCTCAAAAGTAAAGTTGTTGTTGAGGTTGTCTCAAAAGTAAAGATGTTGTTGAGGTTGTCTCAAAGATAAAGTTGTCGTTGAGGTTGTCCCAAAGGTAAAGATGTTGTTGAGGAAGTCTCAGTGAAGTTTTATAGGTAATAAGTACAGGACAATCAAGAAGCAAATCACCTTATTTAGGATGTAAAGTTCTGGTGGCCGGATGGAAGTGAGTTTTTGTTGAAATTATGCCGCCAAAGCAAGATTTCCAAAACGAAACAACAAAATGTCTTACAGGGTTTCGCAACCCAATCATCACGTGACCAAGTTTCGGGAAAAATCGGAACACGAGAGCAAGGTGAAAGCGATGGTGAATCTCCCAATATGCATGACGAGGCCGATCCGGACTTCCAATCGTATATAAAAAACGCTCTTAGCAGAATTGAGAAGAAGGTGGACGCGCTTAATGAGGAACAACACGCTATAACTGAAAGATTTGAGAATATGGAGAGGAAGCAGGTGGATTTCGAGAGAGCGTTAACTGCATCATCAGATAAAATGACCACATTGCGCAATAGCCATGAGGCGGTAGAAGGCAGACTCGGTGAATTAGATAGAAAGATCAAGGAGTTGGAAGCCAAGACCAGGGAAAATGAGGAAGAGGCGCTTCGGCTTGCTAGATACTCAAGAGCTTTCAACCTTAGGTTTGGTGGATTCCAGATACAGCAGGGCGAAAACTGCATGGAAATAATTGCGGCTTTATTAAAGGAGAAGTTGGGGTTCGAGAGCGCAGCCGCCATGATCGAAAACGCACATCGAGTTGGGATAAATGGTCGCCGGAGCGGTGCGAGGCCTGCACCTCATATAATCGTCAAATTCATGAGGAGACCGGACTGCATCGCTGTTCTACGAAAAGCCAAAAGTTTATTAAAGCAAGATGAAATATTTGCAACTGAAGATTATATGCAAGCTGATTACAAAAGGAAATGTGAGCTGCGTCCAGTCATGCAGAAAGCATTTGAACAAGGTAAACGTCCACGTTTTGCTAACGGTAGACTTTTCATTGATGGGAAATTATTTAAGGACTGAAGATATTTCGGCTGACAGGCAGTGTCCCAGATTTGGATGATTTAATGAACGCGGTAGGCTATTTTCGCTTGTCGTGGTGTACGGGGCAGTAGGAAACTTTCGAATGAACTGTTGTTTCTGTACTGTTATTTTGAACGGAAATATGGTTGGTGAATGGCGAGTTTTGAACTTTTGAACAGTAATGTTATTTTTAATATATGTTAATCTGAACTTGTAGAGTTATGCGGTTTGAGGGTTGTTGTTTTTTTGAGAAAAGCGTTTGTTTCTTTTAAAGTTGTTAAAAGTTACGCCCAAATGAAGAAAAACTGTACATAAATTTTCTGAAGAATTTACTCAGTGAGATCAGGGGGAGCATGTCAGACCCAGATATCCAAATTGTGTGTGGGGGGGGGGGGGGATCACAACATTGTATTGGACATGGTTAAAGATAGGAAAGGTGGTAACCCCCAGAAATGGGTTCGTGTTTCGGAAATGTTTCATGGCTTTTTGGAGGCGGTTGATCTGGTAGATGTATGGAGAATTGTACATCCGGAGAAGAGTAGCTTTACATGGAAACGCTTTAATCCTGTATTGATCCAAAGTAGACTAGACTATTTTCTGGTAAGCCAGTCACTTACTAGTGATGTAGTTCAAACAGAAATTGTTCCCTGTGTGCTGTCTGATCATTCGGCGGTCGTCATTAGCTTGAAATATGACGAAACTGTACGTGGTCCTGCATATTGGAAATTGAATACTAGCTTATTGAGAGACACTGATTATATTGAGCTTATTGAAACCCAGTTCCCTAGTTGGCTAAAAGAAGGCAAAGATATTGAGGATCCGCGTATGATATGGGACTGGCTTAAATATTGTGTTAAGAAAACCTCAATAACTTTTAATAAATAAAAAAAGAAAAAACAAACAGTAAAAATAGAAAATCTGGAGCGAAAATTAACAAGACATGAGTTGTCACAGTCCCCGTTATTTGATTATAAAGTAGTACAAGGAACATCTGCAAACAGGTGAATAAATATGTACTTTTTGTGGTTACGACTCATCATAAAGTGATTTCCGATGATCTAGTTTTGTACTGACAACTAAAAACTTCCACTGACCCATGTTCAGAATCTCAGAGTACACAAGTGCAACAAAACTATTTGTCATACATGTATACTTGCTCAAGAAACTGCATTCATAAATCTGAGTGAACCTTGATGTACATGACTTCCTTGTTAATCAGGTCTTAGTATATTACCAGGACCTGGGTTTGTTTCAACATCACCACTGGGCATCAGAATCATTCTCATGTTGTCAAATACAATTTGTTATTAACACAGTAAGGTTTATTATTTAAAATGTATTCATTGTACATTGTACATTGAACAACATCTGTTAATTTAAACAATTGTAAAAAGCTATGTTTTCAGAGCAAGTAAAGGTTGGTCTGCTCATAACCTTCAATGGAGAAGTAACAATAATTGTTTGAAGTCTTTTTAGTGCAGTGATATTATTGCATTTCAATTATTATTAATGGGTATAAAATACTGTAAACCATTTAATTTTGACTTCTAGATATATTCAGGATTTTATGAAATTTGTGTACAACATTTCAATAAAGTCCCTGACACTCCATGTTGTAGGAACCCAGAAAAAATTCAGTTCACAGCACCACTGTAAAAAAAAAAAAAAAGTTTAAAATGGGTATAGTCAAAGATATGTGTATATATGGGTTCATAAGACATATGTACCAATCTGAGTTGGTTCTAGAGATTAGTATCGCAAGATTTTACTCTCTGTGATTCAATATCAGTCCTATGTATAACGCTGTGTTGATCAGGCGAACTAATTGACAATGGCCCTACAGGTATCACTATGAAATCACAGTAGTTTTGTATTCTTCTTGCATTTCGACCATGGAAAAATATTTGTTTTTGAAAGTGGCCGAGTTATTAGAAGAAAAACAGAAACTATTTTTTTAGTATGAATTCTAGTAACTGAAATGCAGGATTGAAAAAGAACAAGACAATACGCAGGATTGATAAACCTTCCGCGAGCACTCCTGAAATTTCAGATCATTGGTACCATGTTTTTGGATACATTCAATGACCTGATACATAAAACCACATTTGTTATTGCTCAATCACTTGACCCTGTATGGCACAAGATTGCAAGCTTCTATCATAAAATTGGGTTATTTATTTGATGCAACGAAACATGCATGCACAGCAGACGGAAATTCGTTTGAGATATTAGTACTGGATTTTTGTATTCAGTTTTCCATTTCAACCACCATCATCACTTAGTAAGCTGTGATCGCGCATTGGGATACAGACTGTGCATAAATGCGCAGTGTAGTGTCATCAGAAGACCGATTGTTTGAGAATATTTTGCACCATTACGCCATTTCAAATATTATATTAATTCACAGACAACAAAATAAAGATTTTCAATAACATATAAGTTTTCCCACAGTTTATGATTGTATGGCAATTACATGGCTTTGCCAGTTTTACTTTGGAAGAAGTTGAAAACAGGTAACAGGAAGGGGCTACATGACTACATCTTTTTTTTTTGAATTTTAATCAAGCATAATTTTTTTAATTTTTTTTTTTTACAAATGTCTATTTCAGGGCAACAGAAACAAAAACACTAAATGTGTAGGTAGGCATTTTAACAATTGCACAATTAATATTGGATGAAAACGTCATTATCGATATAAATCATAATTCTGTTCAAATTAAAAATAAGATCACATTTAATTTAGTCAGTTTTCATAATGAAATGCATAATAACATGTACTTATAAATTTGAATAAGGTTCAACAGCCTTTTCATTTAGTGCCAGTTTATACACCATAAAACCTCTGGTTTAGGTGTCACACTCAGAGAAGAGTGAAAGGCCTTTGGTTCATAGGCATCGCGAAATGTTGGAATTGAATACCCCCAAAAAATTCACATACTGTAACATGCACTATTTTTTATATAATCTTGTTGATAACGAAAAGTAAAGTATGTTCTAAAAGAAGTTTCGAATAAATACAAACACGAATACATTGCTTAGTGGTTAGTACCGGTAGCAAATGATCACGGTAGCACAATCTGGTCATTCTGTGTTTCGCAAGTGAATAACTTATTTGTTTTCGAAGTATTGCAATTGTTGATTATTATTCAGTAATGATTATAATAACGCACAAAAATTTAATTCCTTGAATTTTTATGAATTGGAAGTAATATTCAACTTAGTTTCATTGTAAACAAATGATTTCGGTCGAATGTAAATGCTCGATGCGATACGATATCCGATATGTTTCCATTTACACGTGGCTCATTCAGTGACCTCGTGGTGAACGCAACACGGTAGTAGATTTACCGATGTTCTAGCAAGATCTTTATGCTTTGATTTTGACGGGGAAAACGGCATGATTTTTTTTTAATCAAAAAATTTGTTGTTTTCAAAAAATAAACTGAGCATTCAAAGAATAATTTAACATTGTTCGCAGAAATAACAGCTCATTGTCGAAACGAAGCTTACCCATTCGGGCTATGACTACGATAAATTATTAATTAGACTCTTTTAGGCGACAGGAGTGAATGAAATTTTTAAAACTAGCGCCGAAGGCGCATATTAGTTTTTATGTTTATATAAGAGATTGCATACTTACCTTTGGTTAATGAAATTTTAATTTCATAAACAAATGGGATAATTGCCAATTATCATATAATACTGGTTAAATAAAATCGAAATAACAGTGGATAGCTCCCGTAGGGGGCGTCCTTCCCCTGTCATCTGATTTGCATACTTCCAGATCTTTTTGACCACGATATTGATTCGTAGCTATTTATCTGGGGTGGTTTTGGGTGGGAAGGTAAGTATGCAATCTCTTATATAAACATAAAAACTAATATGCGCCTTCGGCGCTAGTTTTAAAAGTTTATTACAGAGTATTGCATACTAACCCCTTTGGTTAATGAAATTTTAATTTCATAAACAAATGGGACAGATTACCAGAGAATATCTCTTGGCAGATAAATACTACCCCACCTGATTATGGAATTGAAAAAATTCCATCCCCCCAACTGTATAACTCCCGCTAACTGAATAATTCTTGCAGTTGCGGAAAGTTACATGCCCTATTGTTTCGTTACAACTTGGCCTGTCACTAGGTAGTCTAACGAGTGTAGGCCCTGTGACTCGGCCGCTAGGTCTTTCAGGTAATAAGAGAGAAAAGTGTTGCTAGTTTTCCAGGACCCGGCTGCTAGCACCTGGGCTAAAGAAGCTCCGCTAGCAAATGCCAGTGTATTACCTATGCCTCTTAAGTCATGCATCTTGGCAGTGACTTTGCCTGCCTCTGTGCTCAAATACTTATCACTATAAGCGTGGTAAACTGTCTCTTTTACCCATCTCGCTAACGTGAATTTCGACGCCGCTGAGCTTTGTTTACCTTTTTGGTAACAAACGAACATCGACCTTTGACCCCTTCTGACCCCGGAAGTACGTTTCTTATAATAAGCTAGCGCACGTACCGGACAAAGAATTCTGTCTTGTTTTTCATTGGAAATATTGCTCAGTGCCGGGATAACGATCGGAGTCGCCGTCTCGTGCAGTTTCTGATTTTTTCCTCTGAATTTTACTGATGTCATTAAAATCGCTTTATCGGGATAAAACACCGTAAAATTGTCTTCAAATGACAGAGCGTGTATTTCGCTAACTCGCCTCCCTGAAGCGAGTGCTAGTAGAAAAACAGTCTTTTTCGTCCAGTCCTGTAGTGACACCAATTCCTTCGGTTCGTATGGGAATTGTCGTAGCGCTTCAAGGACTACTGACAAGCTCCATGCAGGTGCTTTGTACCTCTCAATGGGGCCCGCCTGTGTAATAAAGCCCTTGAACAGATCGGAGATTGTCGGGTCATCCGAAATGTTTTTGTCTAGGCTTAGTTTGAGTACAGAGTTGATCGCCGATTTATAGTTTTCTACTGTCCCCGGTTTCAACTTTTTTTCGTTGATCAAATAAGAAAAAAACTCCGCTACTTGGGGCAAAGAGGGATAGAGTGGATGTATATCCCCTGCAAGACACCAATTACGAAATTTTTCCCAGTGGTATTGATACAATCCATTTGAGGAATCCCTAAGCCCGGCCGTCGTTGTTTGCGACACTTGGCTTGAAAACCCTTGCGCAATTCTAAATTGCTGGATAGTTTCCACACGTGAAGTTGGTACAGCTCCGGGTTGGTTGGTGTATAACCGCCGGGTTGTGTCAACGTGATTTCTTGTGGCAGGCTTCTCGGATGGTCCGTTAGCAGAGACAGCAGTAACGGAAACCAAGTCTGAGACGGCCAGTTCGGTGCCACTAGAATCATGTGCGAGTTCTCCGATTGTTCCAGTTTTTGTAACGTTCGGTGGATCAATGGAAATGGTGGGAATGCGTAACTGAACATTCCGCCCCACTCCATCTGAAGTGCGTCCCACGTCAGTGACTGTTTGTCCGGATAACGCGTCACAAAAACGGGACGTTTTTTGTTTTCCGGTGTTGCAAACAGATCTACCTGGGGTTCCCCCCACATGTCGAACACTAGGTTTACTGCCGTCTGTGACAGCTCCCATTCTGTGTCGTCGTAGGGTTTCCCCCGGGATAGCGAGTCCGCTACACACCGTTTTGGACTCCCGGTATATGTTTGCACATCAGCTCGACTTTGTTTTGTGCACACCACTTTAGCACTGCTACAGCATGGTCGTTTAACGACTGTGATTTCGTTCCCCCTTCCTTGTTGAGGTAAGCTACTACAGTCTGATTGTCGGATCTTATTAACACGGCCCGGTTTTTTACCGCTTTTTTGAAGGATTGCAGGGAGAACTGCACCGCTAGCATTTCCAGTCGGTTTATGTGAAATTTCCTTTGTTTTTCGTTCCACTGACCGTGTGCAATCCCGTCCATGCAGTGCCCTCCCCAGCCCGTCATGGATGCATCCGTCACCAACGTTACTGTCGGTTTCGCCTTGTCCATGGGAATCCCCGCCGTGAGGTTCTTGAGGTTGCCCCACCACGGAAGTGATTCCAGAAAGGCCGGTGTGAACAGTACCGGTTTTTCGTATTTTATCCCGTCCTTTGATAGTCGCATTTTTAACTGTGCGTCTAACACTAGGCGTTGGATCGGTCTGGACTGTAGCGCCGCTCTCGGTACTAAGCCCCTCATCGAAGTTAACATCCCCACTAGTCGCATTACCTGGCGTAGTGTGGCTTGTTTTTGTTTTAGAAATGATTGTATCATTTTTTGTACATTGTCGATTCTGTGCTGGGCTGGTCGGATCATGCCTTTCTCCGCATCCAGTTCCATGCCCAGAAAGACTATTTTCTGCGTCGGTATTAATTCTGATTTTTCCATATTTATCAGAAAACCTAGCTTTAACAGTAGACTGACAGTCCGCTCGGTTGATTGACAAATCAGGTTCCGATTTTGACTTTTTATCAGCCAGTCGTCTAAGTAGGGGTTGACGTCTGCTGCGTTCTTGTGCAGTAACGCCACCACTGTGCGTAGAACTTTTGTAAACAGAAGTGGGGCTGACGTCAGGCCGAAAGGTAGGACGGTGTACTGATACGTTACACCGTTCACCACGAATCGTAACAAGCGCCTGCTTTCTGTGTGTATTGGTATGTGCAGGTAAGCGTCGGTCAAGTCGAGGGACGTCATCCAGTCCCCTTTTTGAATTGACGCTCTCACTAGTGCCGGAGTTAACATTTTGAACGTTTCTTTCTTCACAAATTTGTTCAACTCCTTTAAATCCAGCACCAGCCTGTACCCACCGTTGGATTTCTTGACGGGAAATAACCTCGAGATGAAAGAATTTTTCGGGTTTTGTACCCGCTGAATTACCTTTTTTTCGAGTAGTATTTCCACGCTTTCTTTCAGTATTGTTGACAGAGTAGAGCCCGGTTTCCCCGAAATACATGTTCTTTTTTTGCATTTCGGTTCTTTTATCAACGGTATTCGATACCCGTGTGTTATTATCGATATCACATACGGATCGTTTATAGTTTCTTTCCACCGGGGAATACATTTCTGCAGACGCAGTGCCACCGGCGTCGAGGGACTCACCAACCCTCGGTCGCTTGTGGCGGTATACATTGACATCGCCGATTTCTCCATTTCCCCCTGGAGTGAATGCGGCGTTATATCCCCGTTTAACGTCCTTCCCCCCCTTTTTTTCCAACCTGGAGGGGAGTAGGGACTCTGCCTTACGGGTTTCTGTTTTTTCACCGGTCGATGCGTCATTCTCCCTAGGTCCACGCATTCGGCCGGTTGTTTGTTTATACGATCGCCCACCGACCTGAGGTGCGGCCGACCGTGTTTTTGTTGTGCACGATTGAGTTCCCGCCATCCTGGGCACTGAACAAAATCGCTTAATGCACGATGTTTTGCACGACTTGGTTCCCGCCGACCTGGGCACTGAACCGAATCGTTTAATGCAAGTGGTATATGTGTAAGGGGATCTGTGGTTTGATTTGTTTGACAAAAATACTCGGAGACTTGAGTAATATTTGACATGTTTAATCGCACCTTGTTTTGATACATTACCATATTTGCTGACGTATAGTCAGGAAGACTTTTTAGTGTTACCAGTCTGTTTCGAGAATTGTTTATTCTGTCGCTGCTGGTTTTCACTTTTTCCTTTTGCCTGATTCGGGTTTGCCTTTGCGTTTCCCTTGGGCTGACCCGTAGTAGCTTGGTTAACTGGCTTCGCCTTGGTCGCGATGCTCTGTTTGTTATTAGCGGCTTGCTTGGCTTTAAAGGCGCCTTCGATCATCACACGGTTAACTTTTGCCGCTGCTTTCTCATTCAACTTAGAATTCACAGCGCTGAGTTTTCCGTCGAATAATTTGGTCCCTCTGAAATCGATCGTCGCCAATTCGTTCTTGATTTCAGCGTTGGCGGCTGTCTTTAGCATAGCGGACCAAACTGCTGCACGGCGAGAGTGTTGAATAGTCGCTCGTAACTGGAGGTGACTCTGTATTATGTCAGCGTCGACGACGTTAGTCGCGACCAACAGCGGCTCTAATGTGCTAAACAGTTCATCCTTGGTGATGTTGCCTGTTTTGAATTTCGCTAACTGAATTTGTGTAGTAGTAGTGAAAAATTCTCTATGGCTTAATGCAAGAGAAGTGTCCCAAACGTTGTTTTCCAATCTACATAGCGTTGACTGGGACAGGCAATACGGGATGTAAACTTGTGGTTTGCCGAGTGGATGTTTCGTTATACTTCCTTCGGCGACCATTTCCCGGACGCATGGCTCCAGTTCTGGTGGTTGTACGCCGAGAGGTCGTTCGTGCAGGCTGGCGTCGGTACCGACCGGTGTTTTCCACTCATCAGCGGGCGGTATGACTTTTTGGTAGCGTCTGCTCCAATCGTCCCGGTTAGTCCCCAAGAAGTCGTCCTTGGTGGCTGTAGCGGTTTTCTCGGTAACTTCACGATCCCATTTGCCTCCTCCGATCACGCGTTGTGTTATAGCAGCGCCCTGTGTCAGTCGGGGAGACCATGGTAGCATTGCTGAAGTAGCAAAAGTGTCCTTTTTCGGCAGTGTAGACAAACCGAACGAGAAACGTGGGGCGTCCGCCATCGGTGGAATCGGTAGAGGTAAGATTTTCTTGACCATAACCGCACCTTTCGTGATAGCATCGGAGCGGATTTTGAATTCGGGGTCCTCCTTGTCGGTACCACTCGCTGTTGTGGTTTTCGACGAGCCGGCCTCCCCCGCGTTGCTTGTAGCATCTTCAGTAGAAAAAATCACGCCTGCCTCAGCCAGTGCGTCTTCAACATTTTCTCGCACCACTGTTGTGTAGGATTTTTTCTTTTCCGCCTGGAGAGCGCTGACACTCCATGCTTTTGGTGGTACCTCTTCGTCTACTGGGTTTTCCAAAACTTTAATTTTTCTGGTCAGTAGATCCACCTTGTTCTGTAAATGAGCTATAACACTTTGCTCATTGTCAGTCTCCTTTGGACGTTTTTGGCTGGGTTCGTCTGCCAATAGTTCGTCCTCAGCGTTGGTAGGTACCGATGAAACCGAAGACTCCTCCAAATGACGTTTTTTGGATTTCTTCTTTCCTGATTTTCCCGTTGACTTGCGTAGGCGGGAATCCCAGTTCCAAGTTTCTATCGGCCAGGCGAGGCAAACACCGCAGTTGATGTGCCCATTACATTTTCTGCCACATGGAATGCAAATACGGTGATCATCGTAAGTGAGCATCGATATATGGCACTCTTCACACTTTCGTCCGAAAGTGTTTGAATCCGAAGTGCTGGGATGAACGGTGTTCAACTCTCCGGTATCCATATTTTCCGCCATCTTGAAACTGAAGGCGGGCTTTTGAGTTTCGTTACTAAAACTACAATTTTTTACTCAAGGTGACTAAGTACGAAGTTCTTGATGTCCACAAGAGCTTCCTGACACACTAATAGTTCGGTGGCTGTGTTGATGGGTGGTAACAATGTATTTCCACCGCAAAAACAATGATATTTTGGCAAGCCCAAATTTCAACCGTGAATCAATCTCGTGGTTAAAAATGGAAGTATGCAAATCAGATGACAGGGGAAGGACGCCCCCTACGGGAGCTATCCACTGTTATTTCGATTTTATTTAACCAGTATTATATGATAATTGGCAATTATCCCATTTGTTTATGAAATTAAAATTTCATTAACCAAAGGGGTTAGTATGCAATACTCTGTAATAAACATCTAAAGTATTAAAAAAAAAACTAAAAAAAAAATGCTGAAAAAACGCCGGGCGATTTCATGGTCCGTTGCAGACTACTCAACAGACTGTTCATACACGTGTTGTCACTGTACATCGGCCATGTTGAATCGCACGAGATCCGCAAAATATTCATTACTCTAACAGTTTAATGCTCACAACATAAAAATATGAATGTAATCATAGGCAACCTACTATTATATAATGAATGAGTTGATCGACACAGGGACATCCCCCCCCCCCAGTTGTGGATATTTCGGAAATCGCGACACAAGCAAAAGACCGTGTACAATAATTTGACAGGATATACAATTTACAAACTAGTTTTGTAGATTGGAGACAATTGTTTGCTTTTTTGGCTTTTCACAAGAATATAAAGCTAGCAATCATCATAATATTCACGTCCGTACGTACGTCGCGGAATGTACACCAATCGTACCCCAAAATACATCCAATTTTGCTGAAACTGGAGAACTTACCTTTGCAAACACATCTCTTATGCCGCCTTCTTGAAGTTCTTGAAATCAAATAAGGTTACTAGTTCTTCTATTAACTAGTGAATGAGACCACTGAGCCAAACAAAATACATGTATAAACAGTACTATAATAAATTGCACGCAATGGAGAAATCATGTGCTGTAGCGTTACTCACAGATCTAATCTACTGTAAAATATTTTATTTCAGCTGGAATTATCATTCGCTGAAAAGACTTTTTCTGGCTGTTTCTTGTATTGAATTTATTTTAATTGATTTTTGACAAGTTTGACTGTAAAATATAGGAAAAAGGGAATATTCACTGGATTTTATTTTAACTGAAACATTCCTTCAGCGAAAATAGCAAAAAAATGTTGCAAGCAAAAATAAAGTATTTTACAGTAATTAATTTATTCTGAGCATGCGCAGACGTTCTGTCAATGTTGCCGGGAGAGGTAATTTTTGCTAAAAATCGGGAAAAAGACTCACTTGGAATTTTCAGATCTGGAAAAAAAATTACGTGCATACTCGGAAGACACTTGTTCATTAACCTGCCAAGTTTCACATATACCTGCTGTAAAATTTCTGAGAAAATGTTGGGGACGGAAAACGGACAAAACCTGAATTATAAAGTCCCCTTTTCAGGCTGCGCCTGAACGGGGACTAAAGATCCTAGATGATCAAATTTGCCTAAACCCTACTGCTGAAGTATTACATGAATTTAGTCAAATAAAACAATCATTACAACAGGAATACGACGAAATAGCAGAGGGGCAGATTGTTAGAGCTAGGGCCAACTGGCATGAGTTAGGTGAGAAAAATACTAAGTATTTTTTGCAATTAGAAAAAATAAACGCTAGGAGATCTCAAATAAACAAACTTACTAGAGCGGATGGATTAGAGGTGAGGTCCCAGAGGGAAATAAATAATGAAATTAAAATGTATTATGAAAATTTGTATGCCTCAAAACTTGACCAAAATGAAAGGGCGAGGAGGGAAAATGCTTACTTTTTTGATAATCCAGACATTCCAAAACTCACTGAAGATCAGGCAAACATTTGTGAAGGCCTCATCTCTGTCGAGGAAGCCTGGGAGGTGATTATAACTTTTGTACCAAATAAAACCCCAGGTAATGACGGTCTGCCAGCAGATTTTTATAAACAATTTTGGCCATTAGATAAAAAATTTATGGTGAGGGCTCTAAATACGTCCTTTGAGAAAGGCAAGCTATCCACATCTCAACGACAAGCTGTAATAATATTGCTGGAGAAAAAAGGAAGGGATAATAGCAAGATCCAAAATTGGCGGCCTATATATCACTCCTCAATTCAGATTATAAGATTGGTACAAAATGTATAGCTAAAAGATTAGAAAAAGTCCTTCCACAGTTAATACATATAACCCAATCGGCTTTTGTCAAAAATAGATTTATAGGAGATGTGAGATTGGTTGACTGTGTAATGGAGTACATGGACGAGGAGGACATCCCTGGTTTGTTACTAACAGTAGACTTTGAAAAAGCTTTTGATACTGTGGAATGGCCTTTCCTCTTTAGAGCATTGGAGACGTATAATTTTGGCCCAAGTTTTATAAAATGGATAAAAGTATTTTACTCTGACATCTCCAGCTGTGTTATGAACAAAGGCACCAGTACAGGATATTTCTCTCTGGGGCGAGGAGTTAGGCAGGGAGATCCAATTTCTCCCCTGTTGTTCATTTTGGGGTTGGAGATATTTCTGTGCTCACTGCGGTCCAGTCAGGATATTGAAGGAGTTGTGGTTCCGGGTTTTGGTTCTTTTAAAAGTGCAGCGTTTGCAGACGATCTGACATGCTTCCTTAGTGATCTCCCCTCATGTAGAAAACTGTTTGAAATATTGGGCAATTTCGAAATAATATCTGGGTTAGCAATTAACCAGGATAAGTGTGAAGCAATGTGGATTGGAAACAAAAGCAAATGTAAAGAGAAACCCCTTGCGATAAAATGGCCAAATATGATTCAAATTGTTCAAATGACAGAAAAATGGCAACGGATAGAAATGTCACAATCCCCATAGAGAAACTAAAAGTATCTTTACACTTCTGGAAAATGAGAGCCCTAACACTGCTTGGCAGAATCCATTCCAAATTATTAAAGCTATGGGTATTTCAAGAGTTCAGTATGTTCTTAGTCTCTCAGATTGCCCTAATAGATACCTGAAAGAAATAAACAAAATGCTATTTCCATTTCTTTGGAAAGGAAAAGATAAGGTGGCCAGGAAAACAATGATATGGGACATTTGTGTAGGTGGCCTAAAAGTACCGGATATTTTTGCAATAGTGAAGGCTCAACGAATAGACTGGCTACGTCGTCTGTTTGACAACGATATAGTCCACCCTTGGAAATGGATTTTGCAGAAGAAACTGTCTCGAGTTGGGGGAATAGAAACTCTTTTAAAGAGTAATTTTAATATTAATGCTCTTCCCATTACTGTGAGGGGTTTCTTTGGTAGTATGTTAGAGTCGTGGCTAGCAGTCACAGCTCCGTCAGATGGTGATAAGCATCCCCTAAATCAAAGTATTTGGAACAACAAACATATTTTACAAGGAGGTAGAAGTATATTCTTGGGAGATTTCAGGGAGGCTGGTTTCCACTATGTTGGAAATATTTTTGATAATATCTTCAGTGGGGTGAAGTGGAGTGAAGTGGAAAAAAGGGGAATACCTCGCAAGAGATTTTTGGATTGGTTTGGAATTGTGGCCGCACTACCACGAGAATGGAAAAGGTAAGTAGATATAAACAAATTTGCTAACCCTGAGGATGATATGTTGGGTATCAGATTTGTGGGTGTTCAAATTCATTTGAAACAATGTAAAACTAAGTTGGTGACCCCAGAAGTGATAAAGCAATATTTTATTTCGCCAAGATCTGAAATTTATCATGTTAAAACATTGAACTCCAATATTACTGAATGGGAAAGTATTTACTTAGCACCATATAGACTCACAATAGAGTCAAAGCTCAGGGAATTTCAACGGAAAATCAGCCACAATATCCTGGTAACCAAATCTGTTCTTTGTAAGATGACCCCACCAAAAATTGAATCAGGAGCCTGTACGTTCTGTAAGGGGCCTGACGAAAATCTGCTTCATCTTTTCTATGAATGTCCAGTAGTAAAATTATTTTGGGATACATTCTTTGAGATATGGGGGACAAAACTGAATTTCCCTCGGGTAAACGACCCAGAATGCTTTTTGTTTGGTGATAGTCTTCTCCCCCTCCTGTTAAACATTTTGCTTTTGGTAGCCAGGAGGTTTATTTATATTTGCAGATGTCAGGGTAACAAACCAAAATTTGAAGAATTTAAAGACTTCATGCAGAGGGTACAGAAAACTGAGTACTTGATTGCAAACAGAAAAGGTAAATTGGGAAAACATTTTAAAACAAGCAGCCTCTCGGCTGAGATAGCTCCGCTGTTAGCAATGCACATTTCAATCACGGAAGACGAAGATATCATTAGAAAATGAACAATATGCATAGTATCAATGCAATGGGACTTGCTGTTTTCAACAAGAATTCAAAAATATCATTTTCCACCATAAATGATTGTGGTTTTTAACAAGAAGAAAATATCACTTTTTACCAAAAATGACAAAATTATTCACCAAAATTAGAGAATTGAAGATATCATTACAAAATGAACAAATCTGAGAAAGGTCCACATGTAGTACCTATATATGTAATATCAAAGCAATTGGACTTGCGGTTTTTAACAAGAAGTCGGAAATATCACTTTTTACCAAAAATGACAAAAATATTCACTAAAATTAGAGAATTGAAGATATCATTACAAAATGAACAAATCTGAGAAAGGTCCACATGTAGTACCTATATATGTAATATCAAAGCAATTGGACTTGCGGTTTTTAACAAGAAGTCAAAAATATCACTTTTTACCAAAAATGACACAAAATATTCACCAAAATTAGACAATTGACGATATCATTACAAAATGAACAAATTTGAGAGTGGTCCACATGTAGTACCTATATATGTAATATCAAAGCAATTGGACTTGTGGTTTTTAAAAAGAAGTCAAAAATATCACTTTTTACCAAAAATGACAAAAATATTCACCAAAATTAGAGAATTGAAGATATGATCATGAAATGAACAAATCTGAGAGAGGTCTACCCAAGGTACATATACACCAAGTATCAAAGCATTCAGGCTTGTAGTTTTCAAGAAGAAGTCGAAAAAGTAAAACATTGACACGGACGACGGACAATCACTCATATGATAAGCTCCGCTCGACAAAGTCGACAGCGTTGCTAAAAATGGGGAAAATTTATGAAAATTGTAGCAACGACCTAGCATATCAACATGACTACCTGAAAAAATTGTAATATTTTTGTGGAGACTTTGTACTTGTTTGTTGTGCAATGTAATTTGTTGGTACACATACATGTAACTATGTAAAGTGCTTATGTAAATTGACTCAATAAAAAAAATGTTTTAAGGTTGTATGCGCGGAAATGCACTGTGCATACGTTCTGCGCATTTGAAGCAAACTTTCAAGATGGCTGCCACAACAAACAAGTATGCTTCGCGATCATTGAATGTACGCAAATTTAAAGGATTTTTGACCGAGAAAAAGATTGGCAGTTATCCAGGCGATCCGCCAACATAAGAAAGTTGCTGAAGTAGTTTTAGAATCAAATTCAGGTACGTACGTACGGTGTCAGTATACGACGTAAACTTTGGTTGAGTCGTCTGCAACTGTACACACAACTCGATACAATATATTTTCGCATTTTATTTGTTTTTATGACATCGGATTATGCTTGTTTTAGGGGAAACAGTGTTTATTTTTTCCTAATCCCTGTTTCGCTAAATACAGAAATTGTGATAAAGAAAATATTCGACAACGAAGTTGGTCTGTCGCGTCGTCTGCAGCTTTATTTATGACAAGGTGCCTTCAACCGCGAACTGGTAATTTTAACTATACGCACAAAACCCCCAATTTGAGGGCATGATTGTCCTCACAGTTCCATATAACCAAGGGGATACAATTTTAACTATGAATAAACAGCATTTTCAAATATTTTCTATATTTTGCTGTTTTGAAATCCATTTATGTATTTTCCTAGTGTTTTAAATTTAGAGCATTGAAATTTCATCTGTTTACTCTTCAGAAAAAAATTAACATGTAACATGATGAACTTGCGGCTGTGTTAAGGAAATTAAAATACTTGCATATTATATTATATTAGATACTTGAATTTTATTTTTTCTTTATTGTGTCATTGTAATATATATTTTTGGACATTTTCTCCCAATAAATGTTTTTTCTGAAAATAGGCCATGACCCCCATCTCAAGTTTTTAATTGTGCTACGTTACCTAAAAATTTCCATTATTGTTATTTTTCACATGTACCTTTATCTGAATGTGAGAGAGTTTCTGTTTTGCCTATGGCTCCTTTAGAAATGATGATTTTTATTTCTGTAAATATTCATATTTTTCCTATGAATAGCACAGATAATATGTTAACATCTTACTGTTGTCAATATCTGTTAGCCAGTATAGTAGTGCAAATTGCATGAAATTTATTTACATGATGACTGTAATGATAATCTGATTTATTTTTACAGAAGTTACTTCAGAAAGTGCTATAAATTGGAATGTTGGACGCAGAATAGTACAGCTGTCTGTTCTAGCTGAGGGATTAAAAGCCTGTGCTGTGTGTTGTGAACACCTTGGTCTTGGTAGTGTACTGTATATACCTTGCCAGAGATGTGGTGCTGTAAACCATGTGTATACAGGTTCGACACATAGGAATGCCAAATCAAACCAAGGATTAATTACATTTGATGTAAATACCAAATTAGCCACCGGTTAGATTTACAGGCAAACTAAGGATTCATCTCAATTATTAACCTCTTATGTTCATATATTGGTGATCATACTTTTAGTAATGTAGGGCAGCAAAAACTAATCTTATAAAATGTTAATCTAAGTTGTTTCTTATTTCATAACATAGGAATGGTACACAGTGGAATGGGAGAGACTCATGTGAATAACTTCCTTGCCTCACTGAATATACCGGGTATACACCACAAGACATTAAAGAAAAGAGAAAGAGAAGCAGGTGTTGGTATTGAGAATGTTGCAAAACGACTGTGTGTTAAAGCTCTAACTGAAGAACAAAAACTTAGTTCACATGAAAATCAAGTTGATATTTCCTTTGATGGTGCATGGCAGCGCTGTGGCTCTGGCAAACAATATAACAGTCTGTGAGGTCATGGTGCTGCTATAGGGGAAGCAACTGGTAAAATTATGGATATGCTGTGCGTTTAAAGGGATGCAAAATTTGTGAAAATGGGGATATGAACACAAGAAATCATGACTGTCGTAAGAACTGGACAGGGAGTTTCAAAGCTATAGAAGGAATTATTGCTGTTGAAGTGGTAAAAACTATTAACAAAACTAGTGCTAAAACAGTATCTTTAACTATGGATGATGATACAACAACCATTCATAAACTAAGAACAGAAATTAACCAAGATATTGAAAAGAGACCAGATATGAACCACACCAAAAAAGGTCTAGGAAATAAACTATATGAACTTTCAAAAACTCACAAAATATTAACACCACGTGTTATCAAGTATTTTCAAACATGTTTTTCCTATGCTGTTACTCAGAACAAAGGTAGGCCAGCTTTAATCAATAAAAACTTGCTTGCCATTGTTCCCCATGCATTTAGATCTCATGAATCATGTGATCGTAAATGGTGTGAATACCAACGTCAGCCAGATACTTACTGCCACAAACGTCTTCCATATGGTAAAGATCTTTCTGGGGTAGAATTGAGTAAAGATTTAAAATCTATTTTTGAAATTTATGCTGCATGTGCAAATAAACTTTCTCTTATGAGTTCAACACAAGCCAATGAAAGCTTTCATAACACTGTTGCTTCTAAAGCACCAAAAAAACAGACATTACAGTAAATCAGAAAGTTTAACTATCCGTATTGCAGCAGCAGTTTCACAGAAAAATAGTGGATACACATATGTTTGTAGTGTTAACAAAGAAAATGGACTATCTCCTGGAGTTGTTTCACAGGTGAGGGGAATAAAACTAGACAATAAAGCAAGAAAAAGAAAGATGCAGACAGAAAACAAAAAATACAAACTTAGACGTATACAATTAAAAGAGGAGCGAAACAAAAAATGTAATGCTACTGAGTTTAAGAGAAGGTGACACATACAACACAAACATTGCAATTAGAAATGGCATTGATATTACATGTATTCCTGAACCAGTTAATGCTCCTGTAAGTTTTCCAGTAAAAATACTTAAAGATTCTCCTGTTGTTGTATTTGATCTTGAAACAACATCATTTGGTATTGATTCCTCAATTTGTCAGATTGCTGCATCTTATGATGGTAAATGATGATGAGTATGTTGACCCCTGTCAGCCAATACATCCAGCAGCATCCAAAGTAACTGGGTTGACATATACATGTGGTAAACTGTTTCATAACTTTAATTTAGTACCAACATTATCACAGAAAGATGCTTTTGAGAGTTTTATAGAATGGATTCCATTAAATTTTGTGTTAGTTGCACATAACTGTAAGAATTTTGATGCTAGGATTCTGGTTAGTTCTGTGCAAAGATATGGTCTTTTAGACAAACTGAAACATAAACATTGCTGCTTTTCTGATACCCTCTCTGTATTTCGTGAAATTTTACCACCTCGATGATAAAGCAAGTGTTATATGATTTTAAAATAGATGAAATATTTAATTATATTAGTATTTATGGACCACTTTTATATATTTATCAATATATGAATATTTAAAAAAACAGAACACAAAATAAATATTACTTACAACAGTACTGATGTTTTTGTCACTTCATGTATGTAACACTAGTCATACTCTGCCTTGTATGTATGTGACAGCACCCCCCCCCCTCCCCACCTGTGCCCTAACTGAGAATACAATGCTTTCATCAGTATCCCTCAGAAGAAAATAATACTTCAGTGCATTAGTGGCTTGACTTTGCAGTGTTCTCCCCAGGATGTAAACAGCGTGGCGGTCCCGCCACAGTGCTTTGATTTGCCGCCACACCGGTCTGACACCGCCACGGTGATTAGCAAGACCGCAACTGTGCTTCTTTTCATTGGGGGATCTCGTCACGCTGGTCGGCCTGACCGGCACTCAAAATTAGCGACCACTGCGGAAACGCTTCCGACTATTGTCATATTGTTATTATACTTATGTACCGACCAACACGCATCCTGCCAGTCGTGGATAATAATTTGTAAACAATAGACATAGTCCCGCGATTGAACAATACAAGTCAATTTTGTAAGATTAGCACCTCTTTGTTTGTAAGTAAATACTTTCTGACGATAGATGCAGTCTTTAGATTGAAAGCTAAAATTCTTTCAAAATCAATTCCATCCGATACAACATGGGCAAATCGGAGTTCACGATCAGTTTACGCTACTCAAGAAAAAAACAACGTGTGTATTGTTCACAGTCACTTGGGGGCTGAAAATCAATTAATACTAATTTTTAAAAAAAATCATCCGCTATACGTATATAAATAAACAAGTTGTGAAACACGGCACCTAGTAAATCGACACCCTGTCGGTTTCAAATGTCGATTTCTTACCTTAAAATGCGAAACAAAAATGTTAGAGGGGGTCAGGTGTTACGTTAATAACCATTGTTCATAATCGCTAACTTGGTTTTATTCAAAACTGCACAAATCCCGCGTTTTCTGATGATATCCGATGATTTCATGAACGAAAATGGCCAGCAGCCAGAATCAAGGGGGATTCGCACAGAGTTCTGGGTAAATCAAGTGCGCGTACTCATTTTCAGCCAATCAGGCGTGCCGTAACAGCGAGTATTTCCTTCATTTACCCAGAACTCTGTGCGAATCCCCCTCAAAAAGTAGTGCATTAGCATACCATTTTCAATGTACAACATTGAATAACTTCAGAAGTACTCAACATATACACAATTTCAAGAGATTTCCGTGGATGAAATTTTTTGTAGGACAGTTTCTATGAATTTTTTTATCTAAAATACAAAACCAAATGAAGGAAACTATTGTTTTCTTAACTTTAAATAGGTAATTTCTTAAATTCATTAGAATTGAATTTAAATATGAACTCATATTATGTGCTGATAGGATAAAACCAATTTCAGTAAAAATTTGGATTAAGACTGAGTATAAATGACAACTTAAGTTATTTATTAAAGCTACTTAAAAATGCTGACTCAGCATAATTGTGAGTTGTGTAGCTTAAAAATTAGTACATTAACCCCTTGTTTTTTTCTTTTCAATGAGTTTAGAGTAACATGTCCTCTACATCTGTAGTATTTTAAACAATTTTCCATGGATTTTTTATTTTGTAGCATACATCCTTAAATACAAAAAGATGTTGTTGAGATTGTCTCAAATGTAAAGTTGAATGTTGTCAATGCCAACTGATCTGATTGCAGTGTTCGTCACACTACCCCATAACCAGAAACAGTTCATAATTTAGGTGAATGGATATGTCAATTCTCTTCCTACTTTTTTTAGTGGGAAATAGTTTTGATTCCTGAGTTTTTAAAACTGCCTGTCATACATAAAACATCCTGTTCGCTCACAATATCTTTTGATTAGTCAAAGATTTGTTGTCAGGATATTTCATTTTCACTCACAGATACAGGATACAAAAACCAGCATAATCAGATGTGAGTAAGTTAATCTTTTGTACGAGTAGCTACCAGGAGTGATCATAGTAACAAATAACAAGCCATGCATGGCACAGTCCCTGTTAGTTATCGAATTTAAAATATATAGTTTTGTTTATAGTAATATAGCTGGAAAATAAACATGTCAGGAATATGATTATGATGATTGTTTAACATTAAAATGATTGACATTTGTATCTGATCGTCAAATGAGTATTGAGAGATATTGCTCTGGAACAGCATTAATTAAAACAAAATCAGCCATTTTGAATACATGTATAATGAATATATTAAATTTGAACATAATCGGTCAAAAGATGTCAGAGATATGGCACTAGAACTGCATTCATTAATACATAATGGCCGACTGGTATTTAAATCCCATCTGAAAAATAAAATTACGTGCATCAAGAACCCGTAATGTCTAATATACAAATGTATGTACATGTACCAAGTTTGAACAGAACCCATTCATAAATGCCAGAAATGCTTGATATTTGATGATTTTTAGTACAAAAATGGCCACCATTCGGCTATTTTTAATAGGATTGTCAAACCAATATGTCTGTATATCTATGACATGATGTATAATGAATGTTTAAAATTTGAATATAATCAGTCAAAGCCAGTCAGAAATATGGCACTAGAACCACATTCATAAAAAAAAATGGCTGCCATTTGGCCATTTTGAATCTTATCTGAAAAACAAAATGTTGTGCATCAAGGTGCTATAATGTCTAAAGTATATACCAAGTTTGAACAAAATCCATCTGTAAACAGCCGAGAAATGCTTGATTTTGATGATTTTTTTAGCACAAAAAATGGCCGCCATTCAGCCATCTTGAATCAGACCGTGAAACAAATTGACGTGCATATGTATAATATATCATATGTATGATGTATGTGTGATTTGATTTGATTTGATTGGTCCAAGCATTTCTAAGATACAGGTCCAGATGTACGCACGCTCACACGGACGCACAGAGGTCAAAGTCCCTGTTTTTTCGGACTGCGTCCGAACGGGGATTAATAAGACATGTCGGTAGGCTGACTGGCAATCTGCTTCGCAAAAAAAAACAATATTTTTTCGGGTATTGCCATGGTAGGTCGTGAAGCTAACATTTGGGTTATAACTGGAGCCCCATATACAAAAAGCATTCAGCCTTTGGAAATAACTTCAAGTGTCTTTCGCTGTCATTATTATATTATTCACACAAGTTGACCTTATAATAATTATCTATTACACAACATTGATACCCTACCACATGCACTCAATTGACAGTTATATAACTTTCCATGTAATTATTCTTTTAAATCTTTCAGGCGTTGCCGTCATCTAGCAACTTCCAAATAATATCTGTATTTTCAAGTGCAACACAGCTAAAATTGTTCTCATCTCATAGTGCCTGGACTGAAACATGATTTGCTTGTCGTGAAAAATGATAGGATTGGTGTTTAAACTTATTTAAAGAAGTATCCAATGCGTAGACTTTGTTTGCGGCATGTTTATATAAACTACAGAACCGAAGAAATTGACGAAGTAAATTATCTGTTGCCGAGCTCGTGATAAGTAGTTTGTCTGGTTCATATCATGAATTGAGGCAGAGGGTTCTCCGAACCCACCTATTCACATAGTTCATACCCACCATAGACTCCGGTCAGTTAAAATGACTATTTTGAACTGTAGGCATTAAAGCCCCATGACCCCAAGATTCTTTTCCCTTGCGCCACAAACCCCATGACCAAGGCCATGTGGCAGCGCCATCATAGCCAGATAATCACTTCTGGTTCTTTTCTCTCTGCATCAAGGACTAGGCCAATGTTACGGAAAGAGTGGGGTGGTTGGGGGACCCGGAGTCTATGGTGGGTATGAACTATGGGAATAGGCAGGTTCGGAGAACCCTCTGCCAAAATTCACTACGTTCAATTACCCACCATAGACTCTGGTCAGTCAAAATGACAATTTTGAACTGTAGGCAGTCAGACGCCAATAGGTGGCGGCTTTTTCGAGCAAACAGAAAATGATGAAAGACTTTTCACAGTCCGGCATGATACACTCTACCCACTCATCACCTAGCTAAGACCCCCAATAAGGGTGGTGTCTTACCTTGCCTGTGCTGTGCCTGGGCTGGGTCAGCAAACCAAGTCTAAACCTAAAGAGACCCTCCTCAATGGTTTTGGTGTCTCTTAGGTGGTAGTTGATAAAGACGTTCTGCGTTCTCCAGAAGCCTGTCCTCCGTGTGTGCTGGGGGGGGGGCAGCACTAGTGAGTTAGTAATCGCAAGGACCTCATGCGCTCATACTTGGTGTCTCTGCAAGCTCTGTGTCGAGGAAGTTAAAGTAGTATAGACCTCTAAAACAGTCGCAGTAATGAACTTGGCAATGGAAGTCGGGTAGGCCGGCCTATCCTGCCTGCCTTGGCCATAACACAAAAACATGTGCTTGACACCCCATCTTGAATCCATAATACGGTTTTGGTAGCAGCTCAGTGCTCGAACCGGGCAGAGAAGCAATTTCTTCTCACCCTTCGGGCCAACAAAATTTGACACCCGATCGTCATGTCCTGAGATTTGGTTTTTGTCGAGAAACCCAATTCGTGTCTTCAGCACATTTTCATTGTCTATAAAGGCGGTACATCATCCGAGAAGGCGATGCCCCCAGTTCTGATCGACGCCTACCTGAGGAGAGGGCCAGTAGGAAGACTATTCTCCACGTCAAAAATTTGAGTGGTGCTGATCGGACAGGCTCAAAGGGCGGTCTGCTAGAGCAGACAACACAACTGACAAATCCCAGTTGGGCGGTTCCCTTGCACGGGGTCTTAGCCTCTGATATGGAAAGCAGTAAATAGTCTTCTTATAATAGGACAATCGGCAAGTCTTGTTCCCAAAGCATTCTCAATGGTGGGGGACAAGGCCGACCTGTAGCCAACGATCGCTGCGCAGGACAAACCCACTTCGTCAAATAGGTGGACGAAGGAGTCTGCTACCTGGCCAATAGAGGGATGGTATGGATCAATCTCCCTTCCACTACACCAATCAGTGTATGCTCGCCACCTAGAATTGTCGGCAGCGTTGGTGGAATCCCTGTTCGCCCTGGCCAGGACGTTGGCAGCCCGCTCAGATAAACTTTTCGTCTGTGCGAGTCTACTGATAGCCTCTATGCATGTAAGTGATACATCGCTGGGCTCGTTAGTAGTGCGCCGTCCAATTGGGACAGCATGTCTGGTAAGTCCGGAAGCACTACTGGTGTTTCGAATAGCATTTCCAACAGAAGTGGAAACTAGGCCTTGGTTGGCCAATTGGGTGCGACCAATGACAATATGCAGGTGTGCACCTGCAGGGATCTCGCCAGCCCAACGCGAGTGCCAGCCGGTAATGAATATTATTAATGAGCTATATGAATATTCATTGTTAATTAATATTCGGTCGCAGTGCACATATTTTTGAAATTAAGACATTATGTTTCACAATTTTAAGAGTTTGAATTTAAAAATAAAATATATCCGAAATGCGAATGCTGCAGACTAAAGCAAAAACAAATAAATTATTGTTGCAATATTAATGTCTATTGTAAAAAGTTAAAGGGGAGCAGAGGTGTGGCTTTTGATACTCTGTACATGAAATTTGAGATCTATGAATGAATTCTGTCGATAGAAACAACTTGTATGTGCAGCGAAATGCCCTAAATATCGGGTATAAAACGGACTGTGAGGCAGACGACAAACTTCCGCTTTTCCTGGCGTTATTTCGCCTCTAGAGGGCCAGTAAGATGATGTCATCAGTGAACACTGATAATTGAACCCATTCATGCTCGTACTTCAATCCCATAGAAATGCTACTATGAAAGACCTTGTTAACTGACTACTTAAAAGTTGAAACATGGCGAAATGTTGTGCGTATGAATGCCATAACGATTCATGGTATGTTTCTCGAAATCCCAGAAAAAAAATCACGTTGTTGGTTGCGAGAAATCGGCAGAAGAACCAACCTGAAAGTGAAGACACGTACAGCGCTCTAGCTATAGTAAACAGTGAGTAAATAAATATTGTATGAAAGAAGAGTTTTTACATGATTCGCAATGATAACAGTTCAAATGTATTTTACCAAATCACGCAATAAACACGTAGATGTTTTTTTTCTTGAGTGGCGTAAACTGATCGTGAACTCTGCTTTGACAATGTTATATCGAGGTGGAATAGATTTTGAAAGATTTTTAGCTTTCAATCTAAAGACTGTGTCTATCGCAGAAAGTATTTACCTACAAACAAAGAGGTGCTAATTTCACAAAATTGACTAGCCACTACGTATCATGCGACTAGGGATATTGTTTACAAATTATAATCCAGGATTGGCAGGATGCGTGTCAGTCGGTACATAATTATAATAACAATCGGACAATAGTCCTGGTCGGAAGCATTTCAGTAGTGTTCGCTAATTTTGTGTGGCGAGATCCCTGCACCTGTTGAAGTTTTTTCCGGTGCCCGGTAAACTAGCGGGAAGGGAGGAAAGTAGTACACATCTATGTGGGTCCACGGGGTCAGCACAGTGACCCTGGCCCAGGCTTCTGGAGTCGACAGGAGTGTTGCGTACATCGGGAGCTTGGTGTTCCGAACTGGCAAACCGTCCCACAGCCAAAACATCTTGGAGGCTACCCACTGGGGTATCAGCCACAGTGTTCTGGAGACGGAGCCGCCTTGAAAGGGCGTCTACCAGACTGTTCCTCGCCCCTGGAAGGTGGTGTGCGGTTAGCTCCACATTGTATTCCAGTCACCAAAAGAGAATTTGCTCCGCTAGGACTGACAATGATGGGGAACGTTCCCCCCCTCCCCTTGTTGACGGAGACCACCGCTATGTTGCCTGTGCGGAGCAGGACTCTGTGGTCTTGAGCTACAGGTAGAAAGTGTGGTAGTGCTAAGTGCACTGCTTTCAATTCGAGCAAGTTGATATGGCGGTCCTGAAACAAATGCGGGCCATATACCTTGGGCTTGTTCCTCCAATAGATGCGCTCCCCAAATCTTGGAGGGAGGCATCTGTTACCAGAGTCATAGCTGCGGCGAGTGAGTTCAAGGGACCCCTTGTCCGAGGTTGGCTAGTGACGACCACCAGGGCAGGGCTTCCTTCGCTTGGTCCGAGATCAATACCTGCCTGTCTAGTTCCAGTAGGAGAGCTTGGTGTTGTAGCAACAAGCGTTGTACCGGGCGGCTGCGTAATGCGGCCTGGGGAACTACCCATTCTGATGATCCGCATTAGTTCTCGGAGGGAAACTGAGGGAACGCTGACTAGGCATTCGGCTAGGCTGCTAAGCACTAAGTAACACGCTTGAAATAGCTATACCAAGCCTACCTCTGTGCCAAACTCAATGCCCAGGAACACCAAATGTTGCATTGGGTAGGAATGGGACTTGTCTGATTTACTAAAGAGCCCAACTAGTGAAGTAAATCCTTTGTTAGCCTTACTTGTATGGCTAATAACCCCTTGACTGAGTTATGTAATAACCAGTCGTCTAGGTACGGATTGATGTGTACCAACATTTGGTGAAGCAGCAGCACCTGTAGGGGGCTGTGCATAACCAGATATTCAAATACTTGGCCCAGCTGGGCGACTCGAAGGAGATGGCAACTCGCCGGGTGCATCAGTATGTGCAGGTAGGCCCCGCTTAAGTCTAGTGAGGCTAGCCAGTCGAAACGGTGGATGAAGAGAAGAACGCTGAATGGCGTCTCCATGCGAAACCGGTCGACGAGCACGTACTGATTCACCTGTAGATTTGGTACTACGAACACACTTGAGTACAAGCCTGGACTTAATGCCGGCTGATCTACCTTGTGTATGGCGCCCTTTTCCAGCAAACTATCTACTTCCTGTCAGATTGCTTCAACCTTGTGGGGGTCCGCTGACAGTGCCCCCAATGGGGGAGACACTGACGGGGGAGATGGAGATTTCAGCGGTATCCTGTAACCGCATGTCAGCACCTGGAAAGTCCAGGGGTCGGTCACCCGCTGCCTCCAAACCGGACTACATCGGCGCAATCTGTGTGCGACAGGGATATGTGGCCATGGGTTCGGCAGTTGCGAGGCATGGGTGCTCTCTTCTCCCTTTCCCCAAGGCCTGCGGTAGTCACTAAGTTGCTTGCCTCCTGGCTGACTTAGGGCGTTGTGTTTTCTGTGCTTGGGGCGCTCTCTGTTTACCCTTGGCAGTGGCCAACTGGCTACCGGTTTTGATCTAAACCATCTGGTTCGTTGCACTCTGAAGCTCCGAGACTGCACCCGTCATCTCCCCATCAAAGAGGGTGGAAGAGGTACCCCCTGACTCAGTTCGCCGGCGAAAACACGCGCTTCCAATACCGTGTCTCGTTGCACAGTAGTAGCCCTGGCCAGGAGAACCAGGTGAGACTAGGGAATGTCGCACGTAGATGTGCAGTGGCCCACCAGTAAATGTGTCGCCTGGTCTAGCAGGCTGGTGCGTTCTGCCTCCGAGGTCTCAGAGTCCTGGGCGGGCACAAAAATGCGCTCAAGCAACTCTGCCCTCAGGGCGTGATGGATCGTTTCAGACTGAGTTGGTGAGAACGCCCATAGAACGCAGCAGTCCCATTTTACCCGGTTTGCCAAACAGAAATTCGTGGTACCGGGGTCTTGGGAAGGAGCCTTGGGATCTGGTTATGGGCGTTTTGGTCTCATCCCACACTGATCCTGAAACCACACCGACCGGGTAGAGTTTGGTCCAGCGGAAAGTGTTGCATAAGATTTACCCCACCCGGGGGCCTTAAGCGTTAACTCCTCGGTGGCTGACCAAAGTCCACCCATCAACACCGTCTGCCCGCCCTGCTTCTCACTCAGCACTCGGCGGGGGAGACGTGCCGATGGGGTTGCTTTGGATCCTGACGCCTGTGATCCCATAAGCGTTGAAGCAACAGTAAGTAGTTGCCTTAGGATCAAGGGTGGGAGTATATACATCGTATCACTAGGATCGATGATACTCGCATAACCCCGAAGACGTGGCTCACCAATCGGTACGGATGGAAGACTCTGAGAGACCGCCCGAGGTACCGACTGTATCTGACACAAGCGAACTGTCTCCTTTCAACAAGAGCGTGTTCGACTATGCGTCGGTTCCCTCTTGGGACGCTCATGGGTCGGCAATAAGGGAGTCAAAACCCACATCTGACCCCGGACTCAAGGGTAAATCCCGAGTCCGGTACCACACGATGAACCCTGGCTGGCTGAAAGTAGGGGGAGGTGCAACGTGTGCCCTGAGCCCAAAGTACTTCCCCAATATTAGAGGCTTGGCTGCCAGCATCCCCGTTGGCATTCAGGGCCGGGGTCCCAGAGGAGACCCAGTGCAACTAGCCTGAGCCTCGGCCTCACCCAAATCAGCGGGAGAGTCGTGGCTGGGAATGGGGGGGGGTCCCCCGGAAGAGACATGTTTTGAATGCGAGCGATGCTTTTGTGTTTCTTCCTGCTTGCCGACCGAGGGGAAGCAGTGGCGACAGCTCACTCCGACTGCATCTGATCTACCCGGCCTGCCAGGGACGCAATTTGCCCCAACAGTCCTTCAACCAAAGCCCTCTCGGAGGCAAACCCAGGCCGTGCGTGGACGGATCCACAAAGGGACTCGCAATGGGCCCCATAGGAGGAAAGACCTTCAGGGGCACAGCCTCGCTGTAGCCCTGGTAAACCATCGCCTGAAAACACAGACTTTGAGACTGAAAAATATTGGTACCTCCACCATCGGGCCTCCTACTAAACGTCTCAGTACTTGAAGTACCGGTAGCCGAGCGTGTGGACTTTCCACTCATGCCAACATGCAACTCACTTTAACCTATTGTTACTGGACACGCTACCTTGCTATGAAAATACGAGCGACGCAGTCAGTCTCAGTGATTTTGCATGGCTCTGGAAAACATCACAGGCCTCAGAACTCCAGCATTTTTGGATGGGTTTTTTGCGGGTTCTCTGCTGGTAAATTCTGATTATAACCACTGCACAGTTGCCTCTAAAAACGAGGAGACAAAACTGGCAGCGAGGCTCTGGGGCTGTCATTACATCTATCCATTTCTAAATACATTGATAAAGCATAAAATGAACACAACATGCATGAGAGAAGCGAAATACAGTTGGAAAAGGTGACGCAACAAAACCAAAAGTAGTTTAGTTACGTCGCCAGGTTTTACTTTCTTTGTTGTGAAAAATGCTATACACAAAGGAGGAATCAACACGAGGGTAAAAATGACAAGGAAAACTAATACTACTAGCTACAATGTCGGTGACCGCAGCCGCGGTAACAACCCAAGCCAGAAACCTGAACAGGAAAAAGCAGGCCTTCCAGGCAGAGCCGCTAAATTTTCATCCCCGTAGGTGCAGAGATAAAAATAGAAGTGGTTCATGACATAAGGGAAAAGAATCTTGGGGTCATGGGGGTTCCACTGCAGTTGTGACTATTTATATATTGGTCAATGATGTAGCTAAGGTTTTATTATTTTCATGTTGTAATGTATGATCCTATCACTGGTTAATTTTTGACAGATTATGAACTATGTTCATCCGATTGTACAAAATATTCTGCCCCTTGTTTTTAGTTTGACATATTACACCAAGCATGCAGCCTATCGGCTGAAATAGCTTTGATGTTAGCAATGCACATTTCAATTAGAGAATTAAAGATATCATTAGAAAATGAACAAATCTGAGTGAGGTCTACCGGAGGTACCTATATGTATACTACCAAAGCAATTGGACTTGCTGCTTTTAACAAGAAGTCAAAAATATTACTTTTTATCAAATATGACAAAAATATTCATGAAAATTAGAGAATTAAAGATATCAGCACCAAATGAACAAATCTGAGAGAGGTCTGCCCAAGGTACATATACACAAAATATCAAAGCAATAACAATTGAAGAAGAAGTTGAAAAGTTGAAGTTGACAATAATTCCATTGCCCTTACCTGACCCGACCCTAACCCTAATGCCAAGACACGTTCATGTTAATAATTGCTCAATAAAGATACTCTGTTGTGCACTGTCTGCGGGTAAGTTGCATTGATGTCAACTGATTAAACAACTGTCGTTTAATAATTTTACACCATTACAAGTTGTTAAATTGAGAGAATAAATGTATGGACTAATATTTGAGACTTATTTTGGTGTAGAAAAGTCACGTTTAATTAACTTTCACCATTACAAGTTATTAAATTGTGAAAATAAATGTGTGGACAAATATTTGAGACTTATTTTGGTGTAGACAACTCTCGTTTAATAATTTTACACCATTACAAGTTGTTAAATTGAGAGAATAAATGTATGGACTAATATTTGAGACTTATTTTGGTGTAGAAAAGTCACGTTTAATTAACTTTCACCATTACAAGTTATTAAATTGTGAAAATAAATGTGTGGACAAATATTTGAGACTTATTTTGGTGTAGACAACTCTCGTTTAATAATTTTACACCATTACAAGTTGTTAAATTGAGAGAATAAATGTATGGACTAATATTTGAGACTTATTTTGGTGTAGAAAAGTCACGTTTAATTAACTTTCACCATTACAAGTTATTAAATTGTGAAAATAAATGTGTGGACAAATATTTGAGACTTATTTTGGTGTAGACAACTCTCGTTTAATAATTTTACACCATTACAAGTTGTTAAATTGAGAGAATAAATGTATGGACTAATATTTGAGACTTATTTTGGTGTAGAAAAGTCATGTTTAATTAACTTTCACCATTACAAGTTATTAAATTGTGAAAATAAATGTGTGGACAAATATTTGAGACTTATTTTGGTGTAGACAACTCTCGTTTAATAATTTTACACCATTACAAGTTGTTAAATTGAGACGCAAGTTATTTTATTATTTATTCATTCAGTTTTGCGTGGTAGAGTTTGGTGAGGTTTATTATTTTCTCGCGACGTTCTTTGTTTACAGTTTGAGAGAATTCAGTTTATTTGATTTACGTTTTTACGGTAGCTCTGAGCGGGACTCGAACCCACTGTCTTTTCAAGCTAATTTTGTTTTATCTCGATGGCACGCTTGTGTACCACGCCACGACATTGGTCGTTGAGTTGTGTTCATTTTTCTAACTACTCCAATGTACCGATGAGTTGAATGGGAAAGCCAAAACGATTGCTGGTTTCTGATTGCTTCGGTTCTGGCGAGTGTGTATCTAGTGTGATTCAAACCCATGTCGTTTGTATTGTGCGTTGTTTGTATTTCCCATGTTGGCTACGTCGTAATATGCAACCACTTCCCCGTTTTATTGTGATTTTGTGAGTGTTTAATGATGTCTTCCTCACCCGTCACGCCATGACCCAGTTTCAACCACACGGCCATTTTGCAACGAAGTGCGTGACCCCAAGAGTGACCCGACTGACTATATGATCGTTCTGTTCAACTGTTAAGCTAGGATAAATTTATTACCTTTATTATCATCATATGGTCACGTGATTTGTTTTACCGTATGTGTAATGTCTTAAGTACCTTTATTGTAATTTGTATATACCAATTCATATATATCAAGGAAACGACCCCGATTGAAGGTCATGCATTTTGTGACGTCACCAATTCGTGTGTAGGTACGGCTTCTAGAACCATGCCGTTGTTTAGAACAGTGGAAAAAAAGTTAAGGCAATTACATGAAATGCTCATTACATAGTTTTATCATAGATGTACTAAATTGTTAGTACATCCATGGTTGTTGTTGTTGCTATTGTCACATGTTGTTGTTGTTGACATGACGAGTAGAGGCAAAAAGATGAAACAAATTTTACCAGCTTTTTTCTCGTAAAAGTAAATACTGAATTACATACACATTAATGGTATTCACCATTATGACTCTGCAAAACGTTGGTCATATGAATATCCGGTGTACTTGTCACCCACACTCTGTTACAAATAAACAAGCCATACCTGGCAGTGTATTGTGTTATGTTACTTGCACTGTGTGTGGTATGTATTTTAACTAAATACTATACTGCGCACACTTTTGGCTCAGTTGATGTCTGTCTACATGATGTCCGACTATGACTAAAACAAACGGCGCCCAACCTTAGATTCATTCTATCGGAACGACTCGTTTTATACTGTGGGCTCAATTTTCGAAGTAATGACTGACACCACCACCAGTCACACATTCATTGGTACTACACAAAACTCACCGATTTCCTCTGTGTCGGCAAGATCGAACTTATTGGCGATCATAGGATAATCCTTAAGTTTTCTTCCACTAAGATTTATCTGGCACGATACTTCAGCGTCGTCAAATACCCTTTCTATACTTCGAGACAGCTGAGACTGTGTTCCCGACTTAAAATTCTGTGTTTGTGCCGCCATCTTGAAAATGCTAATCAGATTGTTCGAAAATGCATCGCACAGCATTGTGGGAGTCATGACAAGTCCTGCCATGACTCAGTTGCATACAAGGCGAATCTGACAACTGGCCGGTAAAACAATAGATTTGTTCATTTTAATAATTAAATAACACTGTATCTAAACAATAAACTAATATACACTGTAAATGAAGGAATAAAATTATAAAAATCATTTGATAACAAACTCACTGGAAAAATGTCAAGGCCGACCATAGTTATGACACAGAATGCACCTCTGAAGGAAATGGCTCATTATCAAGGAATTAAGTACATTTAGAAATTCCAAATCGGAAAACCACCTTATCGAATATTTAAATTCTTCGTTCAGAATACAACAACACTTAATAAAAAGAGAAAAAATATACAGATAATCACAGAATCTAGTTTTGTTCGACGCTGCAAATAATGAATCTAAAACATTATGGTCAATTTGCAGCAGGTCTATGTTGGATGTCTCTCAAAGTTGACAATCGCCGAGAATCACAGTTGACGCATGGTTAGAGTACATGTACATGTATTTTTAAAATCGACTAATTTTCAAAAATGGGTCAAAATATCGACAGGAAAACATCTGGTTTCGACAAAATTAGTACTTAATTATATTGAATAAATCTTGGTCTGAATATTTCGCCACGTTTCTCGCTGTCAAAACATTTTAGTTTGAATGAATCAGTCGAAATCTGATACATTTAAGCGGTAAAATTCTAAAAAAAAGTCTTTAAACAATCTTTCCAATGAAATTAATTGATATAAAAGCAATATAACTATTAAAAAAATAACATGTTGCTTGAAAACAGGCACAGGGCAGTACACTCGTGTCTTTGCCAAAATAAAGCCTGGAAATAACTACCGTGAATTGCCGCCTTGCCTTTATCCCGGAAACAATTATAATAACATTCTAGCTTGTACTATGGAAATATAATATATATATATATGCATTCACATATCATAAAAGTTAAAAATAGATAACAGTTATTCGGACCGAGAAATATGATATATAACATACAACACTTGGTAATCGTTGTCCTGTGTGTGGGTGATAGTAGAGAAGTCAGTCAAGACGATATTTACGCTTCTGAGGCTAGTGAACAACTCACTTTATTTCAGATACTACACACTTAATAAATACAATAAAAACAGATGTCAAAGTCATTACTGTAAACTTGAAAGGGTGCCGCTAATGGACACTAAAACAGTAGTTGGTCCAACCCATAGTTGGTACGGAAGGCAATCAAGCAATGTAAATAACCTTACATGTTACGTAACGTGGTAACAGACAGTCCCGAGTCTCGGCACGTGCCGAGTTCTCTAACGTGAACGCCACTATTGTGTCTGTCTATTCCCGACATTCTCCGGGCGGCCAAAGTGATCGCAGATTTGAAGTTTAACATGTAGTAAAATCAAAGTAGAAAATTCTACAATTTTTGTCGACGACGGATATGTCGAAAACACATGGAATAGGTTAATCGAAATAAAGAACGTAATAAAAATGAAATACAATAGAATAAACGAAAAAATATTATAAAATAATCATAAACGATAATATATAATAAGCTATATCTAACAAGATTGTCTAGAACTGTCTCGTATAATTGCATTACAGTTCAACAAATGTATAAAGAATCACAGGACTTAATCATTACTGTTATTATCATAAGTGTCCCGTATTTTTAATTCTGCGATAGCAGCAGCGGTTCTCTTAGGACGTTGCGATGTTACAGGCATGTGGTCAATATTTTTGCAGGCGGTTTTGCAGTCCGAATTGTCTGTCACACTTAGTTCTAGTGGGTACAACTTACATATAGGGCGGGAAGTTATCCCAGATTTCATCCGTACATCTGCAGATCGGACAAGTCCGTCATTTCCAACGTAAAGTTTTTCAATTGTTGCTAGTGGCCAAAATAGGCGTTTCTGATTGTCACTATGGACTAATACTATGTCACCAGTTTTTATTTTATTATGCGTTAAGACGTTGTTTTTGACTAAGTGACGTTCTCTCAATGATGGAATATACTCCGTTAGCCATCGGCGCCAGAATCTACGGTGTAATTCCGATAGATAGTTTGCGCGTTTGTTGGCTGCACATGGTGTTGTGATTTTAAAGTCTGGGTCACTTTCTTCTGGCGGCGTTTGAGGTAATGGTGTTAACATGGTTCTTTTTTTGGCTAGCGAGTAGTTAGTTGGAAGGGGAGGGTGATTTTCCTTCCACGGTAATCCAGCGATATACTTGTTTCCTTTGCGTTCGAATTTGGTATCACGGTATAGTTCAAAGGAACGTTCGTCAGTGTTCTCATTTTCGCCCGCGGCCGCTATCCCGATGGACTCTAATAAATCCCAGTATTTTGTGACGAGCTGTTCTTCTGATGAGGTATTTGTCAGGATTTTCATAACCGTCGCGTTTAACACGGAAATACTGTTCAGTTTAGACGGTCCAGGTAGCAGATATCCTAACTTTGACTTGACTGCAGTGGGTCCATGACCTCTGACGACATGGTCTTGTACAATAGACCAATAGTAGTCAGCCCCTATAAGTAAGTCGATCTCCATTGTGTCTGATTGTACATGTGGTGCAAGTTTTAATCCCTGTAGATATCCATGCTTACGTACGGCTGGTTCAACGTAGTCACATATAGGCGAGCTTATGTTTGGTACAATTCGGGATCGTAGTGTAATCTCACCACAGTTTAACTGGAGTGATGTATCAACTGTTTTAATCGTACGCACTCCTGTGTTTTCTTTCCCAAATGCACCTAGGCTCAAGTGTTCGACGTCACAATCATCACTATTCACACGTAGACGGGTAGCAGTAGATTCGGTAATAAATGTTCGCTGAGCTCCTTCATCTAACAGGATGTTTACTCTTGTAGTTACATTTTTGTATACGATGTTGCCGATCGCGGTTTTCAAAAGTATCGGTCCGGACGTTGGTGTTAGTTTCACGTGGGTTCTGCGCTGTGCTGGATGTGTCGGTGATCTTTCTGGTGATTTCCTCGCGTTTCGAAGTAGCTTCGCAAATTGAAGTATGGTGCCGTTTGCCACATTTTCGACATGAACATTTACTGTAGCATTCGGAAGACCTGTGTCTCCCACCAAAGCAATTGAAACATATATTCTTTTTCACCAGTATGTCTCTGCGAGTGTAACTGTCCGGTACTATATCGCATTTCCACGATGGATGCGGTTTGGAGCAAAATACACGTTTTGGGTTTGGGTTTACCTTTGGCTCCTACGTGAAGAGTAGCTGCAGTTGAAAACGCACTGTTAAATTGTTCATTGTCGATGTCTAATGCAGCTTGGTTTGCTTGTATTTCTTTATACAAGGCGTCTTTCAGTTGTGTAATAGTCCAAGCTTCATCGCCATGCTCACGGGAGATTTGTAGTTTTACACTTTGAGGCAACTTGTCAAGCACAATGGGTACTAACAATTTGCCGTAACTGTCTTCGCTTTTACCAAGCGATTTAAGTCCACGAATATGGGTTTCTAGTGAATCGTAAAATGCACGAATACTCACGATGTTAGTGGTTGGTTTAGGTAACTGCCACAGTGATGTCATATGGCAGGATATCAGTTTGTGTGGCTGTCCGTAACGTTCCTTAGTAGTTTTAACGCCTCTTGGTAGTTTGCAGCAGTAAGTTGTAATCCTTCTACTGTTCTTGCGGCTTCACCCTCTAGTTGTGCTAGTAGATATTGATATTTCTGTATATTGTCTAAAGAATTATCGTCTTCTACAGCTAAAGCATCGTGAGACGTGGTCCACTTCAGAAAATCACCACTGAATGTCGGCAGTTGGAGTTTTGGCAGGTTTACCTTGCGACTTGAAGATTCTGACGATGATGAATAAACTGACGGAGGGATTCTTGTTCTCTTCACATGAAGAATGAACTGAGTGACACTATTGTTGACATCAATGTTGTAGTCATCAAATTCTTCAAACAGCATAGCGTACATAGTTTGGTCTGGTGTGTTTTGAAGAATTATTTCATCTAACTCTTGGATTTTTGGCAGACGCTGTTCAATGTTGTTGATAGTTGATTGCAGATTATCTAGATGTGATTGTTGTGGTTGTTCGATTTCCATCAGTTGTTCGGCTTTCTTCAGCAGTTTGGTAACTTGTGTTCGATGACAGCCTCGTTTTTTGGTAGCATCTTGTACCGCTTCTCTGTTAACGGTTGGCACGGCTTCGTTATCAGGCATGATGAGTGGATAAGTAGTTATAGGTTTTAGTGCTATAACGTTTACAGTTGCAGATCCTGGTCTCGGCACCAGAAATGTGGGTGATAGTAGAGAAGTCAGTCACAGTCCTAGAGGGACTGTGAGTCAGTCAAGACGATATTTACGCTTCTGAGGCTAGTGAACAACTAACTTTATTTCAGATACTACACACTTAAATACAATAAAAACAGATGTCAAAGTCATTACTGCAAACTTGAAAGGGTGCCGCTAATGGACACTAAAACAGTAGTTGGTCCAACCCGTAGTTGGTCCGGAAGGCAATCAAGCATTGTAAATAACCTTACATGTTACGTAACGTGGTAACAGACATTGTGTCTGTCTATTCCCGACATCGTGTAACTATTCCAAATAACTGGACGTTTTGAGCAACGGCTCTTCTAAGATAGCATTTACAAAAATGAAAAAAAAAAATGACACGTGGTACCCATTACCGCTAATTACTATTACTGTCAAACATCTATAGTTGAGCCTGGTTGAGTTTATATCGTAGGTGAATACTTATAAACAAATGACGAGCCTCGTTGTGAGTGTTTCACTTGCACTTTAAAATTGCTCAATACAGTTTCACGAAAGTTTTCGATAAACGTGATATTACTGTATGTTTATGGCGGCTTTATTAGTCTAGTGTACTCCATCATGAATATCCAAGTAGTGTTTACGGAAGCACAATAACCGTGGAGTCTTGTAGTGGTGGGTATTTTATGTCCTTTTTACTAATATTCAGTGGCTTAAATGTGTGTGGCTTATTTTTTTTTTACGTTTACGCAAGTAATTCAGAACCGGAGCATAATTGTTACATTACTACATAAACATTTAAGTGGCCTGAAATGTGAAAATAGTGAACTAGACCCGCAGACGTGTTAACCTCGAGATTAGTGGTATTCCCGAGGAAAAACAAGAGCGAAGTAAATACAGACCTTCTTATCCTACCATTCTCAGGCTTACAGAAAATAAATCTTGGCAAAGACTTCCTCAAGGCCCACCCACAACCCAAACCTTAACCCTCGACTGATGCCCCCCCCCAAAAAAAACTATGGGCTTGCAGATACAGTACATGCCGAATCAATTATTCCATTTTGAGATTTATAATGTTGATGCCACGAAATTTAGAGATTTTAAATCATATCCTCGTGAAGTGTTCCAACATGACTTATTTTATGGCATATATTTTTATTCATCGCACTGCAGTATTCGACTTATACTCTCGAATGTTTACCCCGATGTTTACATAGGTATGTAATTTACACGTGTCATTGCAAGACCACAAAAGCAAAAATCCGTGGAATTAATTGTATGCAAAACTAATTGAAAGCCAGTACAAACCAAATGTTGTTTCTAGATTAAAATCATACGGAAACTTTCTGATTAGTGTACTAAGAATTGCGCTCACACTTGCAGCTTGTCGCAGTTTTTTGTAGTAAAACAAATATGTAAAACAAGTGTCATTCATCGCATACTTTCAGTGCTGAAGCAACACTGGAGTAAATTGTTGACTTCAAGAGGTTCTTCGACTTATCCTCGGGGGCGGAGCTACGTCACAAGACGTTCCACGTTGCTAAGACGCGCACCACTGTACATGCATTTCTATGGGCTATGTGCGCGCTGCTGTGGAACGCCGGTCGAGCCGGTGAAAATTCGAGAAAACAACACAAACTCAACTTTGAAGTAATCCTGAACAACCAAATTTAAATATGTTACACGCATAGGGCTAACCTTGTTACACTGTTCAATGGAGTCTCAACAACCATTCCAAAGTACCCTTTTCTGGGAGTTTTTGGCCTTTGTTTTCACCGGCAGGGTTGCCAAGCGGTAAAAATGCCCGGATGTCCGCCCCCGAGGCCATGATACCGCTACAACTCCGAGTCGTGATCGAACAATTCTGCTGATGATAAATCTTCGGCATTATTTTCAATGATTTTTTCAATCCGTAGTTGTACACTAATGCCCAATAACACACTGGCTACACGTACTAGTACAATAAATTGACTACGTTTGGCTGATACATTTGTCAAATAACACAGGCTACACGTACTAGTACAATAAATTGACTACGTTTGGCTGATACATTTGTCAAATAACACAGGCTACACGTACTAGTACAATAAGTTGACTACGTTTGGCTGATACATTTGTCAAATAACACAGGCTATACGTACTAGTACAATAAGTTGACTACGTTTGGCTGATACATTTGTCAAATTACACAGGCTATACGTACTAGTACAATAAGTTGACTACGTTTGGCTGATACATTTGTCAAATAACACAGGCTATACATACTAGTACAATAAGTTGACTACGTTTGGCTGATACATTTGTCAAATAACACAGGCTATACGTACTGGTACAATAAGTTGACTACGTTTGGCTGATACATTTGTCAAATAACACAGGCTATACGTACTAGTACAATAAGTTGACTACATTTGGCTGATACATTTGTCAAATAACACAGGCTATACGTACTAGTACAATAAATTGACTACGTTTGGCTGATACATTTGTCAAATAACACAGGCTATACGTACTAGTACAATAAATTGACTACGTTTGGCTGATACATTTGTCAAATAACACAGGCTACACGTACTAGTACAAATAAAGTTGACTACGTTTGGCTGACACACCTGGAAGAAATAGTACGTATGCTCCCATTTATTTGAAGAAAACAAAACTAATGAACCAAACTAGGAAAGTACAGTGTCGTGTTGTGCGGGGGCCGATTAATCCCTTTCGATCACCACGCTCACAGTCCCTCTATGAGGGACTGTGCCGCGCTGTACTAACTTTATAGTGAACACTAACATAAAATAAACATTTTTCAGAGATTGAATACCATTAAATTATTGCTTAACCGTTTTAGTATTTGTCACTGCTATGTCATTCTGCTATAACATCGGCGAAGAGCGAAACAACTCGTGAATAGAATTTTATCTTAAAATGATTAGACAATAATGCTAAGATACATACAATCTTGTCAGTTTTTATGTACAACAATTTGCCGTAGTTGATCAAAAACAGTATTGGATGAAGTAGTGACACGTGTATATACGAACAGTGATCAGCTGTTCCAGATTTAAACATTGTAACATTCTAATTAGGGACGACGTCAAAAGATCGATGTGGGATAAAAAAAACTCTTGGATGTGTTTTTTTTTTTCATTTTCTGTTATTTCTGTCCATGATTGGATAGAAAAAAATGAACTACAAATACTCTAAGATTTTTTTTGACTTCATTAAAAAATAAAATCGTTTTTGTAGGATGGACACTTTTTGAGGTCAAAACCCCCCACCCCCAAACTAAAGCAAATAAGTTTTTTATCCGACATCGATCTTTTGACTCACGTGCTTTTGACTCGTCCCTTAGCTGGTTGGCAAGTGCAAGTGTGAATTGGAGGTGTGGCTATGCTAATGCATGGTGTTAATCACTTGTATAGCCTATGACGCATCCTGTTTCAGCGGTCCAACATCACGTGACTTTGATTGACAGTAGTAATTATTCAAGATTAGTCGCGCGTTCCTTTCCACAGCAAATGTGATATCCCAGAGTTCAGTGCGTTTTGTACCATCCAATATACACTTTATCTCCGCACGAGGGCGCAATTTCAAATTGAAAGAAAAACTCACGTGAGAAAAACTAGCATACACGCTATTTCGCTGGTTCCCGGTGTCCTTTGCGAATGGCAAGACGCAGGCATTGACGCTGCAGTTCGGCGTCTTCTACACCGAGACGCAGGTAACTATAGCGTTGTGTCGTCACCGGAAACGCTGTCCAGACAACTTTTCACATACTGCCTGGTGCTGATTTAAGATTTTACTGATGTAGGCTCGACTCCCAGTGGCTTTCTTAGAAATTGCTGATCTGTTCGTGCTAAATAGAACTGCAAGAGAGACTTCCAAATATTTCTTTGAATCATCCCATTCGTGACCCTTTAAATTTTCCAGCAAATTTCTCACCACTTGTCTTACTTGAGATGGCCCTTTTTGAATGATCAAATCGAAAGTTGCCCTATTTCATTAGCAACGAGCGATCTCGCCTTCATCTGTGAAAAGCACGGCTGGCAGTAGCTGCAGTTGCAGTTCTGTAGCTCGCTTGGTTTCGCTGTCGGTTATTTTGTTCGTCGTGGTGTTAACGCGAAACCTGGTTTGTCGCCACGTTTGTTGCTGCAGTTCGACATCGTTACGTCCGGTATAGTACATCTGCCTTACACGCACAAACAGCCAGGTTTCAGTTTCCCCTTGCCTTACCTGCATATTTCGACCGCGGTTACGTTTATCGGAACCGTCTAAAATATTTAGGCAATGCAGATTTTGTGAAGCTATTTGTGTATTTACTGTCAAACATTTGCTCTTTGTATTAAAGTGTGCTTACGCTCATTGCAGTTAATTCAAATTTGGTGTCATTTAGTGCTGTGCGTGTATGATGAATGTGTTCGTTCCCTTATTTATAAATTCTCTATGGTTCTTAGATGTCCAATTGTTATTGGCCTGAGATCATTGTCGTCTTGTAACGATAACCATCTTAATGATTTCCAATGCCTTTATCGCCCGTGAAAAGAACCCACAACAAGTGTGATCTATATAGTTTAAGTTATACGAATCACCGTTTGGCATTCCCATTCGCTTCGTATGAATTATTTCAGATTTAATACAAACATATATATAGACCTCTTGAAACCTGGTTTCGCGTTAACACCACGACGAACAAAATAACCGACAGTGAAACCAAGCGAGCTACAGAACTGCAGCTAGGCTGGCAGTAGAGCTTGTCGTCATTCCCATAACGAACAAATCATTCGACGCGATAGCATAAAATCGCCTACAAACCATTCGAAGTGAGCACATCGTTTTAACTTTCTCAAACTGTGAACTATCGTTATCACTGTCATTAAAAAAGCAACAAAACCCGAATATTCGAGTCAAAATCTCGGAAGAAAGATCAGAAAGCGAACGACCTTGTGTGCCGACGACAACAACGGCGATCGACTGAGCAGTTGAAGCCGATTTACCACGTGATTTTGCGGCTAAACTTGCCTGCTTGACTCTTTTGGATGCTCTTGGCATGATTGTGTAGGAATACGTCCAGAAAATGTGATATTGGTACAATAAATCGCATGATAAGCACATGGAAGGCGAACCCGGAAACAACTCACGAGCTAAAAACTGTTTTTTGCGCAGAACGATGCCAGAATTTTTAGTTCTGCGCATAGCAATATGCGTTGGTACAGAACGTGTTGAATTCTGGGTAAAACCTCGTACCGTGCTTTCCCCAGTTCATGTTTTTTACATTTATCCGCCAAAATTTCAGCTCGTACACTATTTATTGTCATAAATACATGTACTACACACAGTCACTGCTGTGATATTCATAGTCACATGTCACTTTGGCATGACATAATAGACCTGTATGTTCGAGAAAGCGCGTTTTTACCGGAGCTTGGCTGGAGCTGTTTACTACAGCGTGACAAGCAAGGAAATAATTGTTTAGGAGTGTATTTATAGTATACCTGGGCCTTTATCTTAGCGATAGTCGTCCATCAGTATATATTGTTTCTTATCAATTTTGAGTTTTGAAGGATTGTTGAGAATGCTGATTACCTTCGGCGGTGTTCGGCTTTCATGGGTATTTCGTTCCCAGGGTTTACTTACTCGTTTTTGCTATATTTTATTGATCTTACGAATTCGACTAAATATTTAAATTCTCGTTTGTTGCCGGCGCTTCAAATCTGTTTCATACATATCCAGAACAAGATCACAGCATCGCAGATTATCTTGATGAAGTTAGTTTGCATGTACATACGTGATCGAAGAAAGTCTTGTCATGGTGCAATGCTAACAAATTATCAATCACAAGCAAAACAACAACTATATAATATTTAGAGGTACATGCAAGAGGGAAACAAACTAAATGTGTCTGGATCGGTTACTACTAGGAGCGTATGTAAAGTGTTGACTGATATTCCATTATTAATTTAGTACGCAGTCACTGAATTGGTTGAGTTCCGTCTGCGTGGAAAACGCCATAATGTTCCATTTCCCTTTCGTTTGAAATGTTTCGATCACCAATAATGGCAGTTTATGTTAACAAGTGATTTGTAAGTTTGCAAGTTCAAGTTGTTCCGCTGAAAATAATGTTATATCAAAATTCACTTCACTGTATTTCAGATTATACATACCGTCCTTACTAAATTTGGTTTCATAAGCTTGCCGAGTTGGTTCAAATAAGCAGTACGACATAAACTTTTAGCTGAATATGCATAGTTGTATACATTAATTTTGTCTAAATTAATTTCTATATATCCTGCAGTATTTACAGTAACCTTCTGTACATATGTATCAATTTAATTCAATCATATTCAGCAGTCCGGACTACATGAGCAGTATGCCATGTTTACGTCTCATATTTACCTCATCTTGATCAGCACGTGATGTATTCATTTATGTTTGACAGGCCCGTAGTTTGGGGGTTGGGTTCGGGGGGTTCGGTCGAACTTTTTGGAAGTGAATAGATTTATGATCGTAGATTGGAATATAATAAAACAAAAAGTATTAATTAAAATAATTATCATCGTTTAAATCACTTGACTCAGTGAGGTAACTATCAGACTCAGCCGAAATTGCATAGTAATGAGCATTTTGGTGGCAACGAGCTTTAAATGTCAATCGTGAGGTTACGCCGTCTCAGCTCAACAGCAGCCAATCAAAAAAGGTTGTTATAAATGGGCAAGCTTTTATTCGGTGATTCCGCGATGGTGTAATGAAGATCGCGTTCAAGCAACTGATGTTAAATATTAAAACAACATTGAAACAATAAGATAAGATAAATTTTATTTGGTACGGGAACATATAAAATGCCATGACCAAGAACAAGAGAGAAAAAAATACATAACTACTAAACTAAAATAAACTAAAATAAAAAAAGCTCTAAAATACTAAAAACAAATTTGGCTAAGCCTGAATAGATAAATTTATCGGTACTTGAAAACATTTCTGCAAATAGGCGAAACTTAGTCATTGCCACTCTGTGTTTTGCAGATTTAATGTCACATAAATATTTCTCCATTGCATAGTCATTTTTAAATAAACTATATGTTTTTAATTTGTTATGTGCTATTTTATTGATTTCTTCATACCATTTGTCATAATAAATTTGCTTTAATTTTGTGTTGAACTGATTATCAAAACTTGGATTATTAATGTCAGCTGGTTTTAAATTAGTAATATCAATTTTTTAACAAAGCAAAACCACTGACCAGTCTCTATTGAATTGCTTGTATTCCAAGCCCCAAGGAGAATAGTGTTTTTAACGTCTCCACATCTAAATCTTTGATAGTATTTCATCATACTAGTACAAATATCAACGATAAGTGGGTATCTACCCAATTCATCCCTGCATGCCGAATTAGTTGCCTTTCTGTGAACTCCCAGAATCTGTTTACAGAACTTAACATGCATTTGTTCAAAAATTAATTTATCTGAAAACAAGGTATTAATGAATTTGTCATTTGTACTATTAATGTTGTATTTACTGATATCAAAGTTAAATGCTCCCCAGACATGAGAACCATACATGGCAATAGGCTTTACAAGAGAATTAAATAACTTGCATGCTAATTTAACAGAATGACGGTCTCTATAAACCCACAACATTTTGTATATTTTAAACAATGCCCGTTGTGCCTTGGCTTGAAGTGCTGAAATTGCAACTTTGAATTTCCCATTACTCTCAAAAGTAATACCAAGATATTTGTAGGTATCGACAATCTCAATTTGGTTACCATTTATATAAAATTGATATAAATCTTTTAATTGTTTCCCTTAGAATTAAACACCATTACTTTAGTCTTATTTATGTTGATATTCAATTTCCACTGACTACAGCAGTTTTGAAGGTTGTCTAAACAATTCTGTAATCCATTTTCAGTAGAGACCATAAGTAAATCGTCTGCATACAAAATACAATTTAAGTTGATATTATTTAACTGAATAGGGTCATAACTGTTAATTAACTGACACAATATATAAATTGAATAACTGTGGGCTGAGATTACAACCTTGTCGGACACCACGGTATGAATTAAATGATTCAGTTAAACCATTATCTAATTTAACCCTATATTTAGTGCTACTGTAAATTGAGCGAATAATACCATAGAATTTCCCCCCAATTCCTAATGTCAGTAATTTGTACAGTAACCCATCTCTCCAAACTGAATCAAATGCTTTAGAGAAATCAATAAAGCATGCAAATAAATGATTCTTTGATTTTTTTAATTTGCTACTGACATACTTAGTAATCATAGTTCTCAAAACATATACTCCATCTGTAGTGCGGTGATTCTTTTTGAAGCCAAACTGATTGTCAACCCCTAAATTTTGCTCTTTTACATACTCCACTAATCGGCTATTTAAAGACATTGTGAAGAGGTTTGACAAGCAGGTGGAAATTGCAATGCCACGATAGTTATTAGTATTAAAAGGGTCACCAGATTTGAAGATTGGTACAAAATAACTATCATTCCATTTTGAAGGAAACTGACCATATTTGACGATAGTATTAAACAGCTTAGTTATAGCTCCCACAATGTGATAGGTGCCTCTCTTAAGCATTTCATTTGAAATTAGGTCTGACCCATTCGCTTTGCCAGATTTAAGAAATTTAATATTTTTCATAATTTCATTAGTTGTGAAATTGTAGTCTAAATGTTTATTATTAAAATTTGAATTCTCCATATTTTTAATTTCTTGTTTGATATGAGAATCCAAAGAATCTGCATTATTACTATTATCTAAATGTAAATTTAACTTTTTGAAGTGGTTTAACCATTCATTTGGTCCAATACTATTAACTTTGTTGTTCTTATTGCTGTTACTGTCGATACCTTCTAACTTTGTTAAAATTTTCCAAAATTCTTTAGGATCAGACTGTTGGAGTTTGATTAATTTGTCACAGAGTTTATTTCTAAATTCATTTTTCTTCATTTTAATAATTTTTGTAAATTGTTTATTAATTTTAAAACGCTCATGTCTAATAGTAACATCCTTAGGAAATTTAGCTAATAAGTAAGATGCATTAAGTAATTTCTTACGAAGTTGTTGAACATCGCTATCAAACCAATTCTTGTATTTTCTTTTACTTTTTCTTTTCTTTACATGTGGACGGGTGAATTTAAGTGATGCTTTTGCAACATCAACAATTATCTTGTTAAAACTATCAACTGCTAAATCCACATTATCATAATTAATATTTTGAAATTCTAATAATTGCTGCTGGACATGTTTACCTGAAATACTTTCTAAAAATTTGTTTTCACCTGTGGTATCCCAAATAAATTTGCCTGGCAATGGCAAAAGATTAGCATTTGTTTGACAATGATTAATTTCTCTGTTAACAATCTACCATTCAGAATACGAATATTACATTTGCTACATAAATTAATAAGTGCATTTCCATAACTATTAACACAATTATCTTCATTGTACCGGTTGTATGCATTATCTATCTCAATGTCCTCTGGAATTGGCAAGTGTTTATTATTACTAATGTAATCTCTTAGAGTGGATGTCCTTGCATTGAAGTCACCCATAAGTAGAATGTTTCCAGATCTTGCATATTTAGTTAAATCAGCTTCTAATAAATCATATAGATCCAACCCAGAATAGGTTGAATGGTTCAAAATGCTAGAATATTGAGGGGATATATATGTGTAACAAATAAATAAATCTTTTTCTAATCCAAAAAAGTTTTTATCTAATTTTAACCATAGAAGTCACTATTACTACTAGCTAACTTTTTAATACCCCCTTGTATACTAGTTTTGAAAAATACTACAATGCCCCCCGAATTTTTCTTGCTACGATTGTTTTTAACTCTATCACTACGTAAATAATGAAACCCGGGTAAATCTAAACTACATTTTTTTTTCTAACCAGGTTTCAACTACCCCAACTATATCATATCTATTGATGAAGTTAATAAACAATGGGTCCTGGATCTTTCCTTTAATACCATGAATATTCCAGGAAGAAATTTTCAGACTTTTTCTATTAAGTCCTTTGAATTCCAATCTTTGTACCATTCCAAATATTGTTACTTTATTGGTATGTCATCTGCCATGGTGGTGATTCATCATAAGTACCAAGTTTATTGTTTCTCATGATGTCCATTGTGGTCTGTGTGTCTGTTGTAGCTTACTTGACTGTTATAATTTTCGAGATTGTAATTTTCCTGTCTACCATACATGGAGCTTCTTTGATCATTGCACCTTCCATGTCTATTGACACTACCTTGATCACTATAGTGACCTTGGCCATTATGGTTTCCAACTTTATAATAATTGTAGTCTCCTGGTGGACTGTAGTCATCCTGTCTGTTATACATTTGTGGCCTATTGTAATTACTTAGACCAATTCAGTGTTCCTGTCTAAAGTTATTTCTTTGTCTAAAGTTGTGGAAGCTATGGTGTCCATTATTGATTTTGTGTCTGTTGTAGTTATATCTATCAGTATTGTAATTATTATGTTTGTTTTGCATACAGTGTCCATTATATCTTCTTTGTCTAGTGTAGTATCCTTGTTTATTGTAGTTGCCATGACTATATCCTTGTTGATTAAAGTTGCTGTGACCATAGTGAGTTCTATAACTGGTTCTTTGTCTATTAAAGTTATTATAATTTTGACGTCTTTGTTGGTTATAATGACCCTGTATATCATAGATATTAGAGTCTTCGTCTGTCTTAGTAGATGTAATTAGCTGCTAATAATAATAATAATAATAATTTTATTAACACTTACACATTCCCCGGTTGGATTGGCAATGGTTACAAAAGTTTAAAAAGGAATAAAAGGTTACAAAACAGTAAATAGGTAAAAAAAACAAAAACAAAAAAACAATCTAAGCTAATACATTACAGATAATAGCAAGTATAAAATTATGATACTACGATAGATAGAAGACAAAATGCAAAAATAGTGAGAGAAGTTTGTCACTGGGGTTGCTGTCATATTTCAAAACACTTCTTTAGGTACCTTGCTACGGGGAGTGTTAGGCCATTGTTGTTTAGCAAGGATTTTGGTTTTTGCCATTTCGAATAGGACATTTCTTTCGGGGGTATATCGTTTACATGACATCATGAGGTGATACTCATCTTCTACTTCATTTTGATCACAAAGGTTGCATAATCTATTAGCAAGGGGTATTCTTTTGTGTCTGCCAGTCTCAATTTTCAAGTTATGGTCACTGAGGCGGAATTTAGTTAAATTTTCTCGCATCTCAATGTTTTTCAGGGTAACAAGGTATGTTTCGAAGGCAAAATTGTTTTTTAATCCTCTGTATGTTCTTAATTTATTTTTTTCATTTTGTTTTGATCGATTGTCATTATGTAATTCACTTTTCCAAGTTGATATGAATGATGTTTGTATATTTTTGTTGATTTGTCCTAATTGCCTTGCTGTTAGAGTTTCATCGTTGTCGATCAGGTAAGACTGGTTGATGTTATTTAAAAGGGAATCTATATTGGTGTACCATTTACTATTAATTTCTTTATTTGCTTGGAAAGCTAGTTTTAGTAATGGATTTGACGAGTTCTTTATACGATTAAAATATTTTATCATTTGTTTTTCGATAAAAGTCTCCAATGGGTAACGTCCAAGTTCGCCGTATAAACCCATTGTTGTAGTGTTTTTGGATGTACCCAAAAGAAAACGAAGATAATTTAAGATAGTGCTGCTAGCACTTGAACTCCAGACTGGTTCAAGCGTATCCCATCACTCGCATAGAATTGTTTATTATGCATTAACTTATGATGATATAAAAACTGCATGTTTTCATTCCCCTTGCAAAAGGTTTCAATTTGGTTATTAATCATGAATATTTTATCATTTATGTGTGAATCATTCCCTCTTGGTAATATTGATGAGACCAGCAGGATTGCATTTGGGTGGCAGGATTTTGCTTTCAGACATAGTGATATCAAATCTTTACTAACGTTTTCTAAATCATTGTTAGCAATATCATTGCTACCTTCATGCAATATAACGTATGATGTTTCATTCGATAAGGATTCATGCAGAATATCCATTGCATCCTTAATATACGTAGCTGAATACTTTTGGACTTGATAAGACTTAGCGAGTCTTACAGGCTTTATATGTTTAATTATAGAGTTGCCAATTAATACAATGTCACTTTTTTGTTCAGTTATACTGCATGTATTTGTGTGTTCACTGGTATAAATATCCTCTTTGTTTTCATTAATATTAATTATTTCTTCTTCATTTCTCTGTCCTAAGTTATCTTGGACTTTTTCCTTGTGTTCAGCTTTCTCTTTTCTAAGTACATCACTCTTAACATACATCAGACATGTATCCTCTTCATCATTATCTTGTTGTAATACAGCATAACTGTTTTCATCCACAAAATTAGGTATTGCCTTATTCTGATTTATTTTGACAGTATTGGTAGCTATATGAAAACCGTCTACAGTAGCATTATGTTGTCTTATGGATAACTTCTTGGTTTCTTCTTTTAGACTTATAATTTCGGCTTTCAATATGGAATTCTCTTCATACAATCTTTTAATTTCATCTCTTTTTTCTCCCATTTGTTGTAATAAATGATGACACTGACATTCTTTGGCTAACTTTAACTTCATTTCAAGATCATGTTTTAATAGTTGTAAACTTGTATGTTCTTCAAGCAATTGATTATAATTACTAACTAGGTCCTGATGCACCTTTGATGTCTTCTCCTTAGTTAGCTGTGTCTTCATACTTTCCAGCTGACTATTTACACATTCATAATCATGGGGCAGTTTATTGACTACAGCTTGCAGATCTGATAATGCTTTTTTCATATTTTCCAAGTCTTCACTTCTGTTTACTGTACCAATCAAGTCAAATTCTTCAATAATTTTAGAGTACTTTTCATCTAAAACAGTGACACTGTTTTGTATTATTGTTATCTTGTCTTCCACTAGTTTTATTGAGTCATGGTGTCGCATACGACTTGTTTACCACTTCCGTGTGACTGAGAATGTTCTAGAATGTTCTATAATAATACTGGGTCTGGGTGGAATTTTTAGAAACTGGTTGAATAGGTAATAGAACACTGTAGGAGGCAATAGAAGGTAATGGAACATTCTAGAAATTTGTAGTAAGTTCCAGACTCATTATGTATGCTGATGTAATGGTCTATTTATAGACAGTGTGGATATATAGGGGAGTTGTTCAGCACTGAGATGAGATCGGAGATCTCGTTGAATTGTATTGGAGTTTAAGTATCTAGTCATTGGAGTAGTGGAGTTTTACCGCGTTTTTGTACTTGATGTTTGCAGTGTATAATAATACCAGTACCAGTTGAAACCTCATCTGTTGGCTCCGTGTTCGTATTTTATCATCGCTGCCAGGGAAGTCTTCTGTTACTGTTGCCATTTTGGTATTTGAACCATCACACCTGTACTATACTAATTACGGTAATATTACGTTGCGTGTGACATCTGGGGGCTTGTCCGGGAACAGTGAAGACATATAGAAGACAACATGGCCAGCGAGATAAAAGATATGTCCAAACAAGAGTTGATGGAATGGGCGGATGAACTGGGAATGACTGGAGAAGACAAAAGGAAATTTATTTTGGAGCAACTCAGCAAGCTGACAGACAAGCCGCGAGGGAAGAGAGAAGGGCAAAAATGGAAATAGAAGCAGAGGTGAGGAAAATGGAGATTGAAAAGGAAAAGTTATGGCTGGAAGCGGAAAGGGAGATTGAGGAAAGAAAGGAAAAGTTACGGCTGGAAGCGGAAGCAGGCGAAAGAGAGAAATTGCGAATGGAAGCAGAACAGCGAGAAAAGGAAAGAGAATTTGAGTTGAGGAAATTAGAGCTGCAAGCAGCAATGCCGGGGCTCCAACTGGCTGATTTTGGCAGTCAACGAAATGTGGTCAGTGATGCACAGTCACCAAGGTTGCCTCTATTTGTTGATGGTAAGGACGAACTTGATAGTTATTTATTGCGGTTTGAGAGGTTTGCAACGAATGCGAGTTGGCATAGAAATGGATGGGCCACAAAATTGAGTGCGCTGTTGACTGGTAGAGCACTGGAAGTATATTCCAGGATGTCCGACACTGATGCAGTTGACTATGATCGTGTGAAGGTGGCGCTGTTGACAAGATACGATTTCACAGAGGATGGGTACAGGAAGCGATTCCGTGAAATTAAACCTGAAAGTTCCGAGAGTCCTGACCAGTTATTTGGGCGGCTTAAGAATTATTTTGTTAAATGGGTTGAGTTGTCAGGCACTGCAGCAACATATGATGGTGTTACCGACTTGATGTTAAAGGAGCAGTTTATTGGTGCCTGTACAAAAGATCTTGCAGTTTATCTTAAAGAAAGAGCACCCAAAGATTTAGATGAGTTGGCAGTAATAGCAAAGCAGTACCTAGTGGCACATGGTCGACAGTTATCCACAAAGGACCAGGTGAGGCGTAACGATAATAAGACTGCCATTAGAAATACTGATGTGGGACAGGGTAGTAGTATCCGGTGTTATGTATGTCAGGGTGTTGGTCATCGAGCAGCACAATGTCCATCCCGCGTTACTGATGTCAACCATGACAAAGGTGAACAGTGCCTTCAGTATGGTGCCGTAGGACATGTGGCTAAGTTCTACCATAGTGGACAACACAAGGGTCAAGAAAGAAAGAGTGTCAAACCCAGCACTACTACTGGTGCAGCTGCAGTGGTTAAAGAGGAGTCTAATATCAGTGCTAGCTGTGCTGTTCAAATTACCAGTGATGTGCCTAAAATGATTGAGAAGGACCATTTGTTGTTAGCATCGGGGGAGCAGTTAAAGGTTGTGAATGGTGCATGTATAGAACGGAGTGGCGTTGTGGAGGACAGGACTTTGCCTGTGGGTCAAGGGAAGGTTGGTGACACAGTTGTGACCATGTTGAGAGACACTGGGTGTAATGGCATTATAGTCAAGAAGAGCTTGGTACCAGGTGACCAGTATACAAAAAAGATGGGTCATATATTGATGGTTGATCGTACTGTAAGAAGGGTTCCAGTCGCCATGGTGGAAATTAATACGCCATATTTGAGAGGCACGGTTGAAGCATTATGTGTGCAGGACCCAATCTATGAGTTAATTGTTGGGAATTTGCCCGGAGCAAGACCACCAGATGACCCGGATCCAGTGTGGAATGTGAGTGGAGCAGTAACAACCAGAGCACAAGCAAAGTAATCTGGTAAGCTGAAGCCGCTCAAAGTGTGTGATGTAAAGACTGGAGCACATGTGTGACACGGATTTCCGACATAAATGGGGAGTGTCAGCAAAAATAATAGATTCTAGATCCAGGTTGTGCTTACGTATAACTTTTATTGACTGAGTTTCACGCCGTCGAGCAGGAAGAGCAATACACAATGGGTTCACATGAAATAAAAACAAAAGCAAAAATAAGCATCGATAACACGCTGGTTGTAAGAGTTGAATGTGCATCGTCATAGCAACCACTGATAACGTCGGCCCACGATTTCACACAATCACGTTCATTACATAGTAACCTGCACTATAGCAAAAGTTACATCCCGAGTTGAGTAACAAGTGACATTGAATCGAATATAACTGGTACTGAAAACATGATCAAAACAGCATAAAAAGCGAGTATATCGAAGCAAATAAAGTTCAATGTCTATGAAAGTTATCGTTCGACAGCTTCATTGATAACACAGTACTGCGTGTAGCATGTAGCGGCGATGGCATCATGACTTCTAAAAATAACGATCAAATGATAGAAACTGAACAGAAATAACTACAATCTCGTCAAATCAATTCCTAAAAACATACTGTACAAATACTGAAAGGCTGAATTACAGATGCAAATAATAAAAGCGAAAATAAAGCAGTTTCTGAACGGTCATAGTGTAACACCAACCTGAGTTTCACGCCGTCGAGCAGGAAGAGGCCCAAGTAGGGGATTTCCCTGACCACGTGACTCAGGTCAAACACCTCCGGCCGCATAGCGTTGCAGGCGGATCGAAAATAGAACAGGGGTGGACTACTCTGTTCTATATGAGTGTACAGGGAATTATTCTGTCCCGTTGCGGTACGCTCATTCCTTGCATTTTGGTATTGTATAAATAATAATAAATAAAATTAAAGGGGTGTCCCAAACAGCTCGTCACATCCTCCCTCTGTTTGTCGAAACGACGTCCTCGGCGTTTAACTAATCCCAAGGCTAAACACTTTGCACTTTAGCTTCTTCCTTTGATTTTGTGAACATTGACATGAGGTAGTCTGCAAATCTCGCAGGTGGTTGTCTAACTCGCTGTGGATAACGTTGAATTGGTTCTGAGGTTGATTCAGAGTTCTGGCATGATGTATTACTTGCTAGTGTACGTGAGAGATCTTGAGTTGAGTTAGTGGAAACTTCTCTTGGAATGTGTAAAGATTCTGTCACATTTATTTGTGTTCCTGTGGGTGAGCATGATGGTTGCTCTGTTAAAGCAGTTGGGCTACCTGTGACAATTAGTGGCTCAGCTTGTATAGTTGGGTTTGGCTGATGTTGAATGACATTGTTCAATGTTGAGGTAGTTTCTGTTACAGAGAAGTGTGGGGTTATATCTGTTTGAATGGATGTTAGTGGTGTCTGGCTAACAGAGAATTCAACAACATCTCCATTAGGTTCATCTTCGTTATCACTCAGATCATCTATGTCTGGAGTTGATTCTTGGCAGGTTGTTTCCTTTTGTTGTTTATGTGGAATATCTAGATTACTAGGTAGGAATGTACAAATTTTAAGCATATTGCGATGTAGGGTTCGCTCCTTGCAACTAGTTTCTGACCGTACAACATATACAGGCGAGTCTGGTTCCAGTTGTTTGACTATTAAATATGGTTCAGATTCCCATTTGTCACCAAGCTTATGCTTGCCAGTTTGTTTTAGTTTAGCTAGCACACGGTCTCCTGTATTGAATGGTATAGCCTTAGCTTTCTTGTCGTATCTGGTTTTCTGACGATCCCTAGCCTTATCTGCATGTTCTGTTGCTGTTTTGTAGGCGATTTTTAGTCTTTCTCGCAGAGATTTGACATAATCTGATGGATCTACACCCACACTAGATTGGCTGTTAGCTTTGTCAGTGTGGAAAATCAGGTCTACGGGAAGGTTTGGGTGACGACCATACATTAAATAATGCGGAGAGTAACCTGTTGAATCGTGACGAGTGCAGTTGTATGCATGAGTCATTGCTTCAAGATACTCCTTCCAATCTGCTTTCTGTGATTGATCCAAGGTGCCTAGCATATTCATGAGAGTTTGATTGTATCTTTCGGTCATGCCATTCCCTTCTGGATGATAAGGTGTGGTATGGGTTTTGGACATCCCAGCCATCTCACAAAGCTCCTTGACGACTGCGCTTTCGAAATTTCTACCTTGATCTGAGTGTAGTCTCTTGGGGAATCCATATTGAGAAAAGAAGTATTTCCACAGTATTTTGGCCACTGTTTTAGCTTTCTGATCTGGTGTTGAGTAGGCCTGTGCATATCTCGAAAAATGATCGGTAAGAACCAGTACATTCTCGATGCCGCCTTTAGATGGCTCTAAAGTTAGAAAGTCCATACATACCAGCTCCAAGGGCGCAGAAGTACGAATACTCACAAGTGGTGCTCTGTCTGCCGCTGGTGCAGCCTTGCGCAAACAACATCGTTTACATTCCTCACACCACACTTTCACTTGTGTGTACATCTGTGGCCAATAAAACCTACTACGAATAAGGTCCAGTGTCCTCTCAAAACCAAGGTGTCCCATATGGTCATGGAGAGCTTCAAAGATAGATCTACGCAGTTTAACTGGCAGGACCAATTGGTAGACTGGGTCTAAATTAGACGAATTCACCACACGGTAAAGTACACCTTCTCTCACACAAAGCTTATCCCATTGTCTCACGATCATCTTAGCCCTACTGTTCAAACTGTCTATCTGTTTCCTATTTGGCTTTCTCTGTAGTTTTCTGTAGGAAAGTGCAGGGGCGACCTCAACATCTTCCAGTTGATTTAATTCTAACTCCACAGGGGTCATGACAGGTAATGTGTTCGTCCCATCATTAGAAGTAATATCATACTCTGCGCTCTTTGTAGGTAGCTCAATATGTTTGTGCATACCACAAACTCCACGAAAAGTGTCTGCGACTTCACTCTGTGGCATTCGCGAGAGTCCATCGGCGTTTGCATTATTTTTTCCAGGTCTGTATTTGATGTCAAAGTCAAATAATGCAAGCTGCGACACCCATCGTTGCCCTGTTGCGTCTAACTTTGCCGTTGTCTGAACATAGACGAGCGGGTTATTGTCCGTTAAAACAGTGAAGGTGTTGCCATATAGATGTTCCCTGAACTTATCTGTGACTGCCCACTTTAGGCATAGAAATTCCAGTTTATGGGCTGTATACCTGGTTTCAGCGGGTGCCAGACCTCTGCTGGCATAAGCTATTACTCTCTCTCTCCCTTCCTGTACTTGTGCTAGTACTGCCCCCAAACCTTCTCCTGAAGCATCGACCTGTAAAATAAAGGGTTTACTAAAGTCGGGGTAACCAAGCACTGGGGCAGTAGTCAACTTCTCCTTGATTTGTCTGAAGCTACTATCACATTTTTCAGACCATACAAAAGCGGTTGGGATACTCTTTGGCTGTTTACTACCCTTCTTCTTCTTCCTTGGGTCTCCTGAAGTCAACCGAAACAAAGGTGCTGCCAACTTTGAATATCCCTTGACAAACCTCCTATAATACCCTGCGAACCCAAGGAACTGAAGCACTTCCTTTCTGTCTGCTGGTGTCTTCCAAGACCTGACTTTGTCAGTCTTCTCTGGGTCAGTTGATACACCATGGCGGGAAACAACATGACCTAAATAATGCACTCTCTCTTGCAGCAGATGGCACTTCTGAGGTTTAAGTTTCAACCCATGTTCACGTAACCGATTGAACACCATTTGTAACCTATCTACATGTTCCTCAACTGTTCTTGAAAAAATGATTATGTCGTCAAGGTAGATCAACAAAGTACTGAAGTTTTGGTCACCAAAGCATGTCATCATAAGGCGCTCAAATGTAGCTGGAGCATTTTGGAGGCCAAAGGGCATTCTATTTGCCTCAAACAAACCCATTGGGGTAGTAAATGCTGTCTTTGCTCTATCTTTCTCCGCTATCTCCACCTGCCAATAGCCAGCAGTAAGGTCAAGTGTTGAAAAATATTGTGCTTGACCAAGAGATTCCAATGCATCGTCAATGCGAGGGAGTGGAAATGCATCTCGTATTGAGCGGAGATTTAGCTGCCTATAATCAATACAAATTCGCGGTGTTCCATCCTTTTTTCGAACAATCACTATCGGAGAGGCATATGGACTCTTACTTGGACGGATAATGCCAGCAGACTGCATGTCTTCCAGGTGTTTCTTCACTTCCTGATATTGAGATGGTGGTATCCGTCTAGGGGGTAGACGGAATGGGTGGTCATCAACTAATGGAATCTCATGTTGGATTGTTGAGGTTTTACCATAATCAAGGGCATGCTGTGAGAACACATCATTGTTCTTTCTCAGTAACTCCTTTAGCTGGTCCAACTCATCCCCATTACTCACTGCTGACTGACTCAAGTCAACGTCAGGTAGATTGGCTTCTGTGTTATTTGAACTACGACAAGCAGCTGACTTAACATGTCTATGTGATCTACCATATTCATGACCTGAACCATGGTGTGCATTTTTCTGTTCCACTGTACTACCCCTTTCGGTAAAATCATTCTCAGATTCTTCTGGGGTGCCTGGGAAGTCCTGAACCATACTAACTGCATGTAGATCTGCAACATGGACTCTAGGCCGGATGGTCACTGGTCGCTGATTTAGGTTATTTACTCTAACCTTAATCAAACCACTATCTACATTAACTAACATTCGGCCAACCACTAGTCCATGGGGTAACTGACTATCTATAGGGTTCTCTACCAGCGCAGTATACGACTTCCCCTTTGGGCCTCTTGGTACTGTGCACAATACATGAGCCTCTTGCCCTGGAGGTATTTCCATATGGCCACGTCCAACACTTCTGGCTGGCCCAATACAACCAGTCTTACCTCCAAGCTCAGTTTTCTGTAAAGTCTGATATGTGTTGTACCACACCTTCGACTTCTTACGTACAACACTCTCATAACATTTACCATACACAGCTCTCAATGCATTCTGACTTCTACGAATCACATTTGTTCCTATTAACAAGGGAACATCCTTGCGGTACTCAGTCACAGGGACAACAAAGGTAGGCACATGGAGATATTGTTGCCCAAGAAACATCAAATCAACATAAATAACTCCATAATGAGGCACATCCGATCCACCAGCTCCTTCAATCTCCACGTCAGACGGTTCACATTCCAGGCTTCTAAGCTGTTGGTGTGCTTGACAGAATTCATCTGTCACAGTGGTAACCTGAGAACCAGAATCAATCAATGCACGGCATATTTTGCCATTAATTTTGACCTCTGCCTCATTTAAAGGTCCAACAACTTGTTGCACTGTCTCTGCACTCCAGCTGGAATTTCTGTTAACTTGAACTGGGGGACATTTAGCACTGTCACCTGTGGATAGTCCCTTTTCCACAGGCTTTACTCGTTTAAAGGCCTGTTTCCTTTCCCTGCTGCCCCACCATCCTGTGGTGTATTACGACATCCAATAGCAATGTGACCGGGTTGTTTACATCGAAAGCAAATTATCTCAGAACTATATGACTGAGTGCTTTGAACTGGTTTGTCTACTTTGTCAGACGCAGACTGACCTTTTGATTCTAACCTATCTAGCCGACTGGATTGCTGCTCCTGAGTCAGGACTATTTTATGTAGTAATGATGTAACCTCTGCAAGATCATGGGTAGTTGAACCTGCAGCAGCACTGCTGTCTGTGTAATGACTATCTTTAGACTTTTGCGGTTGACTCTGTGATTTCTTAACTTTCGATGCAGCAGGTATGGCTCTCTTCTCTCTGGCTATTTGTCTGAGTTCCTGTTGTAATCTATGGAATGTCATTCGCCTCGGCTCCATTGGTGCTAGTCTATTGTAGAGGTCAGTATCATTTATGCCCTTCATGAACTGTTGGGTCAATTTGTAATCCCTGTCAGGGAAGGGGTTTCCACAATTTTGTGTTTCTTCGATGGTTCTCATAATGTCCTCTAACATGATTGCATAAGTTGAAGCAGACTCACCAGACTTCTGTCTTCTCTCATAGAAATCAGCCATTGGGTCAAGTGAAAGTAACCCATCACCATATTCCGCCTTCAGTTCATCCAGTGCATTCTGTGGTCTCTGTTGCTCTTTGGGCATATTCAGCACCAGTTTGCGGGCTTCCCCACTCAAATGTCGCACTATTGTTGAAAATTTTACCTTTTCAGGCATAGCTCCAGCATCCATCAGGTATTGTATATCTCTTATCCAGTCCTCTATGAGTATTTTACCATCAAGCTGACCATTAAAAACAGGGACATTACGAACTTGATGTGATGACGTAATGTTATAATGTGGTTCAACCCGTGGGTTTAACACTACAGGTTGACTAAATTGTGGTACTGGAATTAAAGGTGGTTGCAAATACTGTCCTGTGCTTTGATTGCCCGGGTGGTATGGTGTCGATGTTGCCACTGGTAAACAATCTGACATGTTGTATGGAATGGGTGGCTGGCTCTGATATTGTTGCTGTGCATACCTCTGGTGTGTATTATAGTGCACCGGGGTCGCTGTGGGTATGCTGCCAGTAGGTGGTGGAGTATATTGTTCACCCATTGGTACTGGACCATCCATAGTTAGCAAATCGTGTGGGTTTCCATTTTCCATGATGATACCATACAGTCAGTCACATGTAATGAAGAATACTACAACAGTTTACCACACACTGGCTCCAATAACATTACAGTTGAACTTCATACAAAGTCGAACTGGCTCCGCCTGTCCTGCACAAATAATCCTAGATCCTGGTCTCGGCACCAAAAGATGTGACACGGATTTCCGACATAAATGGGGAGTGTCAGCAAAAATAATAGATTCTAGATCCAGGTTGTGCTTACGTATAACTTTTATTGACTGAGTTTCACGCCGTCGAGCAGGAAGAGCAATACACAATGGGTTCACATGAAATAAAAACAAAAGCAAAAATAAGCATCGATAACACGCTGGTTGTAAGAGTTGAATGTGCATCGTCATAGCAACCACTGATAACGTCGGCCCACGATTTCACACAATCACGTTCATTACATAGTAACCTGCACTATAGCAAAAGTTACATCCCGAGTTGAGTAACAAGTGACATTGAATCGAATATAACTGGTACTGAAAACATGATCAAAACAGCATAAAAAGCGAGTATATCGAAGCAAATAAAGTTCAATGTCTATGAAAGTTATCGTTCGACAGCTTCATTGATAACACAGTACTGCGTGTAGCATGTAGCGGCGATGGCATCATGACTTCTAAAAATAACGATCAAATGATAGAAACTGAACAGAAATAACTACAATCTCGTCAAATCAATTCCTAAAAACATACTGTACAAATACTGAAAGGCTGAATTACAGATGCAAATAATAAAAGCGAAAATAAAGCAGTTTCTGAACGGTCATAGTGTAACACCAACCTGAGTTTCACGCCGTCGAGCAGGAAGAGGCCCAAGTAGGGGATTTCCCTGACCACGTGACTCAGGTCAAACACCTCCGGCCGCATAGCGTTGCAGGCGGATCGAAAATAGAACAGGGGTGGACTACTCTGTTCTATATGAGTGTACAGGGAATTATTCTGTCCCGTTGCGGTACGCTCATTCCTTGCATTTTGGTATTGTATAAATAATAATAAATAAAATTAAAGGGGTGTCCCAAACAGCTCGTCACACATGTAACAAAAAACAAATTAATCGAGATGCAGCAAGCAGACACATCGTTGAAGAAATATTATAATAAGAGAGAACCAGAAGTGAGAGGGCACCATACAACCAAGTTCCAGGTATATGGAGGCTTGCTGTATCGTGTGTATCGGGATTGTTCAGTTCCAGGAGGCAAGACGGTACGTCAAGTGGTTGTGCCGAAACTGTTGAGGACTTGTGTTATGGAGATTGCCCATGATAGTTTAATGGTACTTTGAAGAAGATGTTGAAGTGGTTGTGCCATGAACAACCAAGGCAATGGCATCGATATATTAGTGCTTTACTCTTCGCATATAGAGAGGTACCACAGGAGACAACTGGTTTTTCCCCATTTGAGCTGTTATATGGTCGAACGGTTAGAGGCCCAATGAAGATCCTTAAAGAGTTATGGACCGAAGAGAGCGATACTCCTGAGATAGTTAATAGTTACCAGTATGTGTTTGAGTTGAGAGATCGGTTAGAACAGACTTTAGAGATTGCTCGAGAGGAATTACAAAAAGCACATAACCGATACAAGTGTTACTATGATCGTAAAACAAAGAAGCAAGTGCTTAAAGAAGGAGATAATGTGTTAATTTTGCTGCCAACTGACAACAACAAGCTATTGATGCAGTGGAAGGGTCCTTATGTGGTGGAGCAGGTAATAGGCGAAAACGATTATCGAGTGAGGGTAGGTGACAAAGTGAAGACGTATCATGTAAATATGTTAAAGTTGTATGTTGAGCGGGAGACGTCACCTCAACCAGATGGAAGTGGGACAAGTTACTCACCAAATACAGCCATAGACTTGATGAATGCTGTGCACGCAGCTACAGCGGGGTGCAATGAGTCAGATGAAGAGAATGCTGTAGACGAAGATGATCTTCTAAAGTTAGGAACTTGTAAACCTAAGGAGTCAGGTAAAGATGTTCAAATGGGTACAGACCTGACAGAACACCAGAGGAAAGAACTGGTGGGTTTAGTCAATACCTATGATAAGGTGTTTACTGACTTGCCAGGAAAGACCAAGATAATCAGTCATAAGATTGACCTGACAAATGATACACCAATACGATCTAAGCCATACCCACTACCATATGCAATAAGAGAGAACCTTAGGCAAGATATTGAAGATATGTTAAAAATGGGAGTAATCAGGAAGTCCACATCACCCTATGCGTCACCAGCGGTGATTGTAAAGAAGAAAGATGGATCGAATCGCATATGTCCATATGTGTAGACTATCAAAAATTAAATAAGGTCACTGTAACCGACCCTGAGCCAATGGTAACAACAGGGGATATATTTCAGAGGCTACATAATAGTAAGTTCCTGTCAAAAATTGATTTAAGTAAGGGTTATTGGCAGATACCAGTAGCTGAAGAAGATATACCAAAGACAGCATTTGTTACTCCCGATGGAACTTATGAATTTTTAAGTATGCCATTTGGAATGAAGAATTCAGGAGCTACTCTGGTGCGGGGAATCAGGAAATTATTGTCAGGTATGGAGTGGGTTGGAAGCTATATAGATGACCTGATAGTTTATTCAAGCTGCTGGGATGAGCTTGTTCAAGTATTATCTGAGTTGTTACGAAGACTAAGGGCAGCGGACATAACAGCTAGACCATCCAAGTGTGTTCTGGGTGCAATATCAGTAGAATTCCTGGGTCATGAAATTGGACACAATTGCGTGAGTCCGAGTCACGACAACATGGAAAAAATTCGAGAAACGCAAAGACCAGCGACCAAAAAAGGTGTCCGATCATACTTTGGGCTGGTCAATTACTACAGAGACCACATCCCCTTATTTGCAACTATTGCAGCACCCCTGAGTGATCTACTCAGAAGGATAACCCAACAAAGTTGTATGGAGAGAGGCCCAGGAGAAAGCATATAACACTTTGCGGGAATACTTATTGGGCAAACCAATTTTGAAGTTGCCAGACCCACAGAAACCATTTGTGTTGCGGACGGACGTGTCTCAGATGGGAATTGGAGCAGTACTTGTGCAGAATCATGGTGAGAAGCTCTTCCAGTTGCGTATGCAAGTAAGAAGTTATCCGATGCAGAAAAGAAATATTCAACTGTAGAAAATGAATGTTTAGTAATTGTATGGGGCGTGAATAAATTTCGCCTATATTTAGCCGGTGTGGAGTTCATTTTGCAGACGGATCATAAACCATTGTCTTACCTGGATAAAGCCAAGTTTGCAAATGACCGAGTGATGAGATGGGCGATGACTCTGCAAGGATATAATTATCGTGTTGAGGATATTCCTGGACGGGACAATGTGGTAGCGGACTACCTGAGTAGATTGATGGACTGAGGAACTTTGAACAGTATAGTAGAATGTTATTCGTTTATGACTGTATTTCATATTTTATTATATTCTACTGTATGTGATTTTCGAATTTATGTACTCAGTTCGATTTGATATATTGTATTGTTGTTTTATTTGAAATTGTTATCGTATTCGTATTATTGACGTCGTTGCTAGTCATGTAATATTATATGTTATAATATTCTTGAGAGGGGAGGTATGTCGCATACAACTTGTTTACCACTTCCGTGTGACTGAGAATGTTCTAGAACCGTACTGTGTCTGGGTGGAATTTTTAGAAACTGGTTGAATAGGTAATAGAACACTGTAGGAGGCAATAGAAGGTAATGGAACATTCTAGAAATTTGTAGTAAATTCCAGACTCATAATGTATGCTGATGTAATGGTCTATTTATAGACAGTGTGGGTATATATATGGGAGTTGTTCAGCACTGAGATGAGATCGGAGATCTCGTTGAATTGTATTGGAGTTTAAGTATCTAGTCATTGGAGTAGTGGAGTTTTACCGCGTTATTGTACTTGATGTTTGCAGAGTATAATAATACCAGTACCAGTTGAAACCTCATCTGTTGGCTCCGTGTTCATATTTTATCATCGCCGCCAGGGAAGTCTTCTGTTACTGTTGCCATTTGAACCATCACACCTGTACTATACCAATTACGGTAATATTACGTTGCGTGTGACACATGGGAATGTTTGTAATGTGTTAACACATGACCTTGGTCAAAGATGGTGATTTCTGAAAGACTGGAGAATTACACACAGCGGAGTTAAGTAACTTGTGAAATACTTCCTTTTCTGGTGTTGTAGTTGATGATCCATCTTCCATCGGTTTAAATTATGTATGATTGTTGATTTCTGGCAAAACAGACTCAGGGTCTTTGTTCTCATAAACATCCACTGTCTTGTCTTCCCTTTGTTTAACTCATTAACTTTTGACTTCAAATCATAAAAGTCTGTTTGACCCCATTTCTTGAAGGCCTTTGATTGAATCAAAACTCCTCCACTCTTATATAATGACATCTTCAGAACTTGGTTATCACTTGGATTTGATGATTTATTGTCCAGTATAATAATTCTAACTAGTCCACTTTCAGATAAACTATGTTCCCATTGTACAGTTACTGCATTGACTTTTTTATATCCTGTATCATATTTCAGTTCCAATGCTTTAACCCACAGTAACAATCTTTCATGCATAGTTTTGAATTTTATATTACAAGGAACAAGCTCACTATTTTCTGTCTTACGATCAGTAAATATTTCTTCATTGGCAGGTATACTTTTCATAGGAATGTTTCCAGTACTGCTTGTTTAAGACTTCTGCTTCTTATCTCTCACACCAATCTCTGCATGTATACTGTCTAAAAGAGAAATATGAAGTCACGGCTGCTGAACTTATTGCAGTTAAACAGGATTTTAATGACATTATTAACAATGTCAAAAAATCTGACAAAGATTCTCATTATCAGCTGGCTACTCATGTCTTTAAACAAAGGAAAGCCGATTTAGTTCCATCCCTGCCACTAGAAAATAAATATGACGTACTGGGCACAGATATTACCCATAAGGAAGAAGATGAAACAAATACAAATGATGGTAGTCAAAATGAAAATAGTCCACCTGACAATAAACCAGATGAACACAATGATAATGGCAAGAAACCAGAAAAACAAGAAATTGTTACCAACATAATTTTGGTTGGAAATTCATTAATTAAAGATGTTGTACCAGAAAGACTTATCTTAACTAAACATGCCATCAAATATCGGGCTGTATACATAAGAGATGCTCACAAAGCCTTGGAGCAATCAAAATCAGAGAAATCTTCATCAGTTATCATATGTGAAGGTAGCAACGATGTAGTACACAATAATGTAGAGGTTGATGTTGCTGATTTAAAAGAACTTATTGTTAAGGCAAAGGCAATGCATTCAAATGCATTAATTGTTGTGTCCTCTATACTACCACGTAATAAAGACCATGTAGTGAATGAGCATATACATATGATTAACAGTCAGATAGAATCTTATTGCGAACAGGAAAACAAAGTGCAATTCCTTTATCATCATAAATTAACAAATGCTCGGAATCTATATGCCAGAGATGGTATCCATCTACATCATGGTGGTGCAAGTGTTCTTGCCGCAAATTATATCAGCAAGCTGAAATCTGTTTCCATAAAAAGAAACAATTATTCAAGATATCACAACAGACGTGTACAAGTAAAGCCTCAACAGAATACTGCCAGATCTTACTACAGACAACCAAGAGGATTCAACAAAAGGAATAGCCAATCATACTACAACAAATATGATAATTTTGATTTCGGCTACAATGCAAAGATGTGCAATAATACTACAAGTTGGCAAGATCAGCAGTACTTGCTGCCACAGCAATACCCAAATCATTATCAACAACAAGGGTATCAACAACACATGTATTCACCACAGCAAAACCAACAACAGTACCAGCAGCATTCACATGGAAGGGGAAATTTCAATGGTCAATCACCACTTTGGCAAAGAAATAACCGTTACCTGGAGGAGATAAACCATTCATATTAACACTTAATGCAAAACCTAAAGATTACTTCATGGAACATCCATGGACTGGGGGGAAAATTAAGTGACTCACTGTTACTAAATTTGATTAAAGGACATGACTGTATAGGATTCGTTGAATCATGGTTAGATAAGGATTGTAGAATAGATTTCCCAGGATTTAACTTTTTCCGTAGTGATAGATTAAAGCGTAGATGTAGAGGTAGAAATTCAGGTGGAGTTGTAGCTATCTTTAAATCAGAACTCCAAAAAGGAATCACCAAAATTAACAGTTCTCATAGCGATTTCTTATGGATAAAAATGCAAAAAATTTTTGGGCTAAAAAATGACTTGTATGCCTGTTTTTGTTATATTTCCCCAGAGGGGTCAAGTGTTTATAACACATCTACAACCTCGGGTCTTGACATTTATGATATTTTAGAAAAGGATATTGCTAAATTTAACAAAGTTGGAGATATTGTGTTAATGGGTGACCTGAATGCAAGGAGTGGCTTGCTGTAGGACTTCATTTGTAATGATAGTGATAATAACTTACCATTACCAGACCATTTTCCCATAGATGATGTGTATAAAAGGAACAATATGGACAACCATATAAACAGCTATGGTAAAGCAATGGTAGAGTTATGTCGTAATAGTAACTGTCTCATTTTGAATGGGAGAGTTCCAGGTGACTCCTTGGGAAAATTTACTAGTCACCAATATGGGGGGAGTAGTCTTGTTGATTATGGAGTAATTAGCAGTTCCATATTTAGAGATGTACAGTATTTCAAAGTTTGGCCACTTAACCACCTTTCAGACCACTGTCCTATCTCCTTGTCTCTCACTGCAAACTTCAATCATGACTTTAAAAATACTTATAGCAACATTTCCCCATTACCAGGCAAATTTATCTGGGATGAAAATGGGCGTGAAAATTTTGTCAAAGCTATCTCAAATAACACTGTGAAAAAGAAAATTGATGCCTTCCAGTCTCATGATTATGAAAACATAGATGAAGCTGTTAGTCATTTTAATGATATTATAACCAGTGCAGCACAAAGTTCATTAAAGCTAATTCATCCCAGGGTAAAGGAAAAGAATAATAAACCCCAAAATAAAAAATGGTTTGATAACGCTGTTACCTCAATGCGTAAAAAAATAATTCATTGCTCACGCTTACTTGACAAATTTCCAAGAGATAACCTTATTAGACAGGAAAGATACAGCATCAACAAAAAGTACAAAAAATTAATTAAAATTAAAAAAAGAGAATATAAAGATAAGCTGTGTGACAAAATTATGTATGGCACTTAAACAAACAAATCCTAAATTATTCTGGAAACTGTTAGAGGAACTTGGAAATGTTGACAAAATAAATAGTAACAGTGACAACATTAATGTAAACGATTGGTTAGATCACTTTAAAAGTCTAAACAGTGAATCTAATGTTGATGAGAGTAGTTTTACCCATACAGTTAGGAATAGTGTTAGTAAACTGGAGAGGGAGAATGTAAATAAAATTAATCTTGATTATGAAATCTCAAGTGATGAAGTAAAACAGCATATTAAATTACTTAAATTAGGTAAAACCTCAGGTAATGACATGATTTCAAATGAAATGTTAAAATATGGTGCACCATATCTCATTAATTCAGTTGCCAAATTATTTTGTTTAGCTTTAAAGTCAGGCAAATTTCCTGCATTATGGAACTGCAGTTTAATTATCCCTATTTTTAAATCAGGAGACCCAGCGGATTGCAATAATTATAGAGGCATTGCCATCTCCAGCTGTTTATCCAAACTTTATACCATGATATTAAACAGCAGGTTAACTAGCTATCTCCATGAAAACAATCAAAACAGAGATAACCAGTTTGGCTTTAAGAAAAATCATAGGACAACTGATAACATCTATATTTTGAGATCCTTGATTACAAAATATGTAAACAACAAACGTAAAAAAACAGAAAACTATTTATTTTCATGCTTTATTGACTTCTCCAAAGCCTTTGACTCGGTTTGGCGTGAGGGCTTACTATATAAACTTCTGCATTTAGGCATTGGGGGGGAACTTCTATAATTCGATTAAGTCAATCTATAAAAATACACACTATAGCATAAAAATGAATAGGGGAATTACACCATACTTTGATTCTAATAGAGGTGTGAAGCAAGGCTGCAACTTAAGTCCCCAGTTGTTTAATATTTATGTCAATGGTATTTGTGATGTAGTTAACAATTTTGACCCAGTGGACCTGAATGGTGTGAAATTTAACTGTATTTATATGCAGATGATCTTCTGTTGCTATCTACTAGTCATGATGGTCTACAGAAGGGCATTGATGCCATTCAAAATTACTGCCAGAAATGGAAATTAAAGGTTAACATAAACAAATCTAAAATTATAGTTTTTAACAGCACTGGTAAAAACCTTGAAGACAAACTTCAATTCTACATTAATGGAACACAACTCGAATGTGTGAATTTTTATAACTACCTTGGCATCACTTTCCAATCAAATGGGAAATTTAGTGCAGCCACAGCAAGGTTGTATGAAAAAAGCTCACAAAGCATCATTTAAAATGCTTTGGAATTCAAATGAATGCCATTCAGTGAGTCTAGCCTGTAAGCTGATTCTGTTATTAAACCAGTTATTCTTTATGGGTCAGAAGTTTGGGGTAGTTTTCTGACTAATCTATTTAGTGGAACTGGCAATAGCAAATCAGAGATTGATAATACTGTTTTTGTATCAAAGCTATTCTCTGACAAAATATTACCAGAAAAACTTCATATAAAGTTTTGTAAGAGAGTTTTGGGAGTACATAGGAAGGCATCGAATATTGCTTGTAGAGGTGAACTAGGTCGTTTCCCACTTGTGATTGATGTTTGTATTACTGTTATAAAATTTTATCAACGGTTGTTATGTAAGAAAAGAAACAACATAATTATCGAAGCTGCTTTTAAAGAAAGTAGTGGGTTTAAATATGATCCCTGGTATAAATTTGTCCAAAAACTTCTACAAATTACAAATATGACAAACACGGATACTAATCAGACAAATTTTTGCAATCTGTTTAAAGAAAGGTTAAACCAAATTTACTCAACAAATGTGGAAAGTCAGTTGAACAAAACTGGTCATAATAAACTAAGTACTTATAAAACATTCAAAAATAATTATAAATTTGAAAAATACTTGGATGATATAAAAAACAAAAAACACAGAGTAGCATTAACCAAATTTCGTATTTCAGCCCACTTCTTGCCAATTGAAATATGCAGTCACAGGGGAATAAATAAAATTGACAGGGTATGTAACAAATGTGACTCTAATGATGTGGGTGATGAAAAACATTACTTTTTTCATTGTGACAGTTTTTCAGAACACAGAAAAAAAATTCCTCTATACATTGTTCAAATACTCACCTGACTATCAAACATTACCAAATGGAGAATGGTTTATTAATGTTTTCTCTAGTGTAGACAAATATATTTGGAGTATTTTAGCTAATTTTGTTTTTCAGATTTTAAAATTATTTTAGTTTAGTTGTGATACTGTATGTTTCTTACGTTGGACTTTACTCAAGCATTGTTTTTGTGTACGTTCCAAATAAAATATCCTATCCTATCCTGTCCTCATAAACAAAGGCTGGGTCAAATTTAGGTTTTGACACTCTTTTCTCACTAATCTCCATATCTAACAACCTAAAAAATTCTTCCGTAGCATAAAAAACAATGTAACTTTAGATAGAATAACTCTTACTTATGATGAAGTCACCACCTTGGCAGATAAATCACACCAACTGCAGAGCTCACTTAACTGTGTACTGGCAACATGACAGCCATTAGTACATTAGTACAATAATGTAATGGTAGTCACTCTCTGAAAGATGTGGTGGTCCTGAATAGGGCCGTTTGTCTTGTGCTAGTGTTCGCTCAGTTAGTACAGTGTGGGGATCGAACGGGTTTGACACGACAACACGACACTCTACTTTCCTAGTTTGGTTCATTAGTGTTGTATTCTTCAAGTTAACCATGGCATATATACTGTTTTGTTATAAGTGTATCAGCCAAATGTAGTCAACTTATTGCATTAGTACGTGTAGCCTATGTTATTGAACAATAGTGTACAGCTACGGGTTGAACATATCATTAAAAAAATGCCGAAGATTTATCATCAGGAGTTGTATAGGTCGAAGAGCTTCTTGCAGCCAACAATTTGACACACAGTGTTGCTTCAGCACTGAAACTATGCGATGAATCATATTTTTAAAACATATTTTTTACACGTTTTTTTGGATGTCCTAGAAAATTTACTATATTTTTAATGGGTTCATAAAAAGGAGATGCAGTCATTGAAGTCTATTGAGACTGCTGCTAAACTGCCACTATATGCATATTATTGTACCGCCCTCTAAAAACAGATGTACAGTGAACCAAAAAATGTACATACTGTAAGAAACTTGGTGGTATGCCATTGGTTAGTGCATTTAATTTGTTTGATGCAATCATTGTGCCAACTATTTCTTATGGTAGCGATATGGGAGTACAAAAAATCGGAAATCGAGAGGGTACAGACAACATTTTGTAGATATCTACTTAGCGTTAATAGCTGTACAAACAATGTAGCGATATTGGACGAATGTGGAAGGCTGCCATTATGCTGTGGTTATTTCAAGCCTTGTATCTGATATTGGTTAAAAATATAAGTAAAAATAGCTGGAACCCAAAAACATGTTATATCATGCTTAAACGATTAGACAAGACCGGCAGACTTACTTGGGAAACCCACATAGAAATCTTCTATTCAAATATGGTTTCGGCATTGTCTGGTTAGAAAAACAAGTTGGAGATACTGAACGGTTTTTAGAAATATTTACTCAAAGAATAAAAAAATGTTGCCAAGAATGGCATGCCTCAATTTCACAATCATCCAGGCTGTGTACTTTCAGAAAAATCAAAGTAGTATTATAACCTGGGAGATTCATTGGCAAGCAATTATAAACTAAAATATATACTGACGAGTTTTCGCTGCTTTGGCCATAAACATAATGTTAAATTAGACAGATACACAAAAATACAGTTAGATCAATAAATTTTAAGTTTTTGCAGTGATAAGTTTGAATTTATCAAGGTAGTAAATGAAATTCACTTTGTTTTTATATGTCCATTGTCATTGATCTCAGGGCAGATCTTTTGTCAATATCTTTTAAAAGTTTTCAAGCGACGAGATGAATATGAATTCAGCTTAACTTAGTACCACATGTTTACATGGATGTTTTATTGTTTTTAAAACGTGCTATGCACTTTTCTAATCATTACATTTTGTACGATGAACTGAGGCCTTGTACAGAAATAAAATTACATAATACAAAATTGACTAATACTAAAATGAATAATTGTAGACAGATTTTGACAAGAAATCGTGTCACTTTTATGTGTGCTAACATTTGTGAAGAGCGAAAAAACTTGTGAGTAGGCTTCTACCTTAAAATGCTTTGACAATAATGCTAAAGTACGTACAGTCTTGTCTTTTTTACAACATTTTGCCGTAGTGGATCTAGGGTGTGGGTGTGTGTGGGTGGGGAATGGTTCAGGACCCCTTATCCAAAATGGTAAAATAGTTATGTTATGTGAAATAACTTATCAACGTAACACAAAGTAAACCAATTGAATTTAAAACCGAGAATATAAAAATGTCTGTAACAAAGCTCAACAACTTTTTGAATATTATAAAATTCACACGTTTCACGTCAAATATATTTTTGTTGTTTTCGAACCCTCTATTCAAAAGTGCTGGCTACGGGCCTGTTTGAAATGGTGAATAAGTTGTTATTATTATAACATTATATACCTATACTATTAAATGTTCCATATTAATCCAAAGGTCCCTTTAAAATATTATATGAATTGTATAAAGAGGGGAGGCAAGGGGGGTAGCTGGTACGGTTTTACGGGAAATAAAAAGGGCTTTTCACAATTTACAAAGAAAAAAAAAGACGTTTTTACAGTTTACAGTGTTAACAAATGGAACATTGAATTGTCCGAAGAGCTCTCCGACTCAAATTCTCCGCCATTGCTGCACCGTGTGAAGAGACGCATGCGCATATTACCCTCGTAATGTTCTTCATTCGGTTAGAGGGCCTTTTACGTCTTGACATTCAATTTTGTAGTGAATTGTCGTTTTACAGTTTCTAAAATGTAATTTCCCTGGATTATTCTTTACGATTTTTTTATTTGGATGTGAATTTTTGTACATACAAGAAAAATGACACATTTTTACAGTGTACGAAAAAAAGATTTGATTGATTACGTTGTACGTCTAGCCTGTGATTACAGAATTACGGAATTTATTTTTTCTATTTACATTGTACGAACAAAAAAATATTGCAATTACGTTGAACGAAAATAACCCTTGCCCCCCCTCTATAAAAGTTCCCAAATAGTATAGCAATATATTTAAGCAAAATTTTGGTGGGAAAAATATACAAGCCATGATTTTAGTGACAAAAATATAATTGACACTACATAAGGAAAACATATTTGATTATGATGATATCTAATTGGAAGAATGTAGTACTGACATGTGGTTCTCATAGTTTCAAAGTGCTTTCATTTCTGCACGTATTTTATACCCAATTTTTTTAAAGCCCAATTTTCACATATGTCTTAAAAATTATGCATGTTATTCACACTAAAATTGAGTTATTGCAACTACAAGAAATAATGAGATAAAGGACAGACATTTCCCTCTCATAAAAATAAGCACTTATGCATTTTTTTAGTATACATGATTTCAATTTTCAATCTAAGCTAATCTTATCAGTATCAAATTGCATTCAATTACACTTGTGTTGATGTAACATTTCCACTCAGCGACAATTGATTACAAATTTTTCTGGTTTAAACTAGAGGCACATTTTTAACACTATCTCCACAAACATAGGAGCCAGCTAGACCAAACTTGAACAAAGATTACTGGTTGATAATATTTTAATGTTTGGGAAAAACAATTACTAGAGTTACTCTGGCCACAAATAGTGTTAACAATGACAACAGACATTGTAAGCACTATATCTCACTATTTCATTATCATTATGGGCAAGGTAAAAATGGGAGTGTTTAACAGTAATTGCAAGCTAGTGTTGACTTGTATTGTTTTACATGTCTACAACGTCTGATTTCTACAACTACTACTACTGAATAGCTATGTTTGAGAACTGTAAAACCAGTCAGTGTTGTTCTCTCTATATTATACTGATATCATCCAAGCAAATCAAGAATGCCATTTGTAAATTGCCAATTATTCACAACTACAACTATACAAGGACATTGAAATTAGAAGATTATGAATGTTTACATAAGTACTATGTGATCAATAATGGCCAATATAAGGACTATATGATCAATAATGGCCAATATAAGTACTATGTGAACAATAATGGCCAATATAAGTACTATGTGATCAATAATGGCCAATATAAGTACTATGTGAATAATAATGGCCAGCATAAGTACTATGTGAATAATAATGGCCAACATAAGTACTATGTGAACAATAATGACCAACATAAGTACTATGTGAACAATAATGGCCAACATAAGTACTATGTGAACAATAATGGCTAATATAAGTACTATGTGAATAATAATGGCTAATATAAGTACTATGTGAACAATAATGACCAACATAAGTACTATGTGATCAATAATGGCCAATATAAGGACTATATGATCAATAATGGCCAATATAAGTACTATGTGAACAATAATGGCCAATATAAGTACTATGTGATCAATAATGGCCAATATAAGTACTATGTGAATAATAATGGCCAACATAAGTACTATGTGAACAATAATGGCCAACATAAGTATTATGTGAACAATAATGGTCAACATAAGTACTATGTGATCAATAATGGCCAGCATAAGTACTATGTGAATAATAATGGGCAACATAAGTACTATGTGAACAATAATGACCAACATAAGTACTAAGTGAACAATAATGGCCAATATAAGTACTATGTGAACAATAATGGTCAATATAAGTACTATGTGAATAATAATGGCTAATATAAGTACTATGTGAACAATAATGACCAACATAAGTACTAAGTGAACAATAATGGCCAATATGAGGACTATATGATCAATAATGGTCAATATAAGTACTATGTGAATAATAATGGCTAATATAAGTACTATGTGAACAATAATGACCAACATAAGTACTATGTGATCAATAATGGCCAATACGAGGACTATATGATCAATAATGGCCAATATAAGTACTATGTGAACAATAATGGCCAATATAAGTACTATGTGATCAATAATGGCCAATATAAGTACTATGTGAATAATAACGGCCAACATAAGTACTATGTGAACAATAATGGCCAACATAAGTATTATGTGATCAATAATGGCCAGCATAAGTACTATGTGAATAATAATGGCCAACATAAGTACTATGTGAACAATAATGACCAACATAAGTACTATGTGAACAATAATGGCCAATATAAGTACTATGTGAATAATAATGGCCAATATAAGTACTATGTGAACAATAATGGTCAATATAAGTACTATGTGAATAATAATGGCTAATATAAGTACTATGTGAACAATAATGACCAACATAAGTACTATGTGATCAATAATGGCCAATATGAGGACTATATGATCAATAATGGCCAATATAAGTACTATGTGAACAATAATGGCCAATATAAGTACTATATGATCAATAATGGCCAATATAAGCACTATGTGAATAATAATGGCCAACATAAGTACTATGTGAACAATAATGGCCAACATAAGTATTATGTGATCAATAATGGCCAGCATAAGTACTATGTGAATAATAATGGCCAACATAAGTACTATGTGAACAATAATGGCCAATATAAGTACTATGTGAACAATAATGGCCAATATAAGTACTATGTGAATAATAATGGCTAATATAAGTACTATGTGAACAATAATGACCAACATAAGTACTATGTGAACAATAATGGCCAATATAAGTATTATGTGAACAATAATGGCCAATATAAGTACTATGTGAATAATAATGGCCAACATAAGTACTATGTGAACAATAATGGCCAATATAAGTATTATGTGAACAATAATGGCCAATATAAGTACTATGTGAATAATAATGGCCAACATAAGTACTATGTGAACAATATTGGCCAACATAAGTACTATGTGAACAATAATGGCCAATATAATTACTATGTGAACAATAATGGCCAATATAAGTACTATGTGAATAATAATGGCCAATATAAGTACTATGTGAACAATAATGGCCAATATAAGTATTGTGAACAATAATGGCCAATATAAGTACTATGTGATCAATAATGGCCAACATAAGTATTGTGTGAACAATAATGGCCAACATAAGTATTATGTGAACAATAATGGCCAACATAAGTACTATGTGATCAATAATGGCCAGCATAAGTACTATGTAAATAATAATGGCCAGCATAAGTATTATGTAAATAATAATGGCCAACATAAGTACTATGTGAACAATAATGGCCAACATAAGTACTATGTGAACAATAATGGCCAATATAAGTACTATGTGAATAATAATGGCCAATATAAGTACTATGTGAACAATAATGACCAACATAAGTACTACTTTGGAATACTTTATTTTCGCTGGAATTAATTTTTAAGCAGTTAATGTAAATTTTTGACAAATTGACAACTGTATGTATGCCAATTTGTACCAAATTTGAGTAAAATCTGTCTAAGCATATCCAAGAATTGATTTCAGATGAAGAACGAATGAACGAACAGTTAAAGAGAACCTAAATAACAACTCTTGGTTTGGGATATCAGCTCAATCTTACAAATGTCATCAGATATCTGAAAACTGCCATCAGATTCATTGAAAATTTGTCATCTTATAAAATGTGTGGATGCCCTCTTTGAAATGTGAAATATGTCATCTGAAGTCCACGATTACAATAAAAACACAATATTTATTTAACACAATAAGATTGAACAACCATTTTATTTAAAAAGAACAACAATTGCTTGATAGTTCACTTCTTCTTCTTCTTTCCCTTCTTCCCAGATTTCTTTCCTTTTTTACCCTTCTTCTTTTTCTTCTTACTGTATGGCCCAAGCTGTTTGCGAACCATGATACCTCTCCACCAAGACTGCACCTGAATTTCAAATAATAAGATTGAGTGAGGTAGTCATATTAACGTGTACAAATAATAAACATAGTTGAACACTGGTGACCTTGCCCTTTGTTATATAATATAATTCCTTTTATCATAGTTTGTTTCAATATAAATATGCATTGTCATAATTAATTTTGAATACAAACAAGTTTTGGGGTTGAACCAACAGTGGGGAATCAGTCTACCGAATGTCCTTAAAAGATGTAAATATCTTACAAAAACATTGGTGCCTTATTTGTTTAATTATTTTAAGGAACATAATTTCCAGCTTTATTGAAAGTAATTGACATATTTTAGAATAAAAACAAATGTCTCATTGCAAAAAAAAGTGCTGCATTTAGATGTGAATAGATTCATAAAACATGCAAGATAACAGAAAAATTTAGCTGGCTTTAGTTCAAGTATTTTGTACAGGTGTCTGTCAAAAATGAATGATTCACTGAGACAAATATTGACTACTGTATTATATGAAAAGTAAAAAAAAACACCCTTTATGAATAGCTATCATGTTGCAAGCTCTTCTTTGTATGCAAATCAACTTAAATAGTTGGTGTCCAGTGGAGGGAGGGAGAAGTCAACAGTACTGTTGCCTCCGGAGAAACTACATCTTCAAACACTGCAATCTCTGAAGTGCGTTTTTAAACTAGTATTATAAAAACTATCATTCTGTTCTAATAGCTGAAACATATTCCTGTGAGTTTTCATCTGTCGAATGAACTGTTTGTCAAATACAGAATACATATATTTTAGAATAATTTTCTTTTTAAAATGTGGATGAAATGTTTTGCTTTTAATGTATTTTTTATGTATTGTTTTTGATTTGATAACTTTTGACTAAACAGATTTTCTATTAGCTTCAGATCTTGATCAAAGTTTGGCACCCAGTTCATAGCAGTGCTTATATTGATTTTCTGACATCTTGTTTTCTATAAAGATTTTATTGGTAGGTTTGCAAATGTGTATCAGACTGTGCAATCTCTCCATGAGTTGGTTTTGAAACCCAGTATGGGATTCTGAGATACATTACCAAGGATATTATTACAAGATAAATCATTTGCTTCATTGAACACATACAACAATGCATATTTCCACTGAGATCAGTGACCTTTGATGTGTATCACCAGTGATCAGTCAAGTAGAAACAGTCAAAATATTTTATCAGATTTTCTCAATTTTTGCATGATATTTTCATACAGGACATCTGTTGTTCAAACTCAGGGAAGACTTTATACTGATGAATAAGGTGACCAAGTTTGATAAAGTTTGGAATAGAATTAGTAAAGTTATTATGCACACAATAACAATTATTAACGACGACGACGACGACGACGACAACAACGCCGGACAAAATTTTTCCCTTAATATACCTTTCCCTTCCATCTTTGATGGTACGGGCAAGGTAATAATATATGAATGTGTGTATTGAATTGTTTTATACCTTAACAGTTGCTTTGAGTTCCTCAGCTTCCTGTTCAGCTAGACGTCTTGCTTTCTCCTTCTCTATTCTATCTTCTACAACAACTTGCTCATATTCTGCATACTGTAAATTGAGAAAAGTGCATACCGTTAGGGATGGTCAAAGCTAACTCGTAAAAGCACAACAAATTCTGGATATTTTGAAATCTACAATAGCATTAAACCCTACCCTCAAGGCCATTCTGAATTGGATTCAGTCAAAATACATACAACTTACTAAATGGTCAGCTTCAAATGTTTCTTCAAATAATCAAATAATTTATAACATAAAACACTGGCCTCTTTAAGACAACTAACCGTTACCACAAGAAAGCCATTTTAAAATGTGTCTACATTGTAGTATTCAGTAGCTAACAAAAGCACCAATCAGCACACCACCATTCCATTACATGCTTGTAGAAGTAGATGATCTGATTAATCATTTGCTTTCACAATGTTTACTCTTGAATATTTAGATTACAGTTCCCAAATACAAGCTTTGTCAGAGTATGTTTGGAGTGCAGCGGAAAAATGGAAGTCGCAGGTAATAATCTCGCAAACTAACAGGAAGTTCTTGTGTTAGTTTAGTGTTAGCATACCGGTAATCTACATGATATCTTTTTGTGCCAGCATATTAACTAGTCTAATTAATATTTTTACATTAAAGTTGAACTTTTAAGATAATCCATTTCTGTTTTTTGGTGACTAGTATGTGATATACAAACATTGTAGCAAATATCAACAATTTTCAGCACATCCAAAAATTGGTGATCATTTTCATTGAATTATTTGAGAATGAACTCAAGGTGAGAAACTAACTGACTTACTGTTTTGGTTAGTTCCTGTAGTCTAGCTAAGTCATTAGCTTTGGATGCCTTCAACACATCCAATTCATGTTGTTTAGTTTCTACATCTGTATCATATTTCTCCATCCAATATTCTAACTTCTCTTCTAAATCCTAGAAATCAAAAAACGTATATATATTAAATAAATGAATAAAAACAAATCTCTACTCTTTCAAGGTACTCACGACAATATCACATACAGATATCATTGAATTTCACATTGAAAACATGTTATGACCATGACTACATGTACTTCTAATGGCAGAAACAATTGCAGGTACTCTGACAATGCTTTTTGATGTGATTGAAATGGCTGATTATTACAAAGTGCACTAAAGGGGTTTATCGGGCCTAGATGGCCTCCTGAAATTTCAAGTTCAGATACAGTATAGGTTCATTCTTACCACATGATGTGTTTTCAGATATTGTTCAATTTCTTGGTTTACTCTTTCCTCTTCCTCAATTTGGCGGTGAACTCTCTGTTAAGAACAATGAAGCAGATTTATGATATGATAGTTACAATACATCCAGTCTAAATAATTCCCTTATCTATTGTCTACACAATATGTTATCAGGAAATTACTATATGATGGGGCAAGTACTGCAGCTAATTCCTTTGGTACATGTACGATCTCTGCCTCTATATTTCAGATAAGCATTTTACCAACCATTTTGGCACATAGTTTGTCATGGTGTAGTGAATTCCATGTAATGAACACCACGTATCATGTCATAGTGTAGAGAATTCAATGTAATGAACACCAAGTGTAATGTCATAGTGTGGTGAATTCCATATAATGAACACCAAGTGCCATGTCATAGTGTGGAGAATTCCATGTAATGAACACCAAGTGCCATGTCATAGTGTGGTGAATTCCATGTTATGAACACTAAGTGCCATGTCATAGTGTGGTGAATTCCATGTAATGAACATCAAGTGTCATGTCATAGTATGGTGAATTCCATGTAGTGAACACCAAGTGTCATGTCATAGTGTGGTGAATTCCATGTAATGAACATCAAGTGTTGTGTCATAGTATGGTGAATTCCATGTAGTGAACACCAAGTGTCATGTCATAGTGTGGTGAATTCCATGTAATGAACACCACGTATCATGTCATAGTGTGGTGAATTCCATGTAATGAACACCAAGTGTCATGTCATAGTGTGGTGAATTCCATGTAATGAACACCAAGTGCCATGTCATAGTGTAGTGAATTTAATGTAATGAACACCAAGTGCCATGTCATAGTGTGGAGAATTCCATGTAATGAACACCAAGTGCCATGTCATAGTGTGGTGAATTCCATGTAATGAACATCAAGTGTCATGTCATAGTATGGTGAATTCCATGTAGTGAACACCAAGTGTCATGTCATAGTGAGGTGAATTCCATGTTATGAACACCAAGTGCCATGTCATAGTGTGGTGAATTCCATGTAATGAACACCAAGTGCCATGTCATAGTGTGGTGAATTCAATGTAATGAACACCAAGTATCATGTCATAGTGTAGAGAATTCAATGTAATGAACACCAAGTGCCATGTCATAGTGTGGTGAATTCCATGTAATGAACACCACGTATCATGTCATAGTGTGGTGAATTCCATGTAATGAACACCAAGTGTTGTGTCATAGTATGGTGAATTCCATGTAGTGAACACCAAGTGTCATGTCATAGTGTGGTGAATTCCATGTAATGAACACCACGTATCATGTCATAGTGTGGTGAATTCCATGTAATGAACACCAAGTGTCATGTCATAGTGTGGTGAATTCCATGTAATGAACACCAAGTGCCATGTCATAGTGTGGTGAATTTAATGTAATGAACACCAAGTGCCATGTCATAGTGTGGAGAATTCCATGTAATGAACACTAAGTGCCATGTCATAGTGTGGTGAATTCCATGTAGTGAACACCAAGTGTCATGTCATAGTGAGGTGAATTCCATGTTATGAACACCAAGTGCCATGTCATAGTGTGGTGAATTCCATATAATGAACACCAAGTGCCATGTCATAGTGTGGTGAATTCAATGTAATGAACACCAAGTATCATGTCATAGTGTAGAGAATTCAATGTAATGAACACCAAGTGCCATGTCATAGTGTGGTGAATTCCATGTAATGAACACCAAGTATCATGCCATAGTGAGGTGAATTCCATGTAGTGAACACCAAGTGCCATGTCATAGTGTGGTGAATTTAATGTAATGAACACCAAGTGTCATGTCATAGTGTGGTGAATTCCATGTAATGAACACCAAGTGCCATGTTATAGTATGGTGAATTCCATGTAGTGAACACCAAGTGTCATGTCATAGTATGGTGAATTCCATGTAGTGAACACCAAGTGCCATGTCATAGTGAGGTGAATTCCATGTAATGAGCACCAAGTGCCATGTCATAGTATGGTGAATTCCATGTAGTGAACACCAAGTGTCATGTCATAGTATGGTGAATTCCATGTAGTGAACACCAAGTGTCATGTCATAGTATGGTGAATTCCATGTTATGAACACTAAGTGCCATGTCATAGTGTGGTGAATTCCATGTAATGAACATCAAGTGTCATGTCATAGTATGGTGAATTCCATGTAGTGAACACCAAGTGTCATGTCATAGTGTGGTGAATTCCATGTAATGAACATCAAGTGTTGTGTCATAGTATGGTGAATTCCATGTAGTGAACACCAAGTGTCATGTCATAGTGTGGTGAATTCCATGTAATGAACACCACGTATCATGTCATAGTGTGGTGAATTCCATGTAATGAACACCAAGTGTCATGTCATAGTGTGGTGAATTCCATGTAATGAACACCAAGTGCCATGTCATAGTGTGGTGAATTTAATGTAATGAACACCAAGTGCCATGTCATAGTGTGGAGAATTCCATGTAATGAACATCAAGTGTCATGTCATAGTATGGTGAATTCCATGTAGAGAACACCAAGTGTCATGTCATAGTGAGGTGAATTCCATGTTATGAACACCAAGTGCCATGTCATAGTGTGGTGAATTCCATATAATGAACACCAAGTGCCATGTTATAGTATGGTGAATTCCATGTAGTGAACACCAAGTGTCATGTCATAGTATGGTGAATTCCATGTAGTGAACACCAAGTGCCATGTCATAGTGAGGTGAATTCCATGTAATGAGCACCAAGTGCCATGTCATAGTATGGTGAATTCCATGTAGTGAACACCAAGTGTCATGTCATAGTATGGTGAATTCCATGTAGTGAACACCAAGTGTCATGTCATAGTATGGTGAATTCCATGTTATGAACACTAAGTGCCATGTCATAGTGTGGTGAATTCCATGTAATGAACATCAAGTGTCATGTCATAGTATGGTGAATTCCATGTAGTGAACACCAAGTGTCATGTCATAGTGTGGTGAATTCCATGTAATGAACATCAAGTGTTGTGTCATAGTATGGTGAATTCCATGTAGTGAACACCAAGTGTCATGTCATAGTGTGGTGAATTCCATGTAATGAACACCACGTATCATGTCATAGTGTGGTGAATTCCATGTAATGAACACCAAGTGTCATGTCATAGTGTGGTGAATTCCATGTAATGAACACCAAGTGCCATGTCATAGTGTGGTGAATTTAATGTAATGAACACCAAGTGCCATGTCATAGTGTGGAGAATTCCATGTAATGAACATCAAGTGTCATGTCATAGTATGGTGAATTCCATGTAGTGAACACCAAGTGTCATGTCATAGTGAGGTGAATTCCATGTTATGAACACCAAGTGCCATGTCATAGTGTGGTGAATTCCATATAATGAACACCAAGTGCCATGTCATAGTGTGGTGAATTCAATGTAATGAACACCAAGTATCATGTCATAGTGTAGAGAATTCAATGTAATGAACACCAAGTGCCATGTCATAGTGTGGTGAATTCCATGTAATGAACACCAAGTATCATGCCATAGTGAGGTGAATTCCATGTAGTGAACACCAAGTGCCATGTCATAGTGTGGTGAATTTAATGTAATGAACACCAAGTGTCATGTCATAGTGTGGTGAATTCCATGTAGTGAACACCAAGTGCCATGTCATAGTGAGGTGAATTCCATGTAATGAGCACCAAGTGTCATGTCATAGTATGGTGAATTCCATGTAGTGAACACCAAGTGCCATGTCATAGTGAGGTGAATTCCATGTAATGAACACCAAGTGCCATGTCATAGTGTGGTGAATTCCATATAATGAACATCAAGTGTCATGTCATAGTGTGGTGAATTTAATGTAGTGAACACCAAGTGCCATGTCATAGTGAGGTGAATTCCATGTAATGAGCACCAAGTGCCATGTCATAGTGAGGTGAATTCCATGTAATGAACACAAAGTGCCATGTCATAGTGTGGAGAATTCCATGTAATGAACACCAAGTGCCATGTCATAATGTAGAGAATTTAATGTAATGAACACCAAGTGCCATGTCATAGTGTGGTGAATTCCATGTAATGAACACCATGTATCATGTCATAGTGTGGTGAATTCCATGTAGTGAACACCAAGTGTCATGTCATAGTATGGTGAATTCCATGTAGTGAACACCAAGTGTCATGTCATAGTGTGGTGAATTCCATGTAGTGAACACCAAGTGTCATGTCATAGTATGGTGAATTCCGTGTAATGAGCACCAAGTGCCATGTCATAGTGTAGTGAATTCCATGTAATGAACACCAAGTGCCATGTCATAATGTGGTGAATTCCATGTAGTGAGCACCAAGTGTCATGTCATAGTGTGGTGAATTCCATGTAATGAACACCAAGTGCCATGTCATAGTGTGGTGAATTCCATGTAATGAACACCAAGTGCCATGTCATAGTGTGGTGAATTTAATGTAATGAACACCAAGTGTCATGTCATAGTGTGGTGAATTCCATGTAGTGAACACCAAGTGTCATGTCATAGTGTGGTGAATTCCATGTAATGAACATCAAGTGTTGTGTCATAGTATGGTGAATTCCATGTAATGAACACCACGTATCATGTCATAGTGTGGTGAATTCCATGTAATGAACACCAAGTGTCATGTCATAGTGTGGTGAATTCCATGTAATGAACACCACGTATCATGTCATAGTGTGGTGAATTCCATGTAATGAACACCAAGTGTCATGTCATAGTGTGGTGAACTCCATGTAATGAACACCAAGTGCCATGTCATAGTGTGGTGAATTTAATGTAATGAACACCAAGTGCCATGTCATAGTGTGGAGAATTCCATGTAATGAACACCAAGTGCCATGTCATAGTGTGGTGAATTCCATGTAATGAACATCAAGTGTCATGTCATAGTATGGTGAATTCCATGTAGTGAACACCAAGTGTCATGTCATAGTGAGGTGAATTCCATGTTATGAACACCAAGTGCCATGTCATAGTGTGGTGAATTCCATATAATGAACACCAAGTGCCATGTCATAGTGTGGTGAATTCAATGTAATGAACACCAAGTATCATGTCATAGTGTAGAGAATTCAATGTAATGAACACCAAGTGCCATGTCATAGTGTGGTGAATTCCATGTAATGAACACCAAGTATCATGCCATAGTGAGGTGAATTCCATGTAGTGAACACCAAGTGTCATGTCATAGTGAGGTGAATTCCATGTTATGAACACCAAGTGCCATGTCATAGTGTGGTGAATTTAATGTAATGAACACCAAGTGTCATGTCATAGTGTGGTGAATTCCATGTAATGAACGCCAAGTGCCATGTCATAGTATGGTGAATTCCATGTAGTGAACACCAAGTGTCATGTCATACTATGGTGAATTCCATGTAGTGAACACCAAGTGCCATGTCATAGTGAGGTGAATTCCATGTAATGAGCACCAAGTGCCATGTCATAGTATGGTGAATTCCATGTAGTGAACACCAAGTGTCATGTCATAGTATGGTGAATTCCATGTAGTGAACACCAAGTGTCATGTCATAGTATGGTGAATTCCATGTAGTGAACACCAAGTGCCATGTCATAGTGAGGTGAATTCCATGTAATGAGCACCAAGTGTCATGTCTTAATAGTATGGTGAATTCCATGTAGTGAACACCAAGTGCCATGTCATAGTGAGGTGAATTCCATGTAATGAACACCAAGTGCCATGTCATAGTGTGGTGAATTCCATATAATGAACATCAAGTGTCATGTCATAGTGTGGTGAATTTAATGTAGTGAACACCAAGTGCCATGTCATAGTGAGGTGAATTCCATGTAATGAGCACCAAGTGTCATGTCATAGTATGGTGAATTCCATGTAGTGAACACCAAGTGCCATGTCATAGTGAGGTGAATTCCATGTAATGAACACAAAGTGCCATGTCATAGTGTGGAGAATTCCATGTAATGAACACCAAGTGCCATGTCATAGTGTAGAGAATTTAATGTAATGAACACCAAGTGCCATGTCATAGTATGGTGAATTCCATGTAATGAACACCATGTATCATGTCATAGTGTGGTGAATTCCATGTAGTGAACACCAAGTGTCATGTCATAGTATGGTGAATTCCATGTAGTGAACACCAAGTGTCATGTCATAGTGTGGTGAATTCCATGTAATGAACACCAAGTGTCATGTCATAGTGTGGTGAATTCCATGTAGTGAACACCAAGTGTCATGTCATAGTATGGTGAATTCCGTGTAATGAGCACCAAGTGCCATGTCATAGTGAGGTGAATTCCATGTAATGAGCACCAAGTGCCATGTCATAGTATGGTGAATTCCATGTAGTGAACACCAAGTGTCATGTCATAGTATGGTGAATTCCATGTAGTGAACACCAAGTGTCATGTCATAGTATGGTGAATTCCATGTAGTGAACACCAAGTGCCATGTCATAGTGAGGTGAATTCCATGTAATGAGCACCAAGTGTCATGTCATAGTATGGTGAGTTCCATGTAGTGAACACCAAGTGCCATGTCATAGTGAGGTGAATTCCATGTAATGAACACCAAGTGCCATGTCATAGTGTGGTGAATTCCATATAATGAACATCAAGTGTCATGTCATAGTGTGGTGAATTTAATGTAGTGAACACCAAGTGCCATGTCATAGTGAGGTGAATTCCATGTAATGAGCACCAAGTGTCATGTCATAGTATGGTGAATTCCATGTAGTGAACACCAAGTGCCATGTCATAGTGAGGTGAATTCCATGTAATGAACACAAAGTGCCATGTCATAGTGTGGAGAATTCCATGTAATGAACACCAAGTGCCATGTCATAGTGTAGAGAATTTAATGTAATGAACACCAAGTGCCATGTCATAGTATGGTGAATTCCATGTAATGAACACCATGTATCATGTCATAGTGTGGTGAATTCCATGTAGTGAACACCAAGTGTCATGTCATAGTATGGTGAATTTCATGTAGTGAACACCAAGTGTCATGTCATAGTGTGGTGAATTCCATGTAGTGAACACCAAGTGTCATGTCATAGTATGGTGAATTCCGTGTAATGAGCACCAAGTGCCATGTCATAATGTGGTGAATTCCATGTAGTGAGCATCAAGTGTCATGTCATAGTGTGGTGAATTCCATGTAATGAACACCAAGTGCCATGTCATAGTGTGGTGAATTCCATGTAATGAACACCAAGTGCCATGTCATAGTGTGGTGAATTCCATGTAATGAACACCAAGTGCCATGTCATAGTGTGGTGAATTCTATGTAATGAGCACCAAGTGTCATGTCATAGTGAGGTGAATTCATACTTACATCAATTTCCTGTTTCATGTCTTTTTCTGTCAAGGAACACTTCTTTTGAGTTTGATTGACAGTTACTTCAGCACCTTTCTTCACATATTTGCCTTCCATATTACTCTTAGCTTTCATTTCTTGCAACTGATCTTTTAAATGAGCAATCATTTCACTACGTTGCTGTATTTCAGTTTCTTGCTCTCTTTTAACATCTACAAGTTGTCGATGTAGTTGTTTAATTCTCTTTCTGCCAGCTTCTTCTCTAGAAGTAAAATGTCAATGATCAATTTCATTATAATACAATGTACCAACTGAAGTCATTATCAAAACAAACAATCCCAGAAATCAGTGTCATAACATTGTGATATTTGTGATATACAAGTTATTTTTGCTTGTGATGCAGTAAATCCAAGTTGTATTGCATCACTCATTAACACAGCCTTCATAATCCAACATCAGGGTAACTTAGTTATCCCACTAGTTAGGAAATGTTTTCAATTGCAATTATGTTTGTTCTGTGTTTGATACTGTATTTTGTGTCATACAGATAGGTCTAGGCATGACCTTGATACATGAATCAGATTCCATCCAAACAGAGACTAAACAGAGTATTAAAACAAGCAGCCTGTCGGTTGAGATAGCTCCGCTGTTAGGAATGCACATGGCAATTAAAGAACGGAAGATATCATTAGAAAATGAACAAATCTGAGAGAGATCCACATGTAGTACCTATATGTATATTATATCAAAGCAATTGGACTTGCGGTTTTCAACAAGAAGTCGAAAATATCACTTTTTACCAAAAATTACAAAAATATTCACCAAAATTAGAGAATTAAAGATATCATTACAAAATGAACAAATCTGAGAGAGGTCCACATGTAGTACCTATATATGGGATATCAAAGCAATTGGACTTGCGGTTTTCAACAAGAAGTCGAAAATATCACTTCTTACCAAAAATGACAAAAATATTCACCAAAATTAGAGAATTAAAGATATCATTACAAAATGAACAAATGTGAGAGAGGTCAACCTGTAGTACCTATATATGTAATATCAAAGCAATTGGACTTGCGGTTTTCAACAAGAAGTCGAAAATATCACTTTTTACCAAAAATGACAAAAATATTCACCAAAATTAGAGAATTAAAGATATCATTACAAAATGAACAAAACTGAGAGAGGTCCACATGTAGTACCTATATATGTAATATCAACGCAATTGGACTTGCGGTTTTTAACAAGAAGTTGAAAATATCACTTTTTACCAAAAATGACAAAAATATTCACCAAAATTAGAGAATTGAAGATATCATCATGAAATGAACAAATCTGAGAGAGGTCTACCCAAGGTACATATACACCAAGTATCAAAGCATTCAGGCTTATAGTTTTCAAGAAGAAGTCAAAAAAGTAAAACATTGACACAGACGACGGCAGACAATCACAAATTCGACAGCGAAGCTAAAAATAGAGAATTTGAGATTTTACATGAAATGAACAAATCTGAGAAAGAACCATCCAAGGTACTTGCATATCAAATTTGAAAACATTCTGACTTGTGGTTTCAAAGAAGAAGTTGAAATTGTAAAGTTGACGATGACGAATGACAACAGTGTCGATTTCACTTGAATTGAATTCCTATTTATGCAACATGTTTTTTTAAAACATGGTCACGAATTTTTTATAGTATATCAACAGCAAAGCTTAGTATCCACTAAATGCCAACAATAATGATGTTTTTAAAACTAAGTAGACAAACTGCACATTGTCATTTAGGTTTTGAGCTTTGTTTGATGTTAAAGTGAGTGTCAAAGCAAGTACACGCTGAAAAGAACAAGAACTATCTTCATGCTTATTGTGTATAATATCGTAACTTACTTGAGTATCATATTCTGTAGACGTGCTTTCTTGGATTGCTCTTCTGAAACAGATTCAATAAGGGAATCATATGTCTGCTCCTCATGAATTTCACATAAGGCATTATAGATGACATCTTCTAGGAACAGTCTGAAAATATATATAATAGGTACTATTACAGTTTTATTAGAGTGATGTTCATTCATTACAAACTCAGTTCTACCAGCCATGACATAACACTATGGGAATAAACTCCAAATAAAAGCATATTACATACCTATCAGCTTGTGTCTTCTGTAAATTATCTGCAGTTAAAGGACTCTGTTTTAAACCTTTGGTAAAATTCTGTGTTGTACTTCTTATACCAGCAACTACACCTTCAATCTCAGTGACATTTTCCTGTAACTTGTCAATGTTGGCTTTACTACCACCCCTCAGCTCTTTTCTCTTTCCTATCAGTGTTTCATATCTATTTCCAAGCTGCTTCTGGCTGTCAATTATTCTACTGATATCATCACCAACTATCTAGATGGATGTCAATAGAACATAATTACTGTTAACAACAGAGAAATTATACAGAATGACACAGGAATCTTAGCTTGTTGAGTTGATCTACTGGTTATAAACTCATAATCATAGTAACATGTATTATATATACTAGTATAGTATTGGGATATATTTATTTGACACAGTTTGTCAGGCCAATTTGTATATTGAAAATTGTACATCAAGTAAATTCTTATTTATAGTTTGTAAGCATACAGTACATGCATCATACAAGAGAATGGCCATTTTAACTATGGGAGAGGACATGTATACAGAATACAATAATCTATAGCTATAGAAACATGTTACGAACATGTCAATTCATTTGCAGCACTTTCGATATGTTTTATTCAAAAGTCAAAAACCTGTTATTTTTGACACAAGAAAACACACCTTACTTTCTAAGGCAAGTGATCACTCTATTCACCTACATCACTTGCCTAAATAAAAACCCAAGGGAGCTTATTATCACTTTCTTAAGGTAGCGAGAAGGGAAATTTTCACTTTTTTCTTGATTTTTCAAAATGAAGGAAATACTCGCTGTTACGGCACGCCTGATTGGCTGAAAATGAGTACGCGCACTTGATTTACCCAGAACTCTGTGCGAATCCCCCTTGATTCTGGCTGCTGGCCATTTTCGTTCATGAAATCGTCGGATATCATCAGAAAACGCGGGATTTGTGCAGTTTTGAATAAAACCAAGTTAGCGATTATGAACAATGGTTATTAACGTAACACCTGACCCCCTCTAACATTTTTGTTTCGCATTTTAAGGTAAGAAATCGACATTTGAAACCGACAGGGTGTCGATTTACTAGGTGCCGTGTTTCACAACTTGTTTATTTATATACGTATAGCGGATGATTTTTTTTGAAAATTTGTATTTATTGATTTTCAGCCCCCAAGTGACTGTGCCTTCAGGGCTGAAAATCATCGACGCTACTCTGGTTTACTTTATTTCACAACTTGCAGAGAAAACTGATTCGCGTGAGCTCTAATGTATCTTAGCCTAGTATTTTCTTTTTGAACTAAGGTCAAATTCCATCAGTTTGTCAAAATATATGTTTTTCAGCGAATAATTTTGAAGCCTGTCACAGCACAAACAACTATGTGAATCGACGCCGGTGATTGGATTGTACGACGACCCTTCAATTAGCGTCAAATATGCTTTGTTACAACATCATTGATTGGCTGACAGTCACCTGATCGGAGCACGAACTGGGTCACAGAACCATATTTGCCCGTATTATCAACAGGACTTTGCAAAATAACCACACCCACATTTTCAATCATTTTTAGCGCGGAAGTTGCCAACAAATGTAAAAAAAATCGTGAATTTCACGGATTCGAATAAAATAAAGCAAGCGATTGATAAGGATGATTATTAATATTTTCCCCTATGCTCTTCAAATTTTTATTTTTTTTATTTCAAGGTAAGAAATGGCTAGCTGAAGTTGCATCGTCTTCAATGCGGTTGTTTCACCGCGAACAACTCTAGCTCTGTTTTGGGCATGGTTTAGTTTTGCGATGTAAAATAAAATATATATTAAAATAATAATACTTGATTAATTATTTGGGGTTTCAGCCCACAAATTACGGACATGATCTCCATGAATTACGGTCAATGTTTGTCTTCTCTCGGCTGATTGTCACGGTGTTAATCGACGCCCTTCCTAAACTCAGTATGGAGAAACCAACGGGGATCGACATTCCAAACAAACAATCGAAATTATCAACGAAAGACGAGATTTTTCTAGATATTTACAAACATACTGTCATGACAAACATATGTAAAATTAACAAATACACAAAGAGGTGTAATATTAGGTTTTATTTTAGGCTTAGAAATATTTTCTTTCACTCGGCCCATGCATGTAACTGCCATTTAGCTTTACGGTCCTTCAGCATCGGGGGAAAACAACAATAATTATACAAAACACATTGCGAAGACTCAACAATCAGGAAAGAAACCCCAGACAACCCTGTCGTACTTGTGTTGAAATACATTTTGTATTTCACGTCAGAATATTGTTTAAAATAAAATATTCAGTCCAAGCCAAATCGAGGTCAAAGGGTCAGGTTGCGTGCATATAATTATATATAGTTAAAACAAAAAGTATTTGAACTTTTGTCAGCTGTTCAACATCTATAAAAACCAGAAAGACAATTATAAGACAATGTGAACCTCGGAAATTATTCTGTTAGTCCGAATTTTAAATGCGCGCGAGCAAGCAGGTGGGCGGTGATATTTTGGGGTTTGCGCGGTCGAAAATAAAGCGGAAATTGTCCGGTCGAATTCAACAAGCGGTCGCAAAAGCGAGAGAAAAAGGTGATTGGAAAGCGGAAGCGGGTGGGAGGTTGTGCGAAAGGAGTACTGTAACTTTGCACAACTTTCTTTTAAATCGTTTTATTTTCCAAGTCAATATTCTATTTTACTAATACATTTTTTTTCTAACGCAATGGCGAAGAAAAGAAAGAAAACGATTAACAGACGAGGCAAAGAAAAATCTGCCACTCAGTGTCGCACTCTGACACAGCAATTTTTTTTCAAACATCGGCCATTTTGTTTCACCATGAAAACCGTTTTATTAGATGTCTTATCTGAGACACTTGAAGGATTAGCTTGTTTGTAAACTGTCAGCGTGTACAGTGGGACAGTAATGTTTGTCAGAAGATTATCCCTCGTTGTTCGTTTGCATAACAATGGAAAACCCGAACGTTCCTGGAGTACGGACTCAAATGCCAGCAGTTTTCTTCATTTTTCGCGCTCGAGCTTGAAATTATTCATTATCTGACACTCTTTATGAGTTCTATGATATCAGTGGTTAATATGTTTGGCCATTTTTAGTGTATATTTATAATAATGCAGCAAATCTACAGTGTTTTATTAACCAAAACTGTTTTTCGCGTTTTTCTCGAGTTGAAGTTTTGATCGAGAACGACTCATTGGGACCGCCACCAAATCAAGTGCGTTCGGACTAGGACATTCAAACTCGCAGTTATCGATCAAAAGATAATGATGGTGCGAAATATGTCTGGGTTTTTAAAGAAAATGCTTTGTCACAGAATAATAGTCTGTTAAAGGTGCCAAGTATGAAATAATTTGGGGACAAAAAAACAAACCTGCATAGAAATCGGAATAATAGGTCTTTTGATTATCGGAGACGCATTTCAATGGACTTGATTACGGACAATGCATAACTTAAATTTCACCAGGAAATTCCGCAGTGTGCTCTCGCAATCGCGTACTTAGTCATTTTTACAAGGTTCGCCATTTTTGATGTCAAGTGATAATTATGTAAACAATGTCTGTCCAGTTTGTGCGAACTTGCACCTATATACTTAGTCTTTTGATATATATAACCTAAATTACTGTTCTGAACGAGACAACAGACAGAGAATGTTTTATTTAAAAACGTCACAAAACCTTCTCGCTACCTTAATCTATACTATTTTGAATAGATTTGAAAAGCATACATGTAGCTCCTTTTTTACCTTCCAAGAGATTTTTAAAATTGTCAGAAACTGCAATTAAATATATTTTCACTTGATAAGTGACACATGAACCAAAAATGGAGTTGAAACTGTTTGAAACATTTAGTAACAATATGTAAAACACAGGAAAAATTAAATAGGTTTCTTACTATTATGATTTTTCATGAATTTTTTTTTAAATTTTCCAAAACTTCTGTGAGGCACAGAATGACCATAAAAATGACTAATACACTGGTGTGTGCTTTCGAACAAACAAACAAACCTCCTCTGCATTTGGTCTTCCTTCATAGGTGTTTGGCATAATACAGCCAAGGATGGCAAGTTGGTCCACACAGTCCTCCAACACAGTGGAGATAAGCAGAGAATCCAACGGCTTTAACCGTGACATGGCTAAGAAAACCAAAAGAATGACAGTTATTAACTTTAATAGTGAGTTGGAAACCAGTTCAGGTAATAAGGAGGATTGAAATATTTTTCACACCTA